>NC_060149.1:158739214-159050881 GCF_021461385.2 Schistocerca piceifrons
ATAAGAAACATAGTATTGAAGTAAGAACAAATTCATTTGTGTTCAGAAGAAAGAGAAAACATATTAGAAACCGGCATCTTTCCATTTAAACTATCGCTAGAAAAACATATCCTTTGGCACGAAAATTATCATTACTTTAAAATATCAGATATCTGCCTTAGGTTCATGATCATGTCTTTAGGAATAGAATCATGTGTCAACAAGTCGTGCTCACCCATAATTGTTAAACATCCCCACGTATGTATCAGATATGTACTTTATCACCTATACTTCAAAAATTCCTCATATTATTTTCCTCCTTTAGCTTTTTAAATCTACTTCGACGTCTCTTAGTCACCAGTTACATTTTCCTAAAATATCGTCTTTCAATCATATAACTGCCGTAGAACTCAAATTATACCTCAAATATTGCTCAAACTTCATACCTAAACTTCGGGCTATCCACATTCTTAAAGCCAAAAACTCAGAACCATTTTTCTCAACCGTGCACTTCTCAAATCATTACCCCATAAATAACCATATTCTTTTATCAAACCTTATTTCTCGAATCATCACTTGAAATCATTTCTTAAACTCTCATTGTTCATTCAGTGCTAACTCATGAGTTTCTACTGTAGGTCTATTACTTAAAGTTTGGGAATCTCGCTAAAATTGGAGTAGCACATCACACTCATTCACAGAACACAGAAGAAAAAGCATGTAACTGCAAGCAAAAAAATGCCAAGAAAACTATACAACATAACATCTTTAAAAAATTTCATCACTAATGCAACTGCACATAAAAAAAAACATCGAAAACACAAAATCATAGAAAAGTAAGTTCTCATGGTACATGCAACAGTGTATCACTTCATAGCAAAAACTGGGTTAACCACTGCAAAATATATTGTATACCGAGATAAATCAGTCTGCCTGTCAAGTGAAGAAAGATGACACTGAAATGTAAAACAAGAATAAATATATGATTATCTGCAGTAGCCTACTTAGATTGGTGTAACATGGTACTTCTTACACTATGTATGTATTACATGGTAATTGAAAGGTTTTTGGCGAAAAAGGCAGTTAGTAATTTTTAGAATTTGCTCTATTTCTGTGATAGATTTCCTCTCTCATTTGTCATAGTTTTTGAGTAAGCCTCTTCCAATGATCTACCAGAACGTAAACATTATTTGGAAAAGTTTCTTTTCATGAACTTTCAAGAGGTCGGTTACCAGGGAAGGTTAAAGGTTAGTACAAAGCGGTAAAACTACCTTTAAGTTGGCAAAAGTATCTAAATTAAATTCGTAAGAAATACTGCTGACATGTACACTAAACATCATTCACTAGAAATGTGGTAACTGCATTCCATCTAACATTTTACTAACTCCCACATCAACGCTTTCAGGTGTTCAAGTAAAAGTTTGCATACAGACTGTGCAAATCATTTCATATCATTCAAGCATAGCATGACATCTACACTTGCTCACTTCTTTGCTAGCAACTTGCTAAATGTAAAATTCTTACAACAACATGTGTCAACAGAAAACAGAGTTACTAACCATTCATAATTACCTCAAATATCATAATAACCTTAATACAGATATTTTGATGTCGTAATTTTCTGGTGTAAGGAAACTGTACGAATTCTGTGATTTTATCTGGTAGTTGCTGATTCTTTAACACTAAGATTGGAAGCATAGAAGTTGAGTCACGAGAAATCTCGTTTATGACATTTTGGAATGAACTGAAATATCAGTCCCAGTTTCTGTGTCGACGGTGGCAATAGAGCCTGCACAACTTTTTAAAATCTTTCATTATAATTTCTGAATGTGGAGAATATAAGGAAATAAATATTGGCTAATTAATGTACACACCCAAATACTGTATCGAAACTGAGGAGTATTATCTGACATGACCTTGTCAGCATGTCCTACATGATATAGATAGTCCATAATGAATGCTATCGACACTGTTCCAGCTCTAGCCTTACACAAAGGGATGAATGGTCAAAATTAAGACGTCAACTCCACTGCGACGAAAACATAAGAAACAGTATTTCTGGATCTAACTAGTAGTCCTAGTAAATCTACAGCTACTAATTATTTTAGCTTGGATGGTGTGATTGGAAAAAGTGCGTACAATCTGAGATGGTGGAAGGTTTGGCGTCTTGACAGAGTTTACACTTCGCAAACACTTTTCGTAATATTTTCTCCATATTGTTAAAACAGCCCGTGGTCCGTAATTTGTGGAAACACTTCTGTGGTCCGAAATGCGCATAGCTTAAGTGCGTGTACCATACCAGCTTACTGACAAATTCCTCTGGAATACATGCCACCCAAAGTAAACATTTACAGTGGTACGTTGAAACAGGAAATCTTTTCTGACTAAATAAAATCGTCTGATAGCAGTATTTCTCCTGTCTGTCATTTTTCTTTAACATCAATTGAAATGGGATCTTTATTTTGTTCTTCTGCTATGTTGAGCAATGAATTTGAGATAAAGTTTTCGAAAGCTACTTTTTGCTGATAAAAAACGGTAAAATTTGTGTCCTGTAAAGTGCCTGAGTTAAATCAGTAGGGGTACGAGGTAAAGCATCTGCAGTGGTGCTGTCTTTTCCTGGAATGTAACACATGTTGTTGTTGTTGTTGTGGTGTTCAGTCCTGAGACTGGTTTGATGCAGCTCTCCATGCTACTCTAACCTGTGCAAGCTTCTTCATCTCCCAGTACTTACTGCAACCTGTATCCTTCTGAATCTGCGTAGTGTATTCATCTATTGGTCTCCCTCTATGATTTTTACCTTCCACACTCCCCTCCAATGCTAAATTTGTGATCCCTTGATGCCTCAGAACATGTCCTACCAACCGGTCCCTTCTTCTTGTCAAGTTGTGCCACAAATTCCTCTTCTCTCCAATTCTATTCAATACCTCCTCATTAGTTATCTGATTTACTCATCTAATCTTCAGCATTCTTCTGTAGCACCACATTTCGAAAGCTTCTATTCTTTTCTTGTCCAAACTATTTATCGTCCATGCTTCACTTCCATACATGGCTACACTCCATACAAATACTTTCAGAAACGACTTCCTGACAATTAAATCTATACTCGATGTAAACAAATTTCCGTTCTTCACAAACGCTTTCCTTGCCATTGCCAGTGTACATTTTATATCCTCCCTACTTCGACCATCATCAGTTACTTTGCTCCCCAAATAGCAAACCTCCTTTACTACTTTAAGTGTCTCATTTCCTAATCTAACTCCCTCAGCATCACCCGACTTAATTTGACTACATTCCATTATCCTCGTTTTGCATTTGTTGATGTTCACCTTATATCCTCCTTTCAAGACACTGTTCATTCCGTTCAACTCCTCCTTCAAGACCTTTGCTGTCTCTGACAGAATTACAATGTCATCGGCGAACCTGAAAGTTCTTATTTCTTCTCCATGGATTTTAATACCTTCTTCGAAATTTTCTTTTGCTTCCTTTACTGCTTGCTCATTGTAGAGATTGAATAACAGCAGGGAGAGGCTACAACCCTGTCTCACTCGCTTCCCAACCGCTGCTTCCCATTCATGCACTTCGACTCTTATAACTGCATCTGGTTTCTGTACAAATTGTAAATAGCCTTTCGCTCCCTGTATTTTACCCCTGACACCTTTAGAATTTGAAAGAGACTATTCCAGTCAACATTGTCAAAAGTTTTCTCTAAGTCTACAAATGCTAGAAACGTAGGTTTGCCTTTCCTTAATCTATTTTCTAAGATAAGTCGTAAGGTCAGTATTGCCTCACGTGTTCCAACATTTCTACGGAATCCAAATTTATGTTCCCCGAGGTCGGCTTCTACCAGTTTATTCATTCGTCTGTAAAGAATTCGGGTTAGTATTTTGCAGCTGTGACTTATTAAAGTGATAGTTCGGTAATTTTCACATCTGTCATCACCTGTTTTCTTTGGGATCTGAATTATTATATTCTTCTTGACGTCTGAGGGTACTTTGCCTGTCTGATACATCTTGCGCACCAGATGGTGGAGTTTTGTCAGGACTGGCTCTCCCAAGGCCGTCAGTAGTTCCAATGGAATGTTGTCTACTCCCGGGGCCTTGTTTCGACTCAGGTCTTTCAGTGCTCTGTCAAACTCTTCACGCAGTATTGTATCTCCCAATTCATCTTCATCTACATCCTCATCCATTTCCATAATATTGTCCTCAAGTACATCGCGCTTGTATAGACCCTCTCTATACTCCATCCACCTTTCTGCTTTCCCTTCTTTGCTTAGAACTCGGTTTCCATCTGAGCTCTTGATATTCATACAAGTGGCTCTCTTTTCTCCAAAGGTCTTTTTAATTTTCCTGTAGGCAGTATCTATCTTACCCCTAGTGAGATAAGCCTCTACATCCTTACATTTGTCCTCTAGCCATCCCTGCTTAGCCATTTTGCACTTCCTGTCGATCTCATTTTTGAGACGTTTGTATTTCTTTTTGCCCGCTTCATTTACTACGTTTTTATATTTTCTCTTTTCATCCATTAAATTCAATATTTCTTCTGTTACCCAAGGATTTCTACTAGCCCTCATCTTTTTACCTAGTTGATCCTCTGCTGCCCTCACTATTTCATCCCTCAAAGCTACCCATTCTTCTTCTACTGTAGTTCTTTCCCCCATTCCTGTCAATTGTTCCCTTATGCTTTCCCTGACACTCTGTACAATCTCTGGTTGTTTCAGTTTATTCAGGTCCTATCTCATTAAATTCCCACCTTGTTGCAGTTTCTTCAGTTTTAATCTACAGTTCATAACCAATAGATGGTGGTCAGAGTCCACATCTGCCCCTGGAAATACAGTACAATTTAAACCCTGGTCCCTAAATCTATGTCTTACCATTATATAATCTATCTGATACCTTGTAGTATCTCCAGGAGTCTTCCATGTATACAACCTTCTTTTATGATTTTTGAACTAAGTGTTAGCTATGATTAAGTTATGCTCTGTGCAAAATTCTGCCAGACGGCTTCCTCTTTCTTTTCTTACCCCCGATCCATATTCACCTACTATGTTTCCTTCTCTCCCTTTTCCTACTCTCTAATTCCAGTCACCCACGACTATTAAATTTTTGTCTCCCTTCACTACCTCAAAAATTTCTTTTATCTCATCATACATTTCTTCAACTTCTTCATCATCTGCAGAGCTAGTTGGCATATAAATTTGTACTATTGTAGTAGGCGTGGGCTTCGTGTCTATCTTGGCCACAATAATGCGTTCACTATGCTGTTTGTAGTAGCTTACCCGCATTCCTATTTTTTTATTCATTATTAAACCTATTCCTGCATTACCCCTATTTGAGTTTGTATTTATAATCCTGTATTCACCTGACCAAAAGTCTTGTTCCTCCCGCCACCGAACTTTACTAATTCCGACTAAATCTAACTTTAACCTATCCATTTCCCATTTTAAATTTTCTAACCTACCTGCCCGATTAATTGATCTGACATTCCACTCTTCGATCCGTGGAAAGCCAGTTTTCTTTCTCCTTATAACGACGTCCTCTTGAGTAGTCCCCGCCCGGAGATCCGAATGGGGGACTATTTTACCTCCGGAATATTTTACCCAAGAGAACGCCATTATCATTTAACCACACAGTAAAGCTGAATGCCCTCGGGAAAAGTTACGGCTGTAGTTTCCCCTTGCTTTCAGCCGTTCGCAGTACCAGCATAGCAAGGTCGTTTTGGTTAGTGTTACAAGGCCAGATCAGTCAAACATCCAGACTGTTTCCCCTGCAACTACTGAAAAGGCTGCTGGAACCACACGTTTGTCTGGCCTCTCAACAGATACCCCTCCGTTGTGGTTGCACCTACGGTACCGTTATCTGTATCGCAGAGGCACGCAACCCTCCCCACCAACGGCAACACATAGGAAAATTATATTCCTGCTATGTCGATGCGCAAAGACATTATTTTTCATTGTTTAACTTGTAGGTCATTAAAATTGTAAGGCCTTGTGGTCTGAATGAACTTTTCTGTTGTTGCCAAGTAGATAGTGCACAAATTTCGTAAACGCTCAGATAATATCTAAGGCCCCGAATTCTGTGATTGAGTAATTTCTTTACGATTTACTTAACACTCTACTGGCTAACACAATAGTATTTTGGGCAATGATTCCATTCTTATTGTGCTCTTGGAGAAGATTAGTTCCGAGTCTTATTTTAGAAGAATCTGTAGTTCAACAGAAATCTTTTGAGAGATCAGGATGAGCTAAAATAGGTGCAGTGAGCAGTGCCCCTTTTAGCGTATCGTACTCAAATTGTGCTTGATCATTCCAGTGCCAAATGATGTTCTTCTCTGTCAAAGCACATCATGTTGGTTTACTTAGAATTTTAAATTTCCGAAATCTATGGCAAAAATTTACTACTCCTAAAAAGCTTATGACTAGTCGTTTAGTAGTAGGTGTGGGGACTGCTCTGATTAGTTGTAGTTTTTCAAGTTCAGGTGCAATACTTGCTGGTGAAATGATACGGCCGAAAAATTTTACATTCATCTTACCAAAATGGGATTTCTCTAAGTTTACTATCAAACCTGACTCTTCAAAATTTCCTACAAATTTCCTAAGAGTTTGTTATGTGTTGACCAAGTTCTTTCTGACAACAAAATATCATCTCTGTAGGTGGTGATGTGTCTCCTTAGATGGACTGGTAGGACAGTGTTTAGTCCACGAATAAATGCTGCTGATGAAGTATTTAAACCAAAAGGCATTATACAGAATGGGTAACACCGACCCAAAACATAAAAAGGCTGTGTACCCCTGCAGTCAGTCTGTAACTCTATTTGGAAAAACCTGGAGCGTAAATCTTCAGGTAACAATACTTGTATGCCATATAAATTTCACAACAATTCGTCAAGTATCTGGGGTTTGTCTGTGTTAGGAAGAACCACAGTATAGATATGACGCTAGTCCAAGATCAACCTAACTGAACCATCTCTTTTTTTCAACGATGTGCAGTCGACTGTTGTAGGAGCTGACAGTTGGCTCAATAACTCCGTTTTCTATCATCTACAGTTTCTCAGCCTTCACTTTTTCACGGTAATGAACTGGTATTGCGTAAGGTACTACACAGAATTCGTTGTGCTCTCTAAACTGAGAATGGCACTAAAATCCCTTAATGATGCCATATCTATGTGTAAACATTACCGCATATTCTTTTAAAATTTCGCTAAGTTCTTTCCTGTCATGTTCATCACAATTTTTTGTTTTCTCGATCTTTTGCTGGTCAAGTGTACTTAAATGGATTACCTCATAGTACCTATCGTTGCTTGTAGAATGATAAGCTGTATTACTGTAACCAAAATCGGGTGAGGATTGAAAAGAATCATTATAAACGAAACACAGACTGTGGAACTCTTACTCTTGTGAACTTAACCAATCTCCAAAGTATATAACGACATGTTGATCCGAAATTGTTAGCTTAACTTCTGCGTTATTAAAGTTCATCCCTGTTTTGTACTGATTGAAGAAACTGACACCTTAAGTTATCTGAGTAGAGAGCAATGTCACAAGGAGAAAGTTCATAGCAAAATTGTATCCTTGACAAGTAAATTCCAGAAAGGACTCAAGTTTAATTCCCGGAATGGCACCTTGTATTTTAATTTTCCTAAGTGGTAGTGTCAGCCGGAATATTGCTTTTCTAAATTTATTACACGCTGACTCTTTGATAACTGATAATGCGCTACCTGTGTCAAAAAATTCCGTAAAATTTTTAGTAGCAACGCAAATGTTGATTACGGGGTGTACAATTTGTTCTGGTCCAACTTCGTTTTCCTGGAGTACAATGTTCCTAATATCTTCGAAGTGCATAAAGTTAATAGCAACGGCAGCAGAGTCATCTGTTTGCTGTCTTTTCCCTAGAGCTGCCGGGACCTAATGTCATTGTTTTTTCTCTTTATCCTTTTGCTCACAGGCATTAGGTGTCGCTGATCTAACTTCGACTGTCTCTACCTGTCGTTGTGGTGGCGATCGACCAGAGTTCTCCACACACAGACTTGTTTTGCTAGCTGTTATTCTGATGTTTGTTGTTCCTGAATTTCCATGGTCACGCCAGGTGTTCTTTTGACCTGACTGATTACATTAATATCTGTAATTATTGATGTGGGTATTATTATATTCGGGACTGTTTACAAAATGATGTTTATTTCCTGAATAAGGTTTGGAATAGTGGTTTCTGAAATTGCTCCTATCTTCGTAGTTTTTCGGTGCTAAACTTGCGTGTCGTAAGAATTGTGTGTATGGTCGCGTCTGTAGTTGTTTTTACCGTCAAATTTATTATATCATCTATCGTTGTTTTTAGTGTATGTCGTGTGTATGAGCAATAGTCATTATCAAACTTGTGGTCAGGGGGTTTTCCTGTTAGAGCGCTATCACTGTCTAATTACAACTCTTACAAAAGGCTCAAAAACTCTTCTAAATCATCCTTGTACCTGCTTGCCAAGATTATTTGACATAAGTTGGTAGGTAATTTCGTGAGGCAAGTTCTAATTTACTTAGGACGCTGAGCGTATGGTACAGGTATGTGTTCCGCCGTATCATGTCTTCGATATACTGTACTGGAGTTCAGGATTCCGATTGTTCTAAGTTGTTCAATATGATTATACTGTGTTTGATTCTATCCTGGTTTCAAGAAGACCAGTATGAAACTAAAAATGCCTGGTAAAAGTTCTCTTCTGATTGACAGTCTCTTATAACAGATCGCATTCTGACTCCTGATCCATTTCCTAGGTATCCGCACATCAATTCCAGCTTGTGTTCAAGAAGCCAATTTGGTGGTAACGCACAGATACACTGGAAAAGCCGCACCCTTGGATGAATTTCGTCAGTGAAATTTTGGAAGACTTTGAACTTTTGTACAGTGAGGATGTGTTTATAATCAAATGTGTCTTTCCGCCTTGGCACAGAGTTTTCGCCGTTGCACCAAGAGTTCTGCTCGCTGTCATTTCTTGACATATGAAACGGTTGACGCTGATAATCTTCCAAACGCCATAAGTTACTATTGTCGTCTAGGTTTTCACAGTGTGGATTTGTGTTATTAGGTATAAACTCTTGTCTACGCTTGTTCAATTCTACTTCAGTGCGGGATGGGAAAGTTGTGACTGTACTTTTCCAGTGTCATTCTTTTGTTCTTTATTGATTTTTATCTGATTTTCCTTGAAATGTTTGAAACATTGGCATTCGGCTGTGTCTGTGAAGAGCACAGGCACTGTTTCAGCGGAAACTGGATCACTGTTGGTAGACAAATTGTAATTATTGTGCTTAGTTCATCAATTTGTTCGGAGTCGTTGCTTATTTGTTTTTTCAGTACTTCTGATAGTAAGTGCAAGGTTTCGAATGTTTTGGTAATTTCTTTGACATTATCTTATAATAATACGGGCTGCTCTTTTATCTCGGTAACTGTTTCGTTGGGAACGGCCTCTCTAATTTTCGCCATTATTTCTGCGCGGTCGGTTTTTTTGTGTGTTTCTAATTTGTTCTAGTCGGTTTCTAAAATTTGTAATCGGTTGGTAATACCGTCAAGCACTGGCTGAAAATCTTCCTTTATTTCTTCTCTGAGTTCGCGTAATAAGTTCTGTATCTTTTCTTGTTTCTGTTTAAACTGTTCATTACTTTGTTCTTGTGACTGTTTACCGTCTTATCTCAGCTGTTGAAACCGTCCGTCATTTTGTTCTAGAATCTGTTTGATCTGATCGCTTGTTCGTTCCTGTCGAAGTTGTGACTGTTTAAGCAGTTCAAGTAACGTTTGAAGCATCAATGTTACGTTCTGATCTGAATTCATATTGTTCGACACAGTGAAAGAATCTGATCTACAGGAAAAGAACGAAGCCAAACTTGAATCACTGTTATTCAACGGCATATCCGTATCTTCGTTGTTCACTGTTTGCGGTCAGATTTGAATGTCATAAACTGAAGACTTGTTGCCTAGCGAGTCTTGTTCGGTTTGACAACTATCGCTCGTTTCGGAATTTTGTTCCATTTCAGGTGTAGGCACTTTCCCCAGTACTTGCATAATTAGATAATGATCCATGTCGGTTACAGTATTGATGCAACACAGTAACTGTTCATTACCATATGAGTCAAATAACATGACTCTGCTGCGCCAGGTCCTGTTGCTGCTCGTCACTCCGCTCAACGCGCCTTGGTTTCATTGTTGTAACAGCTCACACTCCGCTGCAGAATGAAAATTTCATGCTGGAAACATCCCCTCGGCTGTGGCTAAGCCATGTCTCCGCAATAATCTTTCTTCCAGGAGTTCTAGTTCTTCAACGTTTGCAGCAGAGCTTCTGTGAAATTTGGAAGATAGGAGACGAGGTATTGCCAAAAGTAAGGCTGTGAGGACGGGGCGTGAATAGTGCTTCGGTAGCTCAGATGGTAGGGCACTTGCCCATGAAAGGCAAAGATCCCGAGTTCGAGTCTCGGTCCGGCACACAGTTTTAATCTGCCAGGAGCATTCAGTAAAATGCAGTAGTCAAATTTTAACACGTAATGATTCTTTGATAGACATACTGAATACATGTCACACATAATGAATATTTATTACACACCAAGTGCATGAAAACATAGAAAATTTCACACGTAACAGCTACACAAGAAAAAAGCTGTAAGGGAGGAAAAATGAAACTATTAGTATATAAAACATGCGCTGTGCTGTGTTTTTCAGCAAAAAAAAAAAGCAAAAAAAATTATCTGACTACTTTTCAAAAGTGCCAGTGAACAGTTCAGGCAGGGTCTCCAAGTGAAAGTTATTTGCTCTGACTCGATCTTTTTTCCGTTCATGAGAATTAGAATGTCTCTCTGCTTTTTACTCAAAAACTGAATGTACTGTCCACTGCTATAAAAAGCTTGAACTGGAATTGTCAAGTGTGTTTCGGTGCACACATTTATGTAAAGACAAAACTAACTGGTGTTAACTGTGAAGGTAATTAAATCAAAACTATTACTGAAACACCACTATCAAATGCCAGTTGTGCACTGCAAAAAAAAAAGAAATTGAAATTACGTAACAACACTATGAAACCTACACTAATACACTATTTACTGGCTCATTATAAATCTTGATTACAAAGAAAGTGCTTAGAATTTGTGCAGTGGAAATGTGAGGTGAGACAGGAAAAAACTAACAAAATATGAAGAGAACATTACCTGAAAAATTACGGCATAATCAGCTGCAAAAGCACAGCATGAAGAAATCGCTCCACGTGAAATATGCTAAAGTAAAACCAAACTGCTGGGAGACAGATTGAGATGATTTTCTCATACTAAAAAGAAACTTCTTACTTGGAATGAAAATATTAATCCATTCATTATAATGACAATGCTGTATTTTAAAATCTTATTTCACAAGAATATAAAACTCACAGGAAACCCAAAGTTTTAACTTTCACTACAAAAGTCTTGCAAGGCAATGTTTTTATGATTATGGAAGTCGAACTGAACTAAACTGAAGTGACGGATGTACAATGAGTTGGGGAGGTGGACTGTTCTGTTGCAGGAACCACGAAAATTATTACCTTAAAAACATATCCATACTGCAAATCCATTCTCTGTGTTCCATAAATGTTGCGCCTGTAAGTCCTTCGATCTGCCAGCTTACACCATGTCCAGCACTCGACTACCCTCCGCCTTACAACAGAGCCAGAGATACACAGGTTCACAGATACTAACGTCAGTGCCGCAAGTCGACTATTCCACACATGTCACACGCTACTGCTTTGCTCTCGTAACAAGAAATTTTCGCTCATTCTGAAACAATCCGCCAATAAATGTCATTCCACCTATATATGGGCACCTTTGAAGTATACAATAAAATACATGGTCACTACTGATTAGACATGATGTAGTCATTGAAAATCCACCACACAGACTTGTCATCACTGAAGATGTAATTTTGTTTCAACCAAATTTTTCGAAAACCACACACACACACACACACACACACACACACACACACACACACACACACGCACCGTTATCAGCCCCTCATTTATGTGTATTCTCCATTTTCGTTATGAATGATTACATTATGTCCAGCTAACGTTAACAGAAGTGCTGTTGTGTATTTTATTGTATACTGTGTTTTGTATGACGTAACAATCATATGCTTGCGCTACATATCTGGACAAGCTCGCGCAGTACGATGAAAGCAGGCGACAACCCCAGAAACTCTAAGATGTGCTTCCCACGGCCAGATAGTAGCACGCATCTTAGTTAGGTGCGCTGCGCTATGTGCGAGTGGCACCTGTAGTCCAGAAGACAACTGGAGCACTTGCAGACGAAGCCAGCCTTCTGGAAGCCCCACGTGGGGCGCCAGTCACGACCCAATCACGCTGCTCCTGCACTGAGCCTGGGAGCGGCCCGCCCCTAGAGAGGCACCAACTCCCAAAACGAGGGCTTAATGCTAGAAGGTCGGGCGGCGTTGTCTGCATGCTGACGTACGGTGTGGAGGTGCCTGGCGTAGCCTCCTTGTCGCAGTGGGCCAGCGAGTATCTCTGTTAAAAGTCACAGCTGTTTATAAGAGACACCGACCCTTTTGCTGTGCCAATGCGCCACTTTCGATCTCTCCCCTGACAACATTTTCTCAGTCCGATTTACCGCTGCTTGGGCAGGATTGTGCTGCTGGGCATCGTCTGTCGCGCGATGCATAAACAGTCGTGTTGCTGAAACTGGCATACCGACCTCCTGCGGTCACAGAGTCACCGTCGGCCTACGACATCTGCAATGCTACGCTGTTATGCTTCTTTAGAATCGTCAAAAATAGTGGTGGCGTTACAATAAACCCTCCTTTGGAAGACGTGGTTCCGGGCCTCTACCCCGGAGAGATTTGCAACAAAGCTCAACATGTATCGTCAACAGCGTGCAACAATGAAAACCCAATTCCACTTAGTAAGTGTTAGGCAGATTGGACCACATGGTACAAAGACTTCGATTTTACTGTGAAATGCTTTGCCCATTAGACTTTTACCAATAACTACAAGTTTACGTCTGTGTCAAACTAATTAACCGCCCATTAGTTCTTCGGCAGAACACAACGTATCACTAACAGCATACCGCTAATTCTGGCAACTCTCCGTATATCGCTTAACACCTCATTACATTTATGAAGGTCAAAGTGGCCTATTCACTAGCCTTAGAAACTCTTAAACGCTAGAAAAACCATATCTTACTACTACCCATATTACAGTGTCACGCATAGAACAACCAGCGGAAAAATGCTCCTGCTGGAACACAAAAAAAAGAGAATATGTTCCTCTTTAAAGCCTTTTTTACTTCTCACTTACCACTTACAAGTAAGAATGATACAGCTAACCCTTCGTCTCTTCATAAACTATTCTTAGCAAGTCTCCTTTTCTGACTCTGTTAAACTCTTATGTCAAGCAACTTTTGTCCATCCAGTGGTTTTTTAAGCAATTATTGTAGAAAATTATTCGGAACTTTGTCCCTGCACAACAGTTCCCCTTGTACTTTCCTGGATACTATATTTAGACACCTATCCTCGTACGTGAACCACATATGGTGGTACCTCTCACAGCACATCGAGATGTAGTTCCACTCATCTCTTATACCATAGTGTTAGTCACAGACTGAATTCTTCCTGAAATGCTCAGCTTTCGGGTACCCCCACTCACCCAAAGAAGCTTTCTGGTAAATTGTGGCACAATATCATACGAACTGGGCCATAGCGGTTTTTGTATTCAACTTACCTGGTTTGTCTCATAAGACAGACGAACCTTGCAACGGCAGACCACTAGCGACAAATTCACTATCTAGATTTTTGTTCAAAATGGTTCAAATTGCTCTGAGCACTATGGGACTCAACTGCTGTGGTCATTAGTCCCCTAGAACTTAGAACTACTTAAACCTAACTAACCTAAGGACATCACACACACCCATGCCCGAGGCAGGATTCGAACCTGCGACCGTAGCTGCAGCGCGGCTCCGGACTGGAGCGCCTAGAACCGCACGGCCACCGCGGCCGGCAGATTTTTGTCCCTCTAAGTTTCATCGTGTGTCCTCGCAAATAGGTTTGATGTCCAGCCGCAAAGTTTTCTCTCAGATTTACCTTGTACGTTTCATCTAAATACACCCATCTCGCACATCAGACTCCCGCTGTGTTGTAAACACCTTGCAGCGCACGTCAGTAGCTTGCTCTGCAAGGCTGTGACCTAGTGCTCTAGTTACTGTTGACATTCAGAACCTCAGGCAGACACTCCTTAAAAGAGTCTGCTTTGTCGGGCCGTTCACTAACTTTATGAATACGTCTCCCCATTCTTTCTCACCGTTCACTCCACCTCTCGGGAAATATATGCATATGCAGCGATCCTTCTATAACATCTGAAATACAACTATCAATCACCAGCTTCCTGTGCATTTTCCGTAGTACCTGCTATAAAATCACTGTTTGTAGTTCATCTCTCCATGACACAAATATCAGTAGTACACGTACTTTTCCGTATATCTGGCCCGAGTTCCACGGCCTCTAAAGAACACCCATTATGCCGGCCGATGTGGCCGAGCCATTCTAGGCGCTACAGTCTGGAACCGCGCGACCGTTACGGTCGCAGGCTCCAATCCTGCCTCGGGCATGGATGTGTGTGATGTCCTTAGGTTAGTTAGGTTTACGTAGTTCTAAGTTCTAGGGGACTGATGACCTCAGATGTTAAGTCCCATAGTGCTCAGAGCCATTTGAACCATTTTTTTTTTTTTCAATCCACCAGTCATCGAGTCTCCTCCGCATATCTTGGAGAGTCCCTAATTCCTAGCACAAAGGGCTTCCAATCTTTTAGAGAATTTTGCATTGTCCACTTCTATCTACTTCGGCAGTTATAATTTTCACTTCTCTTACACGGTAGCTCCTTGTGGTATTGAAAACCCCACTCCTGATGGTACTGACCACGACATACTTAATATTTCCTCAATCACACAAACATACCTGACAAGGACACTTGAGCGTGCCACTATCCCAATACGGTTCCCAAAATAACTTATCATAAAGAACATTGGTAACAACGCAACAAAATTCTTTGTCTTTTCGTTCTGATACAGATGGCTGATGGCAGACTACGATATCCCATTATCACTATGGCACTATCAGGTATTTTAAACGCAGTATGTTCCCAGCTTTCTACCAAGTAAGCAGTATGCAAGGGAATTCAAAACGTCGGTTTGCAGAGAAACTTCGGAAAGATTAAACACACGAAGACATGTGCATACTGACAAGCGCACGCTAACACACACACACACACACACACACACACAGTAAACACTAGCACCGTGACAAATCAAAGTGGACCAACGTCGGAATTCATGGATAGTGAAATTAATAATCAACGGCTGAAGCAGCATTAACTCTGTCACACAGTTTTTTTTAACAAGTGAGAGAGCAGCATTCCACGCAGAATTTGAACGAAAGCCACCATATCTATTTATAGTGTTAATTGCTAACTTAATTTTCAACTGCTTGCTTAATAACACATTCAAGTAGCTGGAAGTGCATATCAGAACAGTATTCCATACAATGACAGGTACCAAGACTATGTTCTACAGTAGCAGGTTTGCTCGGCTGTTGTGTGTACGATGTTATGCTCGGTGCATCCGTCCTCCATAGTCCTGATAGTCTGAGGAATGTATGACACGCAACAACTGCGAGGAATACGGTAGAAACGTGCTTTACGCAAATCAAGATCATCCTTGAGGTACCTAAAAGGACCCTCTTCTCAGATGAGGACTGCGCAAGACCAGCATTAGCGCAATACAGGCTTACAACAGCCGAGCAAATCCGCCATTTCCGAACGTTGTCCTCGCACCGGTTATCCTATGGAATATAATAACATAGAGATTCTGGGCTGTCTTTGCGGCTACTGGGACAGTTTTATTAAGGAAGTAGTTGATATTAAATTCGAAAGTAACCCTGTAAATTTAGATGGTGCTTCTTGTTTAAATTCTGCATAGAATCCTACTCTCTCCCTTGTCAAAAACAGAAGGACAGAGTTAGTTCTACCTCACTCGTTGGGTATTAATTTCACTAACGATAACTTCTGACGTTAGTCACCTTTGAATTGTGTGACGGCAATAGTGTTTTATCTTTCCAGAGTTTCTCTGCAAACCGTGGTTGTAAATTCCCTTGCACAGAGCTTACTTGCTGCAGTTACATATTGAAAATGGCAGGGCGTCCTCCTATCGTAATATAGATGGTTGTCGACGTCATCTGGCTGCATTTCCCTAAGCTATTTGAACATATGTACCACACAGTTACCACACACGTGTCAGCAACAAAAGATTTCCAGTGGACTTCAATTCCTCACTGAGTTCGTCTTTACCCAGCTCTTCTAATCCCACCGTCGGTTCTACCAGCAGAGGATTCCCGTACACGGTTGGTGACTGCAGTTATATTAAATAAGTAACATAACCAGTAAGTTACTGATGTCCTATATTTAAAAATGTCAGAAAATAAGCTAACGAAGAAGTAAATATATCGTAATACGAACAAACAAAATATAAAAAATATTTCTAAACTTGTCTTTTACTTTCAGTCACGACACACAACAAACAACATATTTTAATACAGTCGTACCCATATATGCGTCAGTACGGCAACATGTTTATGCTAAACACAGGCTTCAGAACTTATTTTTACTGCCTCTTTGGTCAACCGTGTTAACCAGTATCAAGTACCATGTATCATGTTAGAGGAATTTGTGAAATATGTCTGGTTATAGTTGTGATGGCGTCTTATGACAATAGTATAGCCAGCCTAATAAATGCTTACATATATGTACACTGAAGCTGCGAAGAAAGTGGTATAGGCATCCATATTCAAATACAGACATATGTAAATACGCAGAATATGGCGCTGCGGTTGGCAACGCCTATTTAAGACAACAAGTGTGTGGTGCAGTTGTAAGATCGGTTACTGCTGCTACAATGGCAAATTTTCAAGATTTAAATGAGTCTGAAAGTGGTGTTACAGCCGGCGTACGAGCGATAGGGCATAGCATCTCCAAGGTAGCGATGAAATGAGGATTTTCCCGTACTTCCATTTCACGAGTGTCCCGTGAATATCAGGAATCCGGTAAAACATCAAATCTCCCACATTGCTGCTGCCCTAAAAAGATCCTGCAAGAACAGGACCAACGACGACTGAAGACAGTCGTTCAACGTGACAGAACTGCAAAGAAATGGTTCAAATGGCTCTGAGCGCTGTGGGACTTAACATCTGAGGTCATCAGTTCTCTAGAACTTAGAACTACTTAAACCTAACTAACCTTAGGACATCACACACAGCCATACCCGAGGTAGGATTCGAACCTGCGACAGTAGCGACAGCGCCGTTCCAGACTGAAGCGCCGAGAGCCGCTTGGCCACAGCGGCCGGCACAGAACTGCAACCCTTACGCAAATCGTTGCAGATTTCATTACTGGGCCATCAACAAGTGTCAGCATGAGAACCATTCAAAAAAACTTCATCGATATGGGCTTTCGGAGCCAAAGACCCACTCGTGTACCCATGACGACTACACAACAAAGAGCTTTACGCCTCGCCTTGGTCCGTCAACATTTACACTGGAATGTTGATGACTGGAAACATGTTGCCTGTTCGGACGAGTCTCGTTTTTAATTGTATCGAGCAGATGGACGTGTACAGGTATGGAGACAACCTCATGAATCGATGGAACCTGCATGTCAGCAGAGGACTGTTCAAAGTGGTGGTGTCTCTATAATGGTGTGTGGCGTGTGCATTTGGAGTTATATGGGACCGCTGACACGTCTAGATATGACTCTGACAGATGACACTTATGTAAGCATCCTGTCTGATCACGTGCATCCATTCATGTCAGTTGTGCCTGCCGATGGACTTGGGCAATTGCAGCAGGACAAGGCGACACCGCACACGTCAAGAATTGCTACAAAGTGGCTCCAGGAACACTCTTTTGAGTTTAAACATTTCCGTCGGCCACCTAACTATGTCCTAGTCCTAGCCAGAAGAACAAAGATGACCACAGTATTTACAAAAAGACTATTTAGTATGAATATGACCTTATTGTAAAGTTGTTTTTGTAATGCCATTTACCCTGAAGATGAGGTTTAACCCTCGAAACATGTCGCTATGTAAATAAGTAATACAACAGTTGACAAAGTTTGTGACTGGTAGCGGTAATTTAAAAAACAAAAACAAAAACTTTACATAAGCATTAGTACCTGAAACTTTGTAGATTCTTTTGGGATGACAAAAACTTAAATACAACATTAGTGCAGATTATATTTTTCTACTACAGTCTGTGTTTATAAGCAGTCTTCCAGTTTTCATCTTAGATAACGCTATGGGAATAGCGTTAACCTGCGACTGTCACAAGTAGAGTGCTAAAAATCCTTGGGACAATTACGTGAAAGTGTTATCAAGAAACAAATTTCCCAAATGTTCTTCGTTGCAGACAGTAAACGATTCACCTTACAGTATGAAAGAAACGTAAGGAGCAATAGAGTATGTACGGACGATAATGTCATCCATAGACACCGATCGTCTAAATACGACAATAGTACAAAAGAAGGATTTACCTCATTCTGCGACAGAAGGACAGCGGGACAGAGACCAGAGCTAACTCCTTGAATACTGAATAAAACCAGGGGTTTACACGGCTGGAGAAGCGATCAGCCCGAAATGCCGGGAGAAAAGGGTAAACACAAGTCTGGCCGCGGTTTCCGAGACTAAAATCCGCAGTAGTGGAAGCGATCACAGCGCCTGGCAGAGGGTAGAGCGTAACGACGCTAAAACGGAGTAATCGAGTTTGTAAGTGCTAATGCAGTCGCGTCCGCCCCCATCTAGCGCGCCGCTCATTTCATTAGGCGGCGGCCAGCCAACACAGCACGCCTCCTGTCGTCCGTCCTTAGTGCGGCTGCGTAAGTCAAACCTCGCCGCTGGCCGTCTTTGTGTCTGCCCACATTCTATAGTTCTCATGATAAACATCACCAGTGAAAAAGTATTTCACTCGTACTGTATAAAATAAGTGTTCTGCTTTGCATCTTGTAGAAGTTCAAAACTATATTTGGATGTACTTTCGTTTTATTACCACCGCTTGTCTGTAGTACGAATAACTTGCTACATCGCATTAACTTCCTGTAATATGGGAACAATGCCCGTATAAATCCTTTAAATGAAGTCATTTTTAGCTGTCACTGTTTTATTCCTCTATTGCAGTTTTGGTATTTGTGCTATTTTCAAGCATCTACAGTGACGTAGTACAGGTTAAAACCAAAAACAATATTACGAGAATAACACAATTTACAACAAATGTGAGGTTTACTAAAATTCATGTACTTACAATGTTCTATGTCTTATTACTGCATATAAGTACAGTCTTAGACATAAAAACTGACCGCCGGCCGGCCGCCACAGAGACTAAGTCCGAGTCGTTCACGTAAGGTGGCCAATAAAACTGACCGCCCCTGACAACTCTTAGTCCGGCCATTTGCACAATCTGGCAACACTGTAAGATGCGGAAGTATTAGGAGGAAGTGTTGTCTACTTCCGAGATACTGTCGTCTTGTGTGAGCCCGTGGTCTAGTGGCAGGCGTCGTGCATTCCAAACGCATAGTAAGTTTTTTTTCTTTTTTACCACATTACGGTCTAAAGTTATGAGTCTGATTGAACATCGAAGATAATTCGCTTAACACTATACCCACCAGCAACAACAAGTATTCCAGAAACAATTCCGCAGGACAGCTCGTGGCTGCGTCGCGATCATAACAGCTCACGCTCGGGCGTTTCCTCACGCTGCAGCGGCTACCGGCCACCAACCAGACGCCACCCGCCGCTTGAAATCCGGCGACGCCCATGTGAATGCGGCGTCACGCTGTCAGTGTATGTATCAACTGCTGCGCACATAAATTCCTATCATGGAGTAACAGGTAGCAACAGTCTAAGAAAGAGTGAGAAATATATCTTCTAGCTGCAATGTAACGTAATTATAACCCATATTTATGTGATGGAAATCGAACAATACACATCTATGTCAGTGGTGAGAAGATACACCATATCGGATTTTCTGATGACATAATGACAATAATAATAATAATAATAATAATAATAATCCCGTGTGGCCGATAGGGGAAACCCTCACCCATATGGGTGGTACCGAGGAAATCAAATACTTGGGCTGAGCCAAATACTAACACAATCCTGAACGGCTACTCAATCCGCTGTACCCAAAATCCAGACACGTCTGAACGAAAATCACCGCTACTCTGGCCACCGTCCGTTAGCTCAATGAGCTCGGCTGAAAATATTTGCTTCCAAAGGCTTTAACTCCCTCTGGTCCTGCCTGGTCCTGGAATAACCATGGCCAAGCCAATGAAACACAAGCAAACATGAACTGAGCAAGCGAAGTCAACTTTACCCCAGGTGGTACACAACCCGCCTGTCGACAGGCGGCAGTTGGATTTTCGGATTCTGGGGAGTCCAGGTTAGCACGGCAGAGAATATCGAAGATCTCTGGTAAATTTCCCTACAAGCAGAAAACATGCATTTGAAAACCAAACATCGATACATTGATAGAAACACGAAAACTAAATAATCTCACAAAAGAAATCGACCGACAAAAATTTCTCATCCTTGCTCTTCAAGAACCATGACTACTTGGCAATGAAACCTTGCATTACGGAAACCATTGCATCTTCAAGAGCAAGACACAACTAAAGGTAGCGAAAGGCGTACCAATCTTCGGCATTGCATTTCTCGAACACAGATCTATCATCAACTCTGCCAATGAAATCACAACCATCAACAATCGACTTATGAATATGCTCATCCAAAGCCCCAGTAAAAAATATACACTCATCAATGCACATGCCCCCACCAACGTCGAAAATAAGAAAAACACCGAAAATGTCCAAAAATTCTGAAACACACTCGAAAATACTATGAGCAAAATTCACCAAGATGACGTGAAAATACTAATGGGAGACTTCAGCTCTCTATTTCGGACAGAAAAAACCTGTAGAAAAATCATTGGTACAAATTCAACACACCGAAACCCTTAGACCAACGGCATACGTCTGACTGACATTTGCCAACAATTCAACCACCAAAGGATGTCTTCCCACTTTAGGAAAAAGCCAGTTCCCAGGTAACAAACATGCTTGGCGCCTTACGAGACTCGCTCAAAGCCAGATTTTTAATTCTTTTGTAGCAGAGCTACAAGCAGGCAGATACAAACTCAATAAGGGAACCGTAAGACAACGCTCGAGCAAAATTCTTCTTGCTACTTTCAGAAACCCTTAGTGTCAGAGCGAAAACCTTACGGTACTGACAATTTAATAATGCCACATTTGTTCCCTGCCGATATATTTTTTGTTGTTGTGAATACATAATTTCATCCATGAAATGATACATTTTCGTAATACTTGCGTATGATACAGGAAATGAAGTAAAAACAGATGTTTTCGAAGTCAAAAGCCGGTAATATCCTACTAATTCGTGTCAAAATAGGCGCAATCGTCTTACAGACACTTAATGCTTCATTAAGATAGACTGCCGTCGTGATATTTATGTAGTAAGCTGAATTTAATTTGCATTAGTACAGTGAATATTTTAGTTACATTTTCCATTAGTTTACTAAACGCAACAGTAATCATCAAAGAGAAATTAATCAGCAGCAGAATTTTCTTTCCCGATATCTAAAGCGGTCTGACAATGCTAAAGTTGTTAACAAATTCTACGTCAGTAGAAACCTACTGGTTCTAACGATGTCATTAAACCACAGTAGTTTTAAGAGTGTTTCGTCTAGAAATGAATTGCCTTGACGGTTGATCGATCAAGAGCGGGAAAGGTAAAACTTTACGAATATATGACGAGAGGGACAAGTGCTTGAGAGAGGACTTCCCTATCAATACAAGCGCCTGAGAGACGACTTTCCTATCAATCTCCTGGATAGTTTTGTTTCTCAAATCAACAGAGTGCGTTATCATGCCGTAGCACAGGTGATGTAGTGTTGTTGCTCGATTTTCTTACACTACGACCGAAAGGTGTCTCGTTGTTGGCAAAAAATTCCAGCTGTGTTGCACACACCCCTTGAGGCAAAATTCGTTGCCGAAAACACACTTTTGGAGCTATCAGACGTAAAATATTATGTTCACACTACTCTTTGCTCGAGTTTACGTCTTTTGGTGGGGCTCAGCCATTCATTTCTTCTTAAGAAGTTAACGATCAAGGCATCATAACATGTCACCAGGAACAGTACTGCATAGGAATGCTCAATGAACGACCTGATGACGTTCAATAATAGTCACTCCGTTGATTTTTGTTGCTTCGAATTAGGGCATGCAGTACTTCTACATCAGACTTCTGAAATTTGCCTGTTGAACGCAAATGTCGCATGATGGTAAAATGGTAGTTTATCACATATATCAGTAGTCGAGACTTCATTAATATGGAAAATCATTCATGCCAGCACGATCCTTGCTGAAACAAGAATATCTTTTTCCGGCGTACTTTCCCAAAAGCACTCGCTCCACACACAGTTCAAATCTTTCTAGCTGCCTCCTCTGCATTCACCCCTCTGTTATACCAAAAGTAAACGTTGTGTTGCAGATGTTACACCTTTTTCTACTCGTGACTCAATTTTACAATGCTTTACTGTAGTTCATGATTTTCAAGTATGCAAGATGATAACTAGAACTTCAAATTCGAAAATGACAGTTGATACATACACTGACAACGTGGCGCCGCATTCACATGGGCGTCGCCGGATTTCCAGCGGCGGGTGGCGTCTGGTTGGTGGCCGGTAGCCGCTGCAGCGCGAGGAAACGCCCGAGCATGAGCTGTTATGATCGCGACGCAGCCACGAGCTGTCCTGCGGAATTGTTTCTGGAATACTTGTTGTTGCTGGTGGGTATAGTGTTAAGCGAATTATCTTCGATGTTCAATCAGACTCATAACTTTAGGCCGTAATGTGGTAAAAAAGAAAAAAAAAAAAGAAACCTTCAGTTGGAGGCGAACACGCGACTAGGCGTTTGGAATGCACGACGCTTACCACTAGACCACGGGCTCACACAACACGACAGTATCTCGGAAGTAGACAACACTTCCTCCTAATACTTCCGCATCTTACAGTGTGGCCAGCGTTGTGCAGATGGCCGGACTAAGAGTTGTCAGGGGCGGTCAGTTTTATTGGCCACCTTACGTGAACGATTCGGACTTAGTCTCTGTGGCGGCCGGCCGGCGGTCAGTTTTTATGTCTAAGACTGTACATTAAAAATTATTTTCTCGTAGAAGTATGTCATTCTTGTTGGTAATAGAGTAATGGTTGTTATTAAAGTTGTTTTCTACCAGAACTATGGTTTAGTATTTTTGGTACAGTACATGAAAGACGTACCTATAGTATTGGTAGCACTGGCAGAAAAATTACCATAAATGAGTATACGAGAGGAAAACTTGGAGCGACAGACTTCTCTTTGTTTGTTTTTTGCACATAATTGGAACCACTCGTTGTTCAGCGGTAGTCCATTGTGTATTTTTTATCCTTACAAAACATAAATTTCATTTTATAAGTAAGAAAAGTTAGTTGACTGCGTAAATTCTGCGCTTTTATGTAACTCAAGCAGTTGCTTTCGACGCAAGTTAAGTTTACATGCACAAATATCAAAACAGTATATATAATAATTGTCGTTATTTTGAAGTCAGTGAAACGCTATTCAACATAATCAAACGTAAGAGTTTCCTGTTATTATTGATGAGCGTGAAAGTTGTTTATGAAGCCGGCCTGGGTGGCCGAGCGGTTCTAGGCGCTACAGTCTAGAACCGCGCGACCGCAACGGTCGCAGGTTCGAATCCTGCCTCGGGCATGGATGTGTGTGATGTCCTTAGGTTGGTTAGGTTTAAGTAGTTCAAAGTTCTAGGGGACTGATGACCTCCAAAGTTAAGTCCCATAGTGCTCAGAGCCACTGTTTATGAATAAGAGACACATGTGTTATATAAGCTCGATGAAATACTGACGTGTTATTTGCAATGTTTCGGTTTTGCTGTTTTTTTTTAATTTCACCCTTTCTAAGTATGAATATCAAGAGTTCAGATGGAAAATCAGTTCTAAGCAAAGAAGGGAAAGCAGAAAGGTGGAAGGAGTATATAGAGGGTCTATACAAGGGCGATGTACTTGAGGGAAATGTTACGGAAATGGAAGAGGACGTAAGTGAAGATGAAATGGGAGATATGATACTGCGTGAAGAGTTTGACAGAGCACTGAAAGACCTAAGTCGAAACAAGGCCCCGGGAGTAAACAACATTCCATTAGAGCTACTAACAGCCTTGGGAGAGCCAGTCTGACTAAACTCTACCATCTGGTGAGCAAGACGTATGAGACAGGTGAAATTCCCTCAGACTTCATGAAGAATATAATAATTCCAATCCCAAAGAAAGCAGGTGTTGACAGATGTGAAAATTACCAAACTATCAGTTTAATAAGTCACGGCTGCCAAATACTAACACGAATTCTTTACAGACGAATGGAAAAACTGGTAGAAGCCGACCTCGGGGAAGATCAGTTTGGATTCCGTAGAAATGTTGGAACACGTGAAGCAATACTGACCCTACGACTTATCTTAGAAGATAGGTTAAGGAAAGGCAAACCTATGCTTTTAGCATTACTTGGCTTGGAGAAAGCTTTTGACAAGGTTGACAGGAATACTCTACTTCAAATTCTGAAGGTAGCAGGGGCCAAATACAGGGAGCGAAAGGCTATTTACAATTTGTACAGAAACCAGAAGACAGTTATAACAATCTAGCAGCACGAAAGGGATTCAGCGGTTGGGAAGGGACTGGGACAGGGTTGCAGCTTATCCCCTTTGTTATTCAGTATCTAAATTGAGCACCCAGTAAAGGAAACAAATGAAAAATTTGGAGTAGGAATTAAAATCCATGCACATGAAATGAAAACTTTGAGGTTTGCGATGACATTGTCATTCTGTCAGAGACAGCAAAGGACCTGTAAGAGCAGTTGAACGAAATGTACAGTGTCTTGAAAGACGGATATAAGATGAACATCAACAAAAGCAAAACGAAAATAATGGAATGTAGTCTAATTAAATCAGGTGATGCTAAGGGAATTAGATTAGGAAATGAGACACTTAAAGCAGTAGATGAGTTGCGCTATTTGGGGAGCCAGGTAGCTAACGATTGTCGAAGTAGAGAAGATATAAAATGTAGACTAGCAATGGCAAGAAAAGCGTTTCTGAAGAACAGAAATATGTTAATATCGAGTATAGATTTAAGTGGTAGGAAGTCTTTTCTAACAGTATTTGTATGGATGTGAAACATGGAGATAAATAGTTTAGACACGAAGAGAGTAGAAGCATTCGAAATGTGGAGCTGTAGAAGAATGCTGAAGATTTGGTGGGTAGATCACGTAACTAATGGGGATGTACTGAATAGAATCGGAGAGAAGAGGAATTTGTGGCACAACTTGACTAAAGGAATAGATCGATTAGTAGGACACGTCCTGCGGCATCAAGGGATCACCAATTTAGTGACGAAGGAAAGCGTGGAGGGTAAAAATCGTAGAAGGAGTTCAAGAGATGAACACAATAAGCAAATTCAGAAGAATGTTGGTTGCAGTAGTTACTCAGAGATGAAGGTTGCACAGGATACAGTAGCATGGAGAACTGCATCACACCAGTCTCTGGACTGAAGATCACAACAACAAGTAAATTGCATTTTCTGTTGCTACATGGTATATCTGTATTGCTTTGTTTTACTTTTGCTACAACATCCCTTGCCTGATTTAAGCACTGATAATCTCAATTTTGCTAAAAATATTGTTTATTTTTAAGTAACAGGCTGGAGGATAACTACGTAGAGCGAGAATTTTCCGTAGGTTACGCGGCCCTTTATATATCCTCACTCAGTTTCTAGAGGTTCATGGCTTCTCGTTCTTAGGGAGAACTAGTAAGACACTGATCATGACCGAGCGAGGTGGCGCAGTGGCTAGCACACTGGACACGCATTCGGGAGGACGACGGTTCAATCCCGCGTCCGGCCATCTTGATTTAGGTTTTCCGTGATTTCCCTAAATCACTCCAGGCAAATGCCGGGATGGTTCCTTTGAAAGGGCACGGCCGACTTCCTTCTCCGTCCTTCCCTAATCTGATGTGACCGATGACCTCGCTGTTTGGTCTCTTCCCCCAAACCAACCAACCAACACTGATCATGTACGCAAACGAAGCGTTCGAAGTGAGATATCGCACGATAGGTTATCAATAGTTATACATCTAACATACTTAATTCGGTTACGATTTTAACTGACCAAGTCTGCTTGGGAAACTACCGTAGGCTACATTTTCTTCTGGTAGTCTACGGTAGCCTACAGTACTTTTACAACTCTCGTTGTTGTCAGTGGGACGAACAGATATGTGTTATTTACGCGCACCTTGCAGTCAGTCAACTGGTAACTAGCTATTCTTCGATGTACAAACGGCTTAGGATTTCTGTCTGCCCCACGCTGACTGACTACATCCTGGAAGTAAATAACGCAGATTTACTTATACCACCGACTAAAAACCGTTGGCTCCAATACCATGAACAGTGATATACCTCTACAAGAACGTTATTTTTAACTTATTTCTATGCCGTAACAAAACATCAACTCTCTTAAGCATTGGAATGAAACAGACTGCAGATTGGTTGTTCGCACTGTTACTCTCATTCTGTACTAAGTTTTTATTGGTACGTCATATTATATTTTTGACAAGTCTTAATAATGTGCATAAAATTCGAAATGGCAATAGAGCAGTAAAACAGTTACAGCTAAAACCGGTCATGATATCATTGTAACCGTTCGTAGAGAAATTCTAGTACCCATAAATACGCTTCTTAAGGGGTTCTTAAGATATTCTTATCCATTACGGGTATTTTAGAACCCGTGACGGTTAATTGAAAGTAAATACGTAAAACCGCAACCAGTCACTTTTTAACCACAGTTCTGAAGAATGTAATTTTATGTTGCTCTGGATGTCAAGGGGAGTTATGTATGGTAATATTGGCGGTTGTTGGCTTTCAGAGAATTTGAGATTTATGCTTTTCATTTTTACTTGAGATTGTTGAATCAAGATAGTAAATGCCATCTCATGTTTCACGTTCTACAGTGAATTGAATTTTCTGGTGTAATTTATTAAGTTTTCCTATTTCTTTTGTTCTTTCACTGAACAGAATGGGAGTGTCATCAACAAAGAATTTCTAATAAAGCAGGCCGTATTTTTGGTGGGTTTGCGACCTAAAAAAGATGTTTTCAATATTTTTAATACGTATGTGTGTGGGCAAGCCTGCAAGATTTCTACTTATTTCCAACTCATCTTCCTGACTGTAAAACTTGTTGTTGAACAGGAAGTAGTGGTGACTGGTTAAACTTTTATGTATTTACATGGTTTCTTACCGTCTATCACAGCTTAGCCCTGCACCTGACCTTCAACAACCATTTGAAACTTCCATTTGGTACCTTCCATTATCTTTGTATGTCGCTTGTAAATTTGCTAATGAGGAGGTGACAGCCAGTTCGATCGATCAATGAATCTATGTATTAATGTAAGAGGAGATTATGGAGCCGTCTTTCTAATGGATTAAGTCTAGGGAACAGTTACGGCTGAGAATCCAAACTTCTCCTCCCTGTTTTGGCATTGCTATTTGTTTCATGTGGTTCAACGCCTTCCTTTCTCTACATGGTAAACATTATTGAAATGTGGGGTAGACAGCCATATCCACTAAGATAGCTCTTTTATGGCACGGTTTTAAATTATTGATAATAATTGTTAGCCCACCAACTATTTTTGTAACATTTCATGCAGAAATAAGCTGCGTGAAATTTTGGCTCAAAACGATAGGAGGATAAGGGGAAGTGGTACTCCACGAAAATCAAAATTAGAACATCAGTAAAAAAGAAACATCAACTTCAAAGAATATTACTTCCACATGATAAATTATTTCTTTACCGTATAACGACACGTTATTAAGTTCAGTAACTGAATACGTTGTTAACGCTTATCTTGCATGTTCCATTACCTCTAGCTGTAAAGCCTATGTGATTTGGTCATTTTAGAATAAGGAGAGCATTTTCCTGTCAACAAGAGCGTTAGCTTCTATTCAATCTAAATCAGATATCTCAGAGAACAGTAAACCTCTAGATTCAAGAAATATTACATTCTTTTTAACACATATATTAACTTTCTGATGTAGGCACATTCATTATTTCAGTTTCCTTAACTGCCTCACAGTGCAACGGGCCAGTTATTCCAAGAGAAAGGGCAGAACGACTCCAGACATTCCTGTATGTGGCCCTAACCGGATCGGTCCAGTCATCTTTCACGTTTAAGGGACGATAGTAGTCTTACGAAGCACCGTCTTCAGTGTGTTTGCGGGAGAATATTTATTTGCTCATGTATTACTCCCATGAAATAACTGGAAGACACTGTCATTTGTGTTAATCGCTTTATTTTTCAATTTGCGCGTATGTAAATTAATTTTTCGTGAAAGTGTTACACTATATGTGCGGAAAGTGATGAAATATTTGGGATAAGCATAATTTTCAACAAACGGGCTGTGAAACTGTATTTACCTTGAGGGCATCACTAACATGATATTCTCACAATGAGTTTAGTAAAAGATGGATCGCAGAAGCAATATCAAAACAATTGTAAAACTGCCTATCTGGAATAGATGTTGATAAATCTGAAAGTGTAATTCAACAGGAAATGGAACACTTAAATCAAACTGATTCGATTAGATTCGTCGATTCTGTTAGAGATACTTTGAGGGAAGATTACTGAGAAATTTTGTATGGAACTGGTTTCTTCCGCTTTGTATTGCGCCAATATGCTTATGGCCGTGAAATTTTTAAAAATCACTGTAAGAGAAAATTATGGTATCTGAAACTCGTATTTTTTTCCTCTCTGTGTATTTATAAATGTTGTTCCGTACTTTTTCTGCAGCCAAGGCACCGTATCTCCATTTCCTCAAATATTCATAATTATTAAGTTGCCGACCTGAGAGTCTCTCATGTGCCTTTCCACAACCTGATATATTTTTCGTGATACTTGTCGCTTCAGTTGTCTTCCGCGGCCGGCCGGGGCGGCCCAGAGGTTCTAGGTGCTGCAGTCTGGAACCGCGCGTCCGCTATGGCCGTAGGTTCGAATCCTGCCTCGGACATGGATGCGTGTGATGTCCTTAGGTTAGTTAGGTTCAAGTAGTTCGAAGTTCTAGCGGACTGATGACCTCAGAAGTTAAGTCCAATAGTGCTCAGTGCCATTTGAACCATTTTTTGTCTTCCTTGCATTTCTTCACCATAACTTCTTTTTGAATAAAAAAGGGAGGTAATCACTACATATGATTTTGAGGTAGAGCTATCAGTCATAAATATTATAGTGATTCAAACAGGAATCATTCAAAGCACAGAAATAAAGAAAAATAGATTTTAACAAGTTATTTATAATAAAAGATAATAATTTTTATCACATTTGACTTCAGTTACGAATCCTTATGGTAAACCCTTCACAGTGGCATAACCATGAATTCTTCTTCAACGCTTCTCATCTATTTCATAAACTGAATTTATGGATTTTACAGCTGAGGGAGCCATCAAGCTCATTCAGGAGTACAATAAACTATTTATACACACGGAGTATGATGTGCTTCAGGTTGTATCTGAGTATGGCCTTACGGTTTCTGGCACGTTAAACAGACTTTATCTAAGAATGTGGATTGGTATATTAAAGTCTGATATTCTTATAGTATTTACCTCATGATTATTTTACATAATGGTGCTATAAAAAGTGTTACAGAATTTTATACAGAAGTTTATATAATCAAACCGAGTCAACAAAATTATTAGTTAATCATCTACTTCTTTACAATATTTTTAAGATAATATGATACTTTTTTTTAAAAAAACTAAGGGGCATTGCTTTCCTTTTTCTAATGAACCCAAATTTACACAACTCCGTGCAACAGAGAATGCGCCACCATCAACAAGCACAGAGCTCTGTAAAGCATAACAGAGTTTATGGTTACAGAGGGCCGGTGGAGCTTACCAGTTCGTAACTCAGGAACACATACCCAGACTAGATTGATTGAGATACCTAACACATTCTTCATATGGCAAAATCCAGCGGTAGCGTATAGACACATTACTGTCACGGACAGCGCAGGTGTCCCCCGTTCCTATCCCCATCACCAGAGAAAACTAATTATTATTAGGCTATGTTCCAAACGGAGTAAATTGAGTGATGCTACTGTCAGCTTGAGGGAGAGGTTAACTGATTGTAATGATCATCTTCTGTTATGAGTAAATAGCAATTAATGTGCTTCTGTGCGACTAAATGGTCTCTAACGACGTTATGTGCTGCGTGGGAGACCTGGGAATAGGCTCGTGTTTAGATTTCTTTCTCTTATTCAAAACACACTTGTGGAATCGTTACAATGTAATATGCATTTTTACTGAATTACTGACCTACACTACGAAATAATTCTTAATTTTTGTGAACTGGGCACATACAACATAAAGAAACTGCTATAAGAAACTGTGTAAGCTTAGCATTCAATTTTTAAGAATTTTTAGTTTATATAAATTCGACACACTGTGAAGAAAATTGCATTTAAAACCAGAAAAAGTTCGACAATTATAATCTCAGTCATATTAAGCAAACTCTGTTAATATTTAGAGCAAAATTACTTTATTACCTATAGCGCTTTACGTAGGCACTGATACTTCATTGTTGTCTAGGTTCAGATATAGAACTATCACATACATATTTAAGGGAAACAACAAAACATAATTACAAATGGAAAGCTATCCTCACAGCTCTTGTTTCCGTGCGCTATAGCTAAGTAATGTGAATTTGCATACCAACTAATATGTATAAGTAACATGTAAAGTAATACATTACGCATGAACATTTCATATAATCACACAAATGACATAAATCAGTCCGTGAAAATGATCTATACACTATTTTGGTGATGGAAATAACTGTAATGGAAAGTAAAGAGTATATCATTCGTACCGTACATATGAAAGTGTGGAAGCGCAGTCTAAATTGGTGAACTGGCTTGACAATGGACAGTAGCTGGAGGTTAAAGTGAGAGAGAGCAGAGACAGCAGTCCGGCGCTCCCATGTGTAGCCTGCCACTGTGCGTGCTTCGTCATTACTTTTCGTCGCCATCGCGGCTGCTGGACGCAGAGATGTCGTTTGTCACTTTAACAAGGACAAACGAACGAACAGGTTCTAGGCCTGCTTATTATTCTGTGTTTACGTCACAGCCTCGGAACGTTGGCTGCGTAGGCAGGAAGATTTGGTGGTCAGCAGAAGCGGTCAACACCTTCCTTTATCGTAGCTGCCTCCTCCGTAGTTGCTTCTTTCTCGCTCACTGCGCAACCTTAATCTATTCCTTCCTTCTCCGTTTTACTGTTTGCTGAATGTAAAAGTGTTAATCTCGGCCCTGGAGGTAATTTAGCTAACAAATGTACAGGTGATAAAATATGCTCTAGACACCTCAAACGAATCATAAAATACGAATAATTTTTCTGCCAAGACGTATGTGTGCACCATATTCATAACCGCAGTTCAAACGTAGCAAATTTTCGGACTTTTTGAACGAAGCCCCTGTTAAGGAAATGATGGAATTGACGTTGTTTTAATGTTTCATGATAAGTCATTTCCCGAACCTCTCGTTTGTCAAAAAACATCACAACAAATGTAAACGCCATAAAATGATGCACTACTTTTTCAGCACCTAAACGTTTCTTAATGTCACAAGCGTGTAGCAGCCCTTATTATAAATACACATTACCTTTGCACCTTTGTTTGTTCAGTCATAGGAAAGGTAATCGAATTTATCCTAGGAAGATGGGTTATAATGCTGACAGTTTGTAAACAATCGTTTATATGTAGGAGAACGTGTGGTTCAAATTTTTCACAGTCTTATGATAGGAGAGCGTAAGACACTGATTATATTAAATATCCTTCGTTAATACCGAAGTATAAGGAGTAGCTTCTTATTTGGTGGACGACGTATCCCAGTTATCATCTCAATATTCTGATTATGAATTTCCATCATTTCAAAACAACACTTAAGATCAAAGCCCGAACGGTTCCTTCGGAAACGCCACGTCCCATTTTCTCACCCACTCTTCATCGAATTGAAATTTTTTTTCGACATTAGTGCTTCGGTAGGAATGGGGAATTGAGTTTACGCACGAAGATACTCTCCATAATAAATTATCATAGGTAGCAACATAACACATACATGAGTAACAAACTGAAAGCTGATGAAATCGAAGAAAACCTACCACAGTAGTTCCACGTTCGCACGAATGCCCAGCGAAAACTTTCTCAAATCCCTGTTTCAACCACCGAATATGAAGATTAGACTCTGAATCGGCATCTCCGGACTACTCTCTCTCTCTCTCTCTCTCTGTCTGTCTCTCTCTCTCTCTCTCTCTCTCACACACACACACACACACACACACACACACACAACCACACACACACAATCGGAACTTTTCTGTCTATATTCCTTAGTACCATGTATGATCACGCCCCTGCCTATAAGTACATCACAGATACAGCCCTCTATTCTTTTGCTCTGTTCTCACAATGAAGAAGCTTTTATCCCGCGGACACGAACTTATCCTTTAAAAGTGGTCCTCTGCTCTGTATAGGTATTGCATTAACCTCCAGGAACACGTATAATTTACTTTTGTACTGTAACTGGAGAATCTGGTCACGAAAACTGACAACGGACGGGAGAGCGGTGTGCTGACCACATGCCCCTTCATATCCGCATCCAGTGACGCCTATAAGCTGAGGATGGCACGGCAAACTGTATGTGTCGTTGGGCCTTCAAAACCCGTTCGGACGGAGTTAGTTTGAAACTGGAGAACGTATGGTCACATTATATGTCTTCTGAAGATGACCATAACATAAAACGGGGAATGTTACTGGATTATACCGTCAAGTGTTAGGCCTCAAACACGACCAACTGGTTCAGCTTATATTTGGCAGGTCATTTGTGCAGTACAACGTAAAATGAAAGATATAAGAACATTTTGGCTCGATAGCCCCCCCCCCCCCCCCAACCTTCGTCTTTGAGAAAACCACCCGTAATATTCATGACGTACAGTCGACTCAGAATCGACAGGACCGTAGAAAACTGAAAACTGACCATTTTTCATGATCGTATATTGCGTTCGCAATAGCATTTTTCCTATAAATAGAGGACAAATACTTCTACGACTGCAGCTTACGTACCCATAGGGTACACACTTTTCGACGTAAGCAATGCTCGTGTAGCAACCAAGGCATTTGACTGAGGAGCGGAGAACCATTATTCCGTTCCTAAATGCATTCTGCAGGTTTATTCGTTGTATATTGTATTTCGCATCAGCATTGGTAGAAGTAGGTGGGTTAATAAGGTAAGCAGATAAATATGAGATAATAGAAATGTTGAGAAATAAACTTATCAAACAATATGGATTAGTTTTAAAAAATGGTTTAATACTAGCGACATATAAGCACTCTTTCACTCACTGTGTTACATGTCCTCACTTTAGAACAACTACATGGATGGTACCTGTGATACCAAGAACTTTTAATGAGTGCATTCTTCTCTCAACTACGCCGATCCTACCGAACATTCGGGGGAAAACATACTTGGTTCATATTAAAACACAATTGGTTTTTTGGGAATTTATTTTGAAATGTGTGCCAAACATGCGATAAAATCACCTCAGAAATCGGTGCTCAAAACCGATAATGAATTATGCTATGACTCGTTCTTGCATTTGCGCTGCTATTCAACATCGACACCGACAAAAATACAAATTAAAAAGAAATCTAACACAGATTTTCTGCTCTTTATTCAGATGCTCTAGTCTCTATACCAAAGGCGCTTTTGTTGAACAACGTACTTATGGGTACACAAGCGGCAATAGTAAACGATCTATTTCTTGACTTCTAGAAAAATATGCGTTTACAATCTTATATGATGGCGAAAATGCTGAAATTTCATTTTTGTATCGACCACGTCCGTTTTAAGTTGATTGCACTTCATGGGGTTCTGGATGGTCTTCTCAAAAAAGACGAATATTGATCCTATATAGGCTAGAGTTTTTCATTTAAGGTTGTACACAAGCGATCTGCAAAATCTGAGCTATATTGGTTAGCCGTGAATGATGCCTCCACCTTAGTAGCGTACATGTAACGATGTAAGAAAAGTGACAGCCATCGAGTGCTGAAGTATAACTTGCAACTACTTGCATAAGAATTTCAAATAATTTGCTGGTAAACTTATCAAGTGTACCAGAATGCACACAAGATTACTTATTCAAATAATTACTTTTTGATAACCGATCTGTAAAACTCCCTGTCATGTAACTGAATAACAAATAGAAACAGTCTTATTCATATGTTTATGTGTGTGTATTCTGTGTGGATGTGCCTTTGTTCATTACATTATCATATGTTCTAGGACAAAATGACAGAAATAGGAGTGCAAAGATGCAAGGAGAGAACACTACATTATACTACACTATACTGTGACACATTATGCCACTGTGTTGGTACATGACAATACACTAATTATTGGAACCACAGAACTGCACGTGATATATGACTTACGAAACTCGTTATGGATATAAACCCACATGGCAATGAAAATGCTGATACCAACCGTTGATGTCACTTGATTGTTTCACATTTCAAATCTTAGGGAATAGCACATTATTAATTAGATACACGAGGAAATGCGAAAAATAATTACAATGGTAATGAAGCTACGGGCATTTAGGATGAAAAATAACATGTACAATCTCGGTTGCCTACACGTCAAGGGCAATGACGTTATCAATGATTTTTGAACTTGTCCTCATCAGGTTATCATCCTTACGAACGATGTCTTCGTCATCACAACACAAGCCGCACCATCTTCTGTATCACTCCCACTATCCTGTCTCCTCTCCAGCCAAAACTAATGTATTGTTAAAAAGACAGGTAAGTTCTTACTTCAAAACTTTAAAAAATTACAAAACTTTTTAAAATATTTGTTGTTTTATGTATATGTAGTCCAGGTATTAAAAGCTTTAGTATAAAAGATTTCAAATTTTCATAAATTTCATAAAGACTGCTTTGTCCAATAATGACAGTGTTCGGCATTACTAAGATGGTATGGTGATATGAATAGCTGATGCAGGTTTGGGGAAGACTGATAAAGTTTCTGGACAAGTTGATAGGGTTTCATGGTAAGTTGATACAGTTTTGTGTACTATTTTTGTTGTAAGTTGATAAAGTTTTGGGGCAAATTGATACAGGTTCAGGGAGGGCGAGGGGGCAAGTTGACGCAGTTTTGGGGGCAAAAAGTTTACACACACACATACACACACGCACACACTCATTGCACAACATTCCACGCAAATGCTGTACTACTTTGTCACTATGTTTCAGTTCACACGCGTTCCCACAACATCAACAAATTATGTACAAAATTTCCAAATGTACCTCATCATCATTATCATCATCATTATATTCAGTAAATTTCATCTCTCTGATTCATACACATTAGCAAAGTCCTTGTGTCTATCTACTTCTCGTTAATGCTTACTTTAATGAAGCAATGACTTTATAATATATTACGGATGGAGTGAATGAAATACAGCTAACATCCCCAGTAGCTGACATCACTCCTCTGAGTCATATACCACAGTACATTTCTTCTCTCTCTCTGTCTGTAACATATACTCTAAGGGGGCAACAACATTATAAAATAATACAGAGGGAATTAAAGGAATATCCCTCATCAATCACTCTCTCTCTCTCTCTCTCTCTCTCTCTCTCTCTCTCTCTCGCTCTCTCTCCCTGTCCCTATCATGCTTTCGTTAATGAGGCTACAACACATATTATATTATAGAAGGAATGAGAGGAATACAGTTTCCTCAGTAACTGACACCCCTCATAGACTGTATGTTACTACTTTTCTGTATGCTATTTCATCGAATTGTCGTGTAGTTCCTACTATGTTACAACAGAACGTGACAACATTTTTAACTGAAAGGTAAAACTAATACTGTAGGATGGGTTCCCCATCATGTTTGACTCAATTTGATATTGGACGAGATCTTCACGAATTTAGACATGGGAATAACAATGCCTACTTGTGCCTATTCCTGCCTACTTGTGCTCAGACAATAGCAATATCAGCAGTGAGTTAGATCAGTGGAAATGCCAATGTGTTTTTTGCACTGTTATAGGACCATTTTTATGTATATTCATGAATTTAATGTGAAGTAAGAAGATCGAACTATGCTCTTTGAGTAACATATAATTCATTTTAGTAGTGCCAATAAGCGAAAGATGTGTATTTGAAATATAATACAGAAAGTTTTTGTTTGGAAATATCTTATCTGAAGGTTCATTTTTCTTGAGAATTGTGGTATAGTGATCAAGCTAGGCTCATCAACAAGTGGTGCTCAACCTATAAATTGTATGAGTTGTACCAGTACGCATACTGCATTAATTTTATTTTGCTGCAATGTTCGAATTTTCTTGAGTAATCAGATATCTGTAATTATAACTGCCTATTACAATAAGCAACCTGCTTGCGCTTCCCACATGAAGTTGTTAATTATTATCACAAATTATTTTCAGGACTGTCTTGCTGCAACTGTCTTGCTGCAACATTGTTTTGGACCCATTTCGTTTCTGTCTTGTTCCAGCATTCTCTATGGTCATATGATGATGAATATGAACACCGCAGAATTTCTCTTCGTGTATTACGAAAACAGCCAGATTATGTGACGGATGACAATAAATATCTTGTCAAAACATGTTCTTCCTCCTTCCTAAAACAGTTTTTAATCAGTTTGTTTGTCTTTTGGCTATGATGCACGTGAAAATGAGTTTTACATTGTGTATTTGGATTTGATTTTGGTACTATTTCGTATTTTATTATAGGAAATACGATCTGTAAATGTTTTAGAAGACCCTGACAAAATAGTCCCTACTGATAAATGTTGCACAATTCCTCAGATGTTCGTTTCCTGCCAAAGCTCAACTATCCCTTTTTGAAATGCAATTGGAAAATAATATTAGGCTATTAATACCATCCGTTACGTTTCCTAGTGTAGAAAACGATGCATTATCTTAGTCTCTCCTAAAATGATGCTTGTTACTGTAATGCTAGGTCGCGATAATGCGTTCTATGAACCACCAGAATCGTATCTTCAGATTGAAATGCCTACACCCTTTACATATTTTAGAGAAGGTGATACCCCTGTAACACTTGACAAGCATGAGAGAGAAAGTTAGATGTGGAAATACTTAATTTCGGGGTGCACTGTCTTTTCCACCAAAAGGAGTCATAAAATTTGCAAACTTACGGTATTATTTGTTATCCACATGTGTTTCATAACGATTTAGGCATGAAAATAGTATTTCAGCACTTAAGTGTTCACAATCGTGCGTAAGCACCAGTTTGACAGATGTGTTTATATGTGGAAAATGACATCTGGAGTATTTTTGGAAACTTTCTAGACGTACAATAAGTACTGTGACATTTGACAAGTATCACAGAATGATTTCTATGTAGAAAATAATTACATTGAGGGTCTGTTGTGCTTTACGCCATATGTGGTACAATAATCAAACTATGACCTCTGACATCTGTTAATAAAGACAAGAGGGAGGAGCCTAAAGAAGTAAATGGTTTTATTTCGCATTTTGAACTTTTGCGAAATAACACCGGAAATAAAAGTTTTCTTGGCAAATATATACCTCTAATTTGTTAGTTACACTACATCAGCGAACTTTGGTTGTTAGCTATTTATGGAGAGTACGTTTTACACTCATTGTCATATTCCATAGTGAGTGTTGTATAGTTTGCGATGAAATGTACAGATTTCAGATGATATGTAATGACGAGACAGTTGTGTATTGTTTCACTATTAGAACATACGAGACAGCTGAAAAGAGTAAGTAAATTGTTTACTATTTCCGAATTAACTGCCGTAACTGATAATATATTCATTCCACTGTGAGACAGGACAGTCAATGCATTCACTGAGAAACGTTTGTGGTTGCATACGAAATCACGATTGTACGCAGGCGTGCAGCTCTTCGTCTGAAGCCAATCGATGGACTGTATGGAGGGTGCTGCAACGTTATGGAAACGACCATGTCAATATACAGGGTTGTCCATTGATAGTGACCGGGCCAAATATCTCACGAAGTAAGTAATAAACGAAAAAACTACAAAGAACGAAACTTGTCTGGCTTGAAGGGGGAAACCAGATGACGCTATGGTTGCACGCTAGATGGCGCTGCCATAGGTCAAACGGATATAAAATGCGTTTTTTTAAAATAGGAACCCCCATTTTTATTACATATTCGTGTAGTACGTAAAGAAATAGGAATGTTTTAGTTGGACCACTTTTTTCGATTTGTGACAGATGGCGCTGTAATAGTCACAAACGTGTAAGTACGTGGTATCACGTAACATTCCGCCAGTGCGGACGGTATTTGCTTCGTGTTACATTATCCGTGTTAAAATGGACCGTTTATAAATTGCGGAAAAGGTCGATATCGTGTTCATGTATGGCTATTGTGATCAAAATGCCCAAGGGCGGTGTGCTATGTATGCTGCTCGGTATCCTGAACGACATCAACCAAGTGTCCGGACGGTTCGCCGGATAGCTAGGCTATTTAAGGAGACAGGAAGTGTTCAGCCACATGTGAAACGTCAACCACGACCTGCCAGAAATGATGATGCCCAAGTATGTGTTTTAGCTGCTGTCGCGGCTAATCCGCAAGTCAGTAGCAGACCAATTGCGTGAGAATCGGGGATCTCTGAAACGTCGGTGTTGAGAATGCTACATCAACATCGATTGCACTAGTACCATATTTCTGTGCACCAGGAATTGCATGTTGATGTCTTTGAACGTCGTGTGCAGTTCAGCCACTGGGCACAAGAGAAATTACGGGACGATGACAAATTTTCTGGACTCGTTCTATTTAGCGACGAAGCGTCATTCACCAACAGCGGTGACGTAAACCGGAATAAGATGGACTATTGGGCAACGGAAAATCCACGATGGCTGCGATAAGAGGAACATCAGCAACCTTGGTGGTTTAATATATGGTGCCGCATTATGGAAGGAGGGTAACTGGCCCCCATTTCATCGATGGCAATCTAAATGGTGCAATGTACGCTGATTTCCTACGTAATGTTCTACCGATGTTACTCTGCACCACTGATGACTTTCCAACGATGTTGTTACAAGTACAGGAAGATCGTGTTACGTGCTCGAGGAAGGTGTCAGCTATGTAACAAACTAAAGCAAGTTGTCAAGACGTTCAACGATGTTTCTCCATCGCCTCTTCCTGTGTTCTAGGATGTAGTACCTCCGCTTATAACAATATTCCAATAAGAATTCGAATGTAAACTTCGATGGATGATAATAAGTGTACACATGTACGAGAGTCTATATGCTCTAGAAACATCAGTGTTATACGTGAATTTTCTGACGTAATGGTCGGTTTTTGATAATAAGCTAAGGTATGAACGCTCAGGAAAAAATGTTTTAAGCTTTCAGTGCATTCATTGGGAAACGTTTGTGGTTGCCTACGGAACCACGATTACACTCATCCAGTTGAATAGACGGCCTCAAAATCTCTCGTGAGGTTACGAAAATATATGTAATGCATGCAATGCACATTAAATACGTTTTTACAGAATGCTCATTTCTTACCAGAAACAGGTACCTATCGTAGAAACGTTCAAATCGATATGTAAAAGTTGAAATTTACAATATATTATGTGGTAATAGCTATCGAAGATGGAACTTCGCTCTCCACAGAAAATTCTGACAAGTATTTTAAGTATGATGGAGCAGGATCTAGCTTCCTGGAACGAGAAGGAAGAAAATTTTTCATCTGCTAGAAGCAAAAACGCTTTGCCATCGTTGGAGGCCGGCAAAGGTGCAAAGTGATTCTGAAAGCTGACACTGTGCACTGCGCTGTCAGACGATGGTAAATTTGAAAATTTTAGTGGGGAAAGCGAACGGTCAGCTTCGGTTTATTGGGAGTGATATAGGAAACTGTGGTCCATCTGTAAAGAAGACTAAATGTAGACCATTAGTGTAACCGTTGTGAACATCAATGGGAAGTAATTGCAGAACAGTGAAACCATGAGTAGGGGACAAGGTGTTGGAAGTCTCATCAGAGAACGGGGAATTCGGAGGCTTCACCATTCTGTAAAGCAGAGTAGCTGATGATTCGTAGCAGGTCTGATGACAGAGTACATTACTGGCGCAGGCAAATAGGTTTCAGAGCACACGGTTCAGTGTGCATCGTTGAACATGCAACCCCCAGCAGACGATACCTACTTCTGTCCATTTGACCCAAAGACATTGGCAAGCACAATTCCAATGGTCGCAGTGTCATCGGGATTGGACCAATAAAAAACCTTTGCAAGTGGGTTGAAATTCCTTTCATGCTACAACAGTTCAGTGATCGTGTTGAGACACGCTCTCATACAGTAGAAGCGATGAGTGGAACACGCACTAGCCACAATTCACTGCGTGAATATTATTGCTGAACACCTGTATCCCTATGTCTTCAAGTAGGATAAATGTGGACAGAACCGAGCTATCACGTTTTTGGAGCACGACAGTGAACTCACGCTAATATCCCGGGCATTGCATAAGCTGATCCAATATCACACATCTAGAAAGCAGTCAGGTGCTAGTTTCCTGGCCGCAAACTTCCCACTCGTGATTTATGGGGATTGCATTACCTGTGTGAGGACGTTTAGGGTCGTGTAATTCCATGAGCCATGGCCCTTACCGTTGTGGGGCGGGGGGGGGGGGGAGGGGTGGCTTACATACCTCAGTGATACAGGTAGCCGAGGTGCAGGTCCAACCACAGCAGAGGGTTACCTGTTGAGAGGCAGACAAACGTCTGGTTTCTGAAGAGAGGCAGTAGCATTTTCGATAGTTGCAGGGCAACAGTCTGGATGATTGACTGCTCTGGGCTTGTAACATCAACCGAAATGGCCTTGCTTTACTGGTACTGCGAACGGCTGAAAGCAAGGGAAACTACAGCCGTAATAAAGGTCATGTAGCTCTACTGCATGACTAAATGTTGATGCCATCCTCTTGGGTAAATATTTCGGAGGTAAAATATAATCTCATTCGGATATTCGGTCATCGACTACTCAGGACAATGTCGTCATGAACAGAATAAAACCTGCATTCTATGAATCATAGTGGGGAATGTTAGGTCCCTTAATTGCGGAGGTAGCTGGGCAAATTCAATAAGGGAATGGACAGGTCGAAGTTAGAAACAGTTGGAATTAGTGGGTTTCGGTGTCAGGAGGAGCAGAAGTTATGGTCTGGTGAACAGGGGATTTAAAGACAAAGTCAATAGGGGTAATGTAGTAGTAGATGTAATAACGAATAACAAAACAGAAATGAAGGTAAGCTACTGTGAACAGTACATTGAATGCATGATCGTAGCCTAGGCAGACACCAAGCCCTAATCCATCACAGTAGAACAAATTTATACGCCAATTAGACATGCAAATGATAAAGGGATTGCAGAAATTTATGATCAGATAAAGAAATCGTTCAGATAGTTAAGAGAGACGAAAATTTAATCTTGGTGGGGATAAAATTTGATAGCAGGAAAAGGAAGAGAAGGAAAAATTGTTGGTCAATGTGGTCACCTGATACATTAGTTTAATCACCTCATCCAGTTGGTTTATGAAACATGAAGGAAGGTTGTATATGTGGAAGAGACCTGGACACTGGAAAGTTTCAGCCTGATTACACAGAGATTTCGAAATTAGATTTTAAATTTTTAGACATTTCAAGGGGCAATGTGGACTCTGACCAAAATTTATTGGTTATGAACTGTATATTACAACTAAGCAAATTGCAAAAATGTAGCAAATTAAGGAGGGGGCACCTGGGTAATTTAGAAGAAAAAGAGGTTGTTCAGAGTTTCAGAGTGACTATTAGAAAATATTAGAAGTACATTGATGAGAGTTCTGGCTCAAAGTGCTTTCTCAAGTAGAAATTCCAGGTTCCAAACCAAGAACCTAATTTTGCAGTTCCCCCAAGCAAAATATCTGATTTGAAAATTTCATTTTGTTAGTTAAATATTTTCAAATTTAATAAGTTTTATTCCTTATAAATAAAACAAATCAAAACTAATTTGTCTATAGTGAAGAAGGAAAACTATCATATTCTCCTTTAAAAATTTTCAGTTCTATAAATTTTATTCATTATAAATGAGAATTAAAAAATCGCAAAAGTATATTTTAACCAAAAACGTTTTACCAAAAATATGAATCAAATTACATTTATATAAATACAATAAAAACTAATTGATCAACACCCTGAACTATTTAAGAACAACGAAAATTTTAGTAAAAGAAAGTATGGATTGAGTTATTCAAATGTAACTAGAGAAGATACGATGGAACTTCCTGATTGTATTAAGAGGAAATAAATGAATAAGGAAGTAAAGGAGATACAACTAAAATATAATACTAAGGAGTCACTGATCAGCTGCTAAAACAGAAAATTTGAATAATTATTCCAAACTTAATACAGAAAAAATGATCTCTCTTAAATTAAATCTTGTTAAGAATATTAATAACATTGATAAACACCATAAATGGAATAAAAATTCTTTAAAAGAGCTTTATCTAATCTGTAAAATGGAAAAAATTTAAAATCATTATAAACTTAGAAGAAGTCAGGTAATTGATATTATCAAAAAATGTGAAGGTAAAATTAACAATGATAACAATGTAATGAATAGATTTGAGAAAAATATTAATAATGTTAAGGGGAAAAATATTAATAATGATAATAATAATAATTTTCAAAAACTTCTGGTAGATAAATATCAAGAAATTGAACAAAAAAGTTATTAGAAAACTATATCAGGTTTCAGTTTTCTAAATGATGACATTTTTTTCCAATCACCTAAGTGAATTTATAAAAAATTTTCTGGTTTTGTATCAAGAGTAATAACTTACAGAGTTACTAATAATGATAATATTTTTGAGCAACAATAATTTCTAATCAAATTAAAGACGAAATAATTACCAAATTGAAGAATATTTTAATTCACAGAATGGTCAATTAAATATAATTTGAAATTTTCTTCAATTTTAAAAGACTAGATGAAATACAAGAATTTAATTTTAAAGCAACTAATCACCATTTATTCAGAATAACCGATTAAGAAGCAAAAATCAATGACTAGACTATTAACTGAAATGGAATGAGTGCAATGAAATAAAATTGGTTGGTCTTTATTTTATGTATATAGCTTAGAATTAAATGATAACAAATGCAATCCAATTTTCGGTTCTTCTGATTTACCATTACTGATTAAATATGAAAACCTGTAGTTAACTTAAAAAATGTAGAAGGAAATTTTTTCTGTAGGCTATCAAATCTGCATTATAATCCTAAAATACAAATTAAGAAGGAGTTAGTAAATACAAAATCACTTGGTTAGAATAAGATGAAATTTTTTAAAAAAGAAAATTAGTTTTTCTGTTCAGTTATCAGATATTCCAAACCGAAAGGGAGTGCAGATGGAAAATGTTTTCTGTAGGCTATAAAATCTGCATTATTTATTTTAGATACAAATTGAGAAAGAGTTAGTAAATACAAAAATATTGGGTTAGATCCGATGAAATTTTTAGAAAGAGAAAATTAGTTTCCCTGTTCAGTTATCAGATGTTTCAAACCCAAAAGAAACCAAATATATCAATTAATGATTATGCATATAAAAGCTTTGATGACAAAGAAATAATTATTGTAAATCCTCTTTAATATACACAAAATAAACAAGCAAAACATGTTAACTCTCTCTTAATTCGAAATGAAATTAATTCACACTACTGTTAGATAAAAAATTCTTTCTACATTAATCAGTACACAAAGAAGCAAACATAATAGCAAAATTTAACTTTATGGTAGATGTTTAAGATATTGCGATTTACAAGACAAAAACTACATTCATGTAAACTATTGTAAAGGGCGAAAGAAGTAAAAATAGATAGGCCTTCTAAAGGTCACAAATGAAATGTAAAAATGGCAATAATTCATTTGAAGCTCTTTCTGTAAGTAATGCAGATTTGGAATGTTTATTGTAAGATACATAAACTTGGTAACAAAATCCTCACAAAACTTACATTAACAAATATCAAAAACATTTACCAATTTCATTCAGTTAAATATTCTAAAGGTGATTTAAAAAATTCTGTTATTCATACAGGTAAAGATGTAGCAATAAAATTCGTTGAAATAAGAAAATTCAAGAGTGACTGCTAGAATATAATAACTAAGTACTCCTATGAAATTGAGCGAAGAAAATGTAATCAATAACAAAAATAACGAAATTGGTAAATTTTGTTCAAAACAATATACTTTTGGTGAAAAGAAAGTATGTGATCATTGTCACTTAACAGCAATATATCGTGGAGATGCTCATGAAGATTGCAATCTTAATTTCGAAAATTTTAGAGATAAATGTATTAAACGTTTTAAAATAATTCAATATGGTATATTACAGTTCTATGTTTCTCTTGGGTTTCAGTGTTAAAAATGACTAAATCTGAATTAGATTTATTGCATGATTATGATATAACTTTTTTCTGGAAAAAGGAATTAATGGTGAAATGTCCTAAAATATTAAAAGATATCCTAAATCAACTAACAAATATACACTAAATTTTAAACCAATGAAACAATCAAATTATATTACATATTTAAATGCAAATATTTTATGTGGTTGGGCAATGTTTAACATTTAAATATTTCATTTGAAAAATATTTCTACAACTTAATAAACAGTTCATCATTTGGGAAACCAGGAAAATAAGACTGATATTAAAATCATAACACATAAAAGAAAATATACATAATATATATCTAAACCAAATAATGAACATACTACTGCATTTTCTGAAGTTTTAGTAGCACTTCATATGAAGAAGGTTAAAATCGCAGTCAATAAACTAATTTATATAGGAATGAGTGCTCTACATATAAGGAAAACAATAATCTTTGATTTTCATTACAATGTTATAAAAGAAAAACATGGTGAAAATAGAGATTTCTGTCGTATTGATACTGGTTCTTTCATTTACGATACAAGTACTGCGGATTTTTATAAAGATTATTGTATTCCATACGAGTTTTTAACTAAAAGAAAATATTTATGAACTTCCCCAACTAAATAAGAAAGTTTTACAGAAAATTAGCTATGAATACAATGGAAAAACACTTTAGTTTAAAATCGGAACTGCATGCATATTCAGTTGGGAAACGACAAGAAGAAATCTAAAGTCGTTAAGAAATCACTTGTGAAAAATGGAATTGCTTCTGATGTTTATGAACGAATCTTTAACTGACAAAATAACACAATACACAAAAATGAACTTGTTTACATCATTTAAATATGAACTGTGTACAGCTAAATGTAATAAACTTGTTGTAAGTTCTGATGATGATAAATTTATTCTATTACAAATTCGAATTAATACATTGCCATACCATCATTATAAATTAAACCCAAATAACATAAAAGATGATAATACGTTTTTCTTAAATGCATTACAAAGTTGCACAGAAGATTAAAAAATGTTTAAAAAATTAATCTTTTAGGATTTCTTGGTGATATGTTATTTTCCAGTGACTATTCAAATAAAATTTACAAACAAATTTTCCAGAAAGACATCAACACTTAGATATAAATTAAAAGCTGCTTTCTCTGTTATTTATATGTTTTAATTGTAACATATTATCTTTTGAATGCATATACTTATGTAGCAGAATTTATAACTTCCTTTCAACGTTTTTCACAAATAAATGTTTAAATATACCATTTATGAAGCAATGCTCTTTGTCCATTTCTTTTACAGTCTTCACAACCTAATTCTAAATGCCAATTATGTCCACTCACTTCAATTTCAACATCAATTTCTTTTCTTAAATGCACATTGCAGATATTTTATTTTCACTTTCCACTTATAAGGAAAAAAATTATTGTAATTATAAAATAAAACACATATTAAAGCTTTCATTCTTAATTGAAGTCACTTGTGTAACTAAATAATAATTAATTTATTTACAATAACAAACAAGTTTTATTAATCATTGATGACAAAAGAATCCATGGGTTTATGCAAATCAAATTTGTGATATTTTAGGATATAAACAGTCTTGAGATGTTGTAAAACATGACAAATAAAATACTATAAAGCACATGAAAATTTCAATGTAGGTACTTCACCGCCACTTTAAAGTGTTCCTCCACATACATGATTTATTAATGTACCAGGTTTATATTCGTTACTTATCACTTCATATATGACACTTGCAGAAAATATTCAAGACTGGGTTTATGAAGACATTTTACCATTAGAAAACATGGGGATCATAAAATGAATGAGGAAATAGCTCCCTTGGAAAATTTAATAAAAGATAGAAACGAAGAAAATAATACATTGATGCCACAAATCGATACACAATTAATTGATCAAAATTTAAAACCAAATTTTATTTGTAGATTGTGGGCAAAATCAAATAGATATTAAGACAAATAGGTGTCTAAATTGTGAAGATAATTTAAGAATGAAGTATGAACCATACTGAATAAATTTATATCAACAAATGAAAGGATATTTAAGATCTGTGTGTCACAGAATTTATTTTATCATCTTGGAAGAATATTCATGACAACAATAGCCTGAAGGCATAAACCAACTACTAAACATTTCTTAGAAAAAAAATTAAATTTCCAGGTAGTTTCTGCACAATAAAATATAAGTAATATTCATAGGATTTGTTATATGTGTATAATTAACGAAGATGTCTGAAACAACAGACACCACATTCATATAAGTATATAGTTCTCACAATACCGGCCATTACCTTCTTCTGTGTGGCTGCACACATATTGTCCAAACTCTTACGGGAATGTGTCCCATGGGTAATGAGTGTGTTGGGGTCTGACACTACAAATGTAGTGTGTGGACATACAAAGTGAGAATGTGGGTCTTACATGAGGCGTGCACGAGATATTCCTGCAGTCATGCTATACTCTGTGCCCACGGTGGCTCAGATGGATAGAGCACCTGCCACGTAAGTAGGAGATTCCAGGTTTGACTCCTAGTCAGGGCACACATATTCATCTGTCCCCATTGATATATATCAATGGCCATCAGCAGCTAAAGGTATTAACTTAATTCTAATTTCAGTTTTATATTTAGTTTTAGTATCTAACAAATTTGTTATGCAAACAGTTTTCAACTAGATTTTTTCAGTTTCATTATTTACATCTTTCAGTTGCAATATTATTGTTGAATGTTTTGTGTTATTATATTCATCAACTAATTTAAAAACTAAGTCAGTCCATTTATAATTTCCTTGCAGAGTAAATTTCTTTCACGTCTTTTCTTTCAATGTTCTTTTAATTTGTAGAACTGCATTTGCTCTTAGTTCACAAAGAATTGAATATTGACGAATATTAAATTTTTTATTAATTCTTGAGTATCTTTATTATAAAATTATTTACCATTATCTGTTGGCAAAGTTCTTTTCTCAACTCGAATATGTTTTGGAAAGGATCAACTATATTGTCAGTTGTTTTATCATTAACCAGAACTGCCAAAGCACATTCTGAAAATACATCTATTGCAGTTAATGAACAACTATTTACTTTATTTAGTTTTGGGATTCCTTTCAGCTTTCCAGAATCAATTTTGGCTAAATTAGATTGTTGTAAATATTTTCAAACAAAAATTCCATTTTTTCTTTTAAAATTCTTTCAGATTTTTTCTGTAATTCATTAATAATCTGTTGACGAATATTTTTAACAAATTTTAGTTTTAAAATCTAAGGAAATACCTTCAATTCTTTGTTTTCCACTTCTACTTGTTAATTTATGAGGTTGATGAGTTTCAGTAAACTTTTTGCACTTCAGACAATAAATTTCACTTTCAAACTTCATTTACATAGAATAAAATATTATTAAAATATTTTACCAAATACAATTTACAACAACTGAAACAGCTTTATCACAATCTGATGGAGTACATCTAAAAGTTAAAAGAAGATCTGCACGTTTTATATTATCGCGAAATATCGGAGAGATTGTCATAGAAATTGTACAGGATTGGGGACTGACATCATTAAAAGAAAGGCATTTATCGTTGCGACAGAATATTCTCACGAAATTACAATCACCATCTCTCTCCTCCAAATATGGATATATTTTGTTGACACCAACAAGATATAATAAGGGAAATAAGAGCTCATACAGAAAGATATAGGTGCTCATACTTTCCGCTTGCTATATGAGATTGGAATAATAGAGAATTGTGAAGGTGGTTTGATGAACCCTCTGCCAGGCACTTAAATGTGATTTGCAGAGTCTCCACGTAGATGTAGATGTAGATCAAATGATTATTTACCTCTTGTTTATTAATATATTTATTCAGGTACGTCAAAGTACTTCTAAAGTCAGGTTTTGTAACAACATTTGGCAACTCATTCTGAAAATAATGGTTGTTAACTACATCTTTTGCTTCAACTGGATGATTTACTACACAATTATTCTACTCTTAAAACCAATGTAACTTCAAGTTAATTTCAAAGTTGCATTTAATTCTTTTCTGAACATGCCTAATAAATCATTTATTTTTGTATATATTGAACATTAAAAATATTTTATGTTTAATTGACAATTTTGAGGTTCTAATGATTGAACATCTTCCAGTTTTTCAATTAATTATTGAGTTTATTTAAAAATGTCCATTTATTAAATTTGAATTATCATAGCACTTATCACACAATCATAATAGTTAAAAAGAAATAAACATAAAATACCAAAAATTACTTCACTGAAGGTTTGAATTCACTTGATACTGTAGTAAAGATCTTAATTATAGTATATACAATAAAAATATTATTGATTTTACTTTAATGACTAGAGGCCAACAAAAATATCCTCAACTTCTATAAATATCATTTATTCCCAAATACATAACAAATAGTTCTTGTATATTTCCTAGATACGAATCAAAAACCAATTTCATATTTTTATTTTTATAACAACAAATCCAGTGAGTTCCAACAACCTCAGAAGTATGTAAACTTACTAAATCACATTCTAAATTTTTTGGTTCTTTAGGTAATTCATCAATCACAAAAACCCTACGAAAATTATTATATTTCAATTGTTTAAGCAATTATCTTATGACAAAATTAGATAAAGGATTATAAAATTTTTCAATAACTTCTTTGAAATCTCCTTTCTTTACCACTTCCTAATTATGTCGTTTTTGTTCTTCTAATTCTGTATCATCTACTTGCCTTATTTATAATTGCATTTGTAATTGCTGCAGTTACACCTGCAAGTCAATCATTTGTTGGTAAATAAGACAATGCAAATATTGATAATAGTAAAAATTCAACTTTGTGATATGTTTTTCTTATCTTCATTAAATATTCATCAATCTTTTTCACAACAGGAATAGTTAGTGAAGCAGGTAAATTTCTATCAGTTTATTTTACATCAGTTAAAAATGGATCAGTAATTTTTAATTGTTGAGTTTAAGATTACTTGATTAAGTTCAGTTTTGCCACTAGGTAACAAAGTATAATCAATTGAAATTTTATTCACTTATATAGGTTAACAATTACTGAAGAAGTTTCATAAATGGCATCCATTTCTAGCAATTTCTAGTCCCATTCCTAACTTCTTTATTCAATACACAATGGCTCTAACTGAAATTGCAGCAATTTTCTTCTGCTAATGGATAATCATTTGCATAATTCTTTCTTTTGCAAATAATTGTAATTTCTTATCAGCTTCATGTAATTTTTCTAAATCTTACTATCTGTGTAACAGGTATCATGTTCTTTACATACTTCCTATAGTGGATCAATTCCTTTATCTCCTCTAGCTAATCTTTCTTCTCAATTGGCTCCCAGGCCACAACATCAGTAGCCTGGAAGATACGTCTCAAATTGTATTTTATTAACCAAAAATTTCAATGTTCCTAAACGTGTATGGTAAATTATTCAAATTCTAATTAAACAAGGTATTCGTTTGGGATTGTTAATTATAAAATAACTAAATTTGTTTCTTAATATTTGCATTATTCCATCATTTTTATTATAATTTTTATTTCTAGCAAACTCTTCACTATGAATTATTGTTAATCCATGAATTAAATCTCTATCATCATCCATCCAAATATATTTTCTTGGTTTTTCGGAATTTTTTTACCACACCCTCATCAACATTGTCAAATAAATCGCCAAGATTTCTATCTGAAAAACTAGGAAGATATTTTTCAACTATTGTTTTACTCAAGTTATTATTTTATTTGCTCTACTTTGTTTTCTTTCATTAAATACAAAAATTTAACTGAATAAAATTCTTGCATTATTTTGTAAATCAAAAGAATATAATTCTGTTCCTTGATCATCCATAGGATCTTGTTTCCTAGTTAAAAGTTTAATTAATCCATCTTCTACTTCATTTTATTTTTCACCAACTTTTATTTTATCGCCACTGAATTATACAGCTAACTTACCAACAACTTTAAATTGTCCATCAGGTCTAAATCCCAAAACATTTTCCTCACTTTGATTAACAAATTCTAACATTTCTTTACTTATATTTATTTTTTAATAATCCTAGTCTCTTGATTGTTTTCTTTTTCATAATTATCTAACAAGCTATTTATTTCTGTTTCACCTCATGTATAATCTCTTTAATCCCTTTCATAATGTTTAATTGACGGAATATCGTTAAATTCTCGTAAATAATGCTGATTATAAGAACCTTTTGATTTTCAACTTCTTTTTTTTCTTCAATTGCTTCCAAAACCTCTCTTAATATATCTGTTACTTGCTTAACTTATCTATTACATCGATAACTAGTTGATCCTCCTTCAGTTTTTCATATTCAGTTATTGGTTGCTTTTTCTATTTTTTAGAATGTTCTTTTAATTACTCTTTTACTTTTTACTTATTTACTTTTTCCTTTTTTGTTTTTTAAGAATTTCTGGATCATATTTTGCAAACGTTTGTTAAGAAAGAAATTGATAACCATTTTTAATTTACATTTAATGTTTTACATTTAGCATTTTTATTCAAGACATTAGGATTATAGTTTATGTTAAATATCTGTGTTAACTACATATCTGTGTGTACTACATTTATATTTAACTTTTATGTTCTTTGTATATGATCAATGTTTACATAATTCTTAATCCTTTACCTATATTTTTCTTCATTAATTTTTCTTGTTATATCTATCTTAATAAAATGAAATTTATCTTTATTCCAAAATTTACTACATATTTATTTAAGTTCAACAAACTCTACATGAACATCAACAAATTCATCATAAATATGCTTTTAATTTTGTATAATCTTGTTTAAAAATGTTTCAAAAATTAAAATTAACTCCAACTTATTGTTTTGGTATTTTTTAATAAGTTTGGCATAAATAAAAACAATATAGACCTTTATATCTTCCTCTGGTAAAATATACTCTAACTATATCTTGAGTTTCAAGAATGAAGTCATCAAAAACTACAACTGAATTATTTTCACATACATCTAATGGAATGATTTTATCATTATTTTCAATGTAAATAACAATTTTATCATTAATTTTATCTTAAATATTTTAAATTCTTTTTTATAAATTCTTGATTTTTGGTCGATCTAAACTTGTAGATTAAACATTCTAATGACTAATTTTGTTCCAGTGTAACCATCAGTCTGGTAAAATATAATTATCAATCATTAATCTACTATTTTCACATCCTCTTGGACCTACAATTGCACATCATACTTAATTTGGTAAGAGTTTTTGAAGCTTTTTTTTTCATTTCTTTTCTGTTACCCTTATTTTTTGGTCCCAATCTGTCATTTATTTACACAATTTCTACTAATATAAATGTGTACATTATTTCAATTGAGTGATAATTCTTCTGTTCTGAAAAAAAGGTTAAGTGTTCCAATGAGAGTTACTAATGAAAGAGTTTTGTTTTCAACTTTTATGTCCAAAGCACTACACTGGTAAATAATAAGCTGTTATTGTCATGGAGAAACAATACAGATTCCCATTGGCCAATGTAGTTTGAAAAATTTATTCATTGGAAAGAACAAATATTGCTATTTAAGCAGACTAAATTTTACATAGAATTGTTATCGAAAGTAATAAAAAATTATTTATCGATGTAGAAGATTATGTTGATCAAGTATATGATTTAATAATCAAATTGTTGAATCAAATAAAAAAGGTGTTACTGAATATTTTCTAAAATCATTCCATTTGATGTAATTAATGTAAATTTTATTCTAGCAGATGATATGTTCATTAAACATAACGATAATTTTCGTAGAGAAACTGCTTCATTACTGCTTCATTAAACCTAATTGTGAATGTGGTTTTACAATAATTGTCGAATCTAAGCGACCACAGTAAATTTCCAATTTTCGACACTACTCTGAATTTAGAAGTAACTATAACTGATGGAATCTTTATTTTAACTGACATTAATGGTTATTATGTAACCGTTAATATAGAAATGAAATAATATTTTTTTCCATAATAAATCATGAAACAAATCAAAAGTTATCAATTTCACTTACTTCCTGTTAACAAGAAAACAAAAGTCAATTTAAATCTTCCTAGCAAAGAAACAGAAATTAATATTAATACTGGTGATAACTGAATTCATGCAAATTTTTCACAACTTCAAATGGCTTTTGATGTTATGCACACAGATAGAATTACTTTTTCTACATATGATGGTAAGACAAATATTAAACCAATTGATAATTATGTTTTAAAACTGCTTAATGTTGCTAAAATCACATTTTATCTGGAATCGTATATCCTTTCATTTCTTCTTCAACTCTAATTACTTTAACTTCATCCCATTTCAATGAATCAAAAATGGAAGGACATATTCTTAACATAGTAAAATTAAATGTAAAAGTTGTTTATCCATTAGAATTATTTGGTGGATTTTTAAAGATTATGAAGAAATTATAGTTGAAAGTGATTTAATTACTATTTTTACTTGGAGTTCAAGAAAAGATCAGGAAAATTCAGTTTTTGTTTTCACAACAGTAAATGATAATTCTGCACTTCCAAAACAAGGTAAAATTGTTGTAACAAGTACGGAAATTCCTGTTTCTATTTTTTACATATTCGCTTGAGTTAGAAGAAGAAAGACTTAAAAAATGCAAAAGTTCCAATTTTTTCTCTTTAAACTTCAAACAATTCTAATAGATATTCTGAACTAGATATAGCTAATTATTATAATTCTACCGAATTTGATATGAATTACTTTCTTTTCGTTGGTGTCCAAACTAACCAAAAAGATTGTCAATTACTGGTTTCATCTATATTCAATCATGTTGAATTACAAATTATCCCCATTAAAAATTGAAAGAATGAAGTTTTTCTACAAGAATTATGGAATGTTGGGCAACCCAACAACTTCTTAAGAGCCCAAGATTCTTTTAGGGATTTTACAAGAAGGACGAATTTAAATAATTATGTAAATTCAATTTTTCCACAAGAATTATGGAGTCTTGAACCACCCAAAATTCTTAAAAGTTCATTATTCTTTTAGGGATTTTAGATAAATAACTCAATTAAATAATGCTGTAAATATAACTTTATTCAAAATTATCGTATTTATATAATTAATATGGTTAGAAGAATGAATGTTTAAACTACTCAAAAAAGAACAATGAACTTATGAGCATTATTTAATGAAGTTATCCCTAATGATACATTAGCATATGTTATCATGTATGGTAAAAGAATTTATTTTATGATTCACAACATAGAATTCTTACTGAAAATATTTTATAAAGTGAATGAATGAAAAGTTACAAAAAATTAATAAAACTCTTTCCTTTTTCTTTTCACTTCTTTTTGAAATATTTTCAGAAGACATTAATTTTTCATTCCTTAAATTTTTCATATATTAATGAAATGAACTTGAATGGTAGTGTTGACTATCTATTACCTGAACTTAACAATTATAGTAATCATTGTTCAGAAGTGAGCACTAAATTATCAGAACTGAAAAAAAAGGGAATATTACATCATTTCAAAACCTGAAATTATATCAACTAAAGTTAAATTTTAGTGCTTATTCTACCTGATGGGTATAATAAGTTCTTTAAAAATGCTGTTCATAAATTTGATAAAATTATAGGGTTACAACTTATTTATCATGGTAAAAAACAACTAAAGGTAGCCCATTCATGTTAGTGATTTTGATTAAATTTTAAAAACCTTGTATTTACCTTTTAATCACATTAAAATTTCCTTTACTATTATTTTCTAACTTTTTAAATAGCTCAGTTTTGTCTGTCATTTTGTTGTTGTTGTATTTACGTAGAATTTGGTTTTTTTAGGCAAATGAGATTTTTTGGTTGAGGAAATTGTGAAATTAGATTCTTGGTTTCCTGCCTCGAATTTTTACTTAAAAATGCACCTTGAGCCTGAACTCTCATCAATATACCACTAATGTTTGTTTAGAACATGGAAACAGATACAATAGAAGGCGAATGGGTAGCTTTCAGAGATGAAATCGAGAAGGCAGTGGAGGATAAAATAGGTAAAAAATAAGGCCTAGCTGGAATCCTTGGATATCACAAGGAAACTAAATTTAACTGATGAAAGGAGAAAATATGAATATGTAGCAAGTATAGCAGGCAATAGCAAATATAAAAATAAGGCCTAGCTGAAATCCTTTGATATCAAAAGAAAACTAAATTTAACTGATGAAAGGAGAAAATATAAATATGTAGCAAGTATAGCAGGCAATAGCAAATATAAGTCTTTGAAATGTTAAATTATCATGAAGTGAAAAATGGCTGATCAGGAATGACTATAGAACAAATGAAAGGATTTAGAGGCATATTTCAGTAGGTGACTGATAGATACCTGCTACCTCAAAATAATAGAAGCCTTTGGAGAAAAGAGAAGCAGCTATATAGATATCAAGAGCTCAGATAGGTGACCAATCCTAAGCAAAGTAGGGAAAGCTGAAAGATGGAAGGAATATATAAAGGGTTTGCACAAGGGAAATGAACTTCAAGGAAATATTATAGAAATGGAAGAAGACATAAATGAAGGGGAGATTGAAGATATCACACTACAAGAAGAATTTGACACAGCTCTGAAAGACCGCAGTAAATGACAATCTGTCAGAACTACTGAGAGCCTTGGGGTAGCCAACCATGATAAACAACTTTAATCTGGTTTGCAAGATGTATGAGACAGACAAAGTACTTTCAGACTCAAGAAAAATATAATAATTCCAGTTCCAAAGAAAGATTGCACTGACAGGTGTGAACATTACCGAACTACCGCAGTAAATGACAATCTGTCAGAAGTACTGAGAGCCTTGGGGTAGCCAACCATGATAAACAACTTTAATCTGGTATGCAAGATGTATGAGACAGACAAAGTACTTTCAGACTCAAGAAAAATATAATAATTCCAGTTCCAAAGAAAGATCGCACTGACAGGTGTGAACATTACCAAACTATTAGTGTAATAAGTGATGATTACGAAAATCTAACATGAGATCTTTACAGAACAATTTAAATCTGGTACAAGCCGACCTCAGGGAAGATGTGTTACGATTCTGGAGAAATATAGGAATATACGAGGCGGCTTATGTTAGGAGAGAGGTTAAGAAAAGACAAAGCTAAGTTTATAACATTTGTAGAATTAGAGAAAGCTTTTGACAATGTTGGCTGGAATACCCTCTTTGAAATTTTGAAGCTAGCAGGGATTAATATGCAGGGAACAGAAGGCTGTACTGAAACCAGACAGCAATAATACAAGTTGCTGGGCAGCAGTGGATCAGATGTAATTCAATCTGGCAGAAAAATAAATGATTAAGGCCAAAGTTGAGAGAATATAGAAAGTAGACTGGCAATAACAAGAAAAGCGTTTCAAGTGAAAGGAAATTTTTTAACATCAAATATAGATTTAAGTGTAATGAAGTCCTTTTTGAAAGTATTTATATGGTTTGCAGGCATGTACGGAAATCAAACATGAACTATAAGCAATTTAGGTAAGGAGAGAATAGAAGATTTTCAGATGTGGTGCTACAGAGACATTCTGAAGATTAGGTGCGTAGGTTATGTAATTAATGATGAAGTACTGAACAGAATTGGGTAGGAAGGAAATTTCTTACGCAACCTGACTAGATGATGGGATAAGTTGGTTGGCCACATTCAGAGACACTGAAAGATCAGCAGTGTAGTACTGGATGGAAGTGTGGGAGGTTGGAATCGTAGAGGAAGACCAAGAAATGAATGCACCAAGCAGATTCAGTAGGCTGTAAGCTGTAGTAGTTATTCAGAGGTGAAATGGCTTTCATAGGATAGAGTAGCGTCGAGAGCTGCAACAAACCAGTCTTCGGGCTGAAGACTACAACAACAACACCTCTGGAAAGCAACTAAGGATGCGTTGATTCCAATCTGCATACAATTGCTTTTGTATTGCTTTCGTCAGTGGTTTTGACTGTTTTGCCAGTGACAACCAAATGCACATAAGATAGAGATTCTGCTTATATCAAAACAAGGTCACTGATGTTTTGTGTGTAACTCAAACATATTACCACATCCTAGAGTACATAAGCAATTTATTTACGAACTACGCTAAGCTTGTTGTGGCACTTGAACAGGATAGGAAACGTTTCGCACACAGACATCGAGATGATGGCAGTAGCACACTTCTGAACTATTTCAAAAGCATTTCTGCATACTGTTGGAACCAAATATAGTATGCATTTCTACTTCTTGAGAAAATATAGTGGTCGAATGAGGATATGTACACATCAGTAATCAAGGAATTTGCATAGTAGCAGATGTCAAAGCCGTAATTTATGTATTACACAAGGGGAAAATTTAATACAATGCGAAGTCATTAGCTACATGTTAGTAAGAAATTTAAACTCCTGATTACTGCTATTGGTATGCCCACTAAATCTGAAATGTTACCACAAAAGAATATGTTGCGAAGTAGAGGTCAGTGATTAAACTCTGTTTGATCGATTTAGTAAAACAGAAATGGAAAAGGAGAGGGTATTCTCCATGCATGTAGATCAGCATCCACAAAATAAACGAAAACCAAAGAGGAAACATACCAGGAAAACATCAAATTTACACGTCATATAAATTCCTGTTTAGTACCACAGTAACGCGTGAGAACTACTTGCGTCATGATTGATGCTCTAAATTCTGTTTGTAAGAAATTGCAATAGTAAGTCAGACACAGTAAATAGTGCAGTTGTATGCACAGAGTAAAATGTTCTGCCTTAGTACTGACATTCTTTATTAGCTGATCACCGAGGAAACACCGCCATCACCATCATCATTCTGCAGATTGTTAACGAGCATTCGGAGTATGTTTCCAGGTATGTGAGTGGTTGGAAGACTTCTTAAGTAACAGAACGTAGTACGTTGCCCTCGACAGCAAATGTTCATCAGATACGGGAGTGTTGTCAGGAATGCCCTAGGGAAGGGTGATACGACAGCTATTATTCGCTATGTGCATACATTATCTGACGCACGGGGTGAGCAGCCATCAACCGCTGTTTACTGATGATCTGTAGAATACGGGGTGGTATCTTCGTTGAGTGACTATAGGAGGATACAAGATGACTTAACGACAATTAACAGTTGGAATCATGAATAGTAGCTAGCTCTAAATGTATAAAAATGTAAGTTAATGGAAATGAGTGGGAAAAATAATCCTGTAACCTTCGAGTACAAGATTAAAAGCTTGCTGCTTGACGCAGTAACGTCAATAAGATATCTGGGCGTAAAGTTGCATAGCGATATGAAATGGAACAAGCACTTATGGACAGTAGCAAGTAAGGCGAATTGACGAATTCGGTTTATTTGGAGGGTTTTTGGGAAAGTCTGAGCCATCTGTAAAGAGACCGCTAGTAGAATACTTGTGAGACCAATTTTTGAGTACTGCTCGAGAGTTTATGATCTCCACCAGCTCCGATTAAAGGAAGACGTCGAAGCAATTCAGTGGCGGACTGATGTATATGTTACCAGTAGATGCGATGAACATGCAACTGCTGCAGAAATGCTATTGAAACTCAAATGGTAATACGCTCTTTCTTTTCGAGAAAACTACTGCGAAAATTTAGAGAGGTTACTTTCAAGTTGACAGCAGAACGATTGTAATGTCACCAACTTATACTTTGCGAACAGACCGCAAAATAATTATAATAGAAATTAAGGCTTCTACGGAGGTATAAAGATAGTCGTTTTTCCGTCATTGTGGTTGCGAGTGGAACACAAAAGGGTATGACTAGCAGTGGTACAACGTAATATCCGCCACTCACCATACGGCTCCTTGCAGAGATTGTAGGTGGATGTAGATCACCGTTACCACCATCAACCTGTTAGACGCGAAGAAGCTGAATTCTTGTTACTATACACTACTCAGTGCTAGTTGCTTTTAAAGTGGAAACACACTTAGCTTGATGAAATATGTGAGCAGTACTCGAAGTCAACGGGCAGTTGACAGTTGGTGTTTTCCCCGAGCACTAATATAATATGTATCGTACTCGGAGATACTGAATGCACACGTTGTTTGCTGTAACTTACTGGCTTTAATAAAATCCTCTAATCAAATATGCAACGAGTAGAAAAAGTGGCGAAATCTTGATAACTACAAACATTCATCGAACACGATTTGATAAGGCGAAAACGTCTGACATAAATGTGTTAATCAAGTATGCTAGGTCAGGTCTCAAAATGTCAAATACGGCAAAGAGTATAAAACTAAAATATTATTTCAGCACTACATATTTAACGAAAGTTTCAAAATTGTCTCATACACACCCGTGACAGGGAATATCGTTAATAGTAATGAGCACTTACTATTGTTCTCAGTAGGTGTTTGCTTCCCACGGCCTATTTTCAATAAGAATGTCATACACTTGGAGCAGAATTCATGGATAATCACTAGTATATTGATACATAGTGGTATTGTTGTACAGATTCGCCAGTCGTATTGAAGTAACTAATGTTCCACCAAAGGGAAACAACCTTTTTCTGCATAACCAACTTTCTTACAATTGTGCTCATGTAGTACTTACGCCGTCTTGGGTGTTCTACACTTATACAGAGACCACAAGTTAATCCGATTTAGTAATTTGCTATAGTTGAGGTACGTCAAGTTCGGAACTCAAATATCAGTCGCACAAAACAGGCGATAAAACTCTTGAAAAATTCTGGAGAAAATACACTTTAAAGTTTTCTGGGTGTCTATAATACCGGTAAACCAGGTCTGTGATAGAAAGCACGCCTGCCAAGTGTGTGGCATAAATTCGATTCCTGGCTGACACAAATTTTTGAAGAAGGACCATGTTTTAAGAGCACTTCCTGTGTGTCGTAAAATACGTAAAGACGGAGAGTATCAGTAGCACTCGAGACTGGTGATCACTTAAAGCTATATTAGATGTTAACAAAATTCTCTGTTTCATATAGCCCTTCTTGGAACTGCCAGGCTACAATTTGTATCCTGTCTATTGCGGCCATTATCAGTTATTTTGCTACCCAAATAGCAAAATTAACTTACTACTTTAAGTGTCTCGTTTCCTAATTTAACTGCCTAAGTGTCACCTTAATTAATAAGACTACATTTCATTACACTGGTTTTTCTTTCGCTTCGTTTCAAGATATAATGTCCGTTCCGTTCAACAGCTCTTCTAAGACCTTTCCTGTCTCTGACAGACTTACAGTGTGGCATCAGCAAATGTCAAAGTTTTTATTTCTTCTTCTTCAACTTTAATCTACTCCAAATTTTTCTTTTGTTATAACTTTTCTTTTGTTAATAACTTTTCAACCACTCAACCACTGCTTTCCTTTTCCTCTACTCTTACTACTGCTATCTGGTTAAAAAATGGGACTTAACATCTGAGGGCATCAGTCGCCTAGACTTAGAACTGCTTAAACCTAACTAACTTAAGAACATCACACACAGCCTTGCTCGAGGCAGGATTCGAAACTGCGACCGTAGCAGCAGCGCTGTTCCGGACTGAAGCGACTGTAAACGCTCGGCCACAGCGACTGTCTTATTGCAATCTTGTTTCTGTACAATTTGTAAATTGTATTAGGCGTCCTATAAGTCTACCCTTGCTATCTTCAGGATTACGAAGAGGGTATTACAGAAACACTGTCAAAAACTTTATCAAGTCTACAAATGATATGAACGTAGGTTTATCTTTCCTTAACGTATCTTCCAAGACAAGTCCCAGGGCCAATATTGCCTCGTGTGTTCCTACATTTCTCCGCAATCCAAATTGATCTTCCCCGAGGTCCATTCTTCTGCAAAGAATTCGTATTTGTATTTTGTAACGATGAATTATTTTACTGAAAGCTTGGTAATTTTCACTCCTGTCAGCAACGGTTTCCTATGCAACTGGATGTATTACGCTATTCTTGAGAGTTGAGGGTATTTCTCTTGTCTCATACATCTTGTCCATCAGATGGAATAGTCTTTTCATGGCTGGCTTTCCCAAGGCTATGAGTAGCTCTTACAGAACGTCGTTTACTCATGGGGCGTTGATTCGAATTGATCTTTCAGAGCTCTGTGAAATTCTTTTAACAGTATCATATCTCCCATCTCATCTTCATCTACGACCACTTCCATTTCTATAACACTGCCTTCAAGTTTATCTCTCTTGTACAGACCCTCTATACGCTGCATTCATCTTTCAGGTTCCCCTCCTTTGCTTGGGACTGGTTTTCCATGTGAGCTCTTCATATTCACACAGCTACTTCTATTTTCCCCAACGGTCTCTTTAATTTCCTGCAGGCGGTATTTATCTTTCCCATCCTGAAATGTGCTTCTAAATCAGTACATTCGTCCTCTAGATATTCCTCCTCAGCTATTTTGCACTTCCTATCAATCTCATTATTAAACGTTTGTATTCTCTTTCCGCCACTCCATTTGCTATATTCTTATATTTGTTCCTTTCATCAGTTAAATTCAGTATTTCTTGTGTTATGGGTAGGCTTCGTGGTTATGTTGTCTACGACAATACTTTCACTACGCTATTCATAGTATTTTACCCACATTCCTATTTCCTTATTCATTATTGTCGAACGCAAAAATATACCTTTCTTTGCAAATATAAATTCTTCATGAACGATCTTTTATAAGATATTGTTAATAATGATTTTTTGAATATAAACAATTAAAAACCAATTTTTTATATTTATTTGTTTTGTTCTTCACTGAAACGATCGCAGAAAGGTACCTTTGTCTAAAATTTTATCTCTGCCAGGACTTGAACCCAGTTCGTCAGTTTTCAGGCAAGCATCGTACTTCAGAAACACACTGACTGTCTGGAAAGCGACCTAACTTTATGTTAAACAGACTATCGGTAGTTCTGGATTTACTCGAGAATTTATGGGAGTTGAATTGAACACTTTGTTCTATTAATATCTGAATTCTGAACTTTACATCCCATACACATAAACTATTATAAAACTAAGATTGCCCTGTGGTCTCCGTTTTAGACTATATTTTGTCATACATCATATCGAGCTATTGTAATACTTGAGATTTTGCTTTATTCTGTGGGACATAGGTTAACTGTGACTACACTTTAAATTTAAAGTTTGATACATTCATGATGAAATGTATCTGAATTTTTAAATATCCGTTTCAGGTGCATAGAAAGAGAGTCTACCATCGAGTTTGGATGCCTACTCTCCCCCAACGTTTCGAGAATACCCACTTATTGTTATGATGCTTCATGCGAAAACCTAGTAAGTTGTATATACCAATATACCGTTCACCTACGTAGTTAAATAGGTCACAGTTAACGAAACACCCAGCAGAATTCTACATCTAGCCACTAAAATTTTATTATGAGTGAATTTGAATGAAATTTCACTAATGGAATAACAGGGATGAAGTAATGTAGTTGTACCGAACATGTATCACTCTAGTAATTCTTTAAACAGAATTTGGATACCAAAATCACCGAATTTTGAAAATACTGTGAGCAGTAGACGTACTTTAGAGAGTAACGTCGTTTTTTCAATCGATCATTGACGATTTATAACTACATGTTTAGCAATGTAATTCAATTTGAAAAGAGTGCAAGCGAATATTAATATCACATACCTCTGAAAGACATAGAAAAGTTAAAAACCATAAATGTCGGAAATTCTGAAGCAATAATTTTAGGAAGGGAAACGACGAGATTTAACGTAAACTGCGTAGCTTTCGCAGACGATGTGGAATACTTTCAGAAAATGTGACAGAGGCAGTACTGATGCAGATCTTTTAGACAGCGTTCCCAGTACAGCTGGTCTCAGGTTCTCAGCTGAGGAAACCAAACTCATGACAAATATAGAAGAGCATCAAAATAAGTAGAAACTGAAACAAGTAAAATGAAGGAGTTTTTAAATTTAAATACCTTGAAGAAACCATTAAAACAAAAAAATGGTTCAAACGGCTCTGAGCACTATGGGACTCAACATCGTAGGTCATAAGTCCCCTAGAACTTAGAACTACTTAAACCTAACTAACCTAAGGACATCACACACACCCATGCCCGAGGCAGGATTCGAACATGCGACCGTAGCAGTCCCGCGGTTCCGGACTGCAGCGCCAGAACTGCACGGCCACCGCGGCCGGCTAACCATTCAACAACATGTACAATAGAATGTACAACCGAAGTAAAAATTGGTAAAACGGAAAGAAAGCAACGTTTAACTAAAAATATGTACAACAAGAAATTCACCTCTAGAATTACAGAAGTGAAACACTTTATCACAATGGGAAGATCTGTATATTTATGTTATTTATGTTTACGGGACAGGTGATACGTTACTTTAAAATATGTGGTTAAACATCCTAGGTCAAGATCGCAAAAATTCCATTATTAGTTACCAGTTTCACCTCACTGACGAGCTATCTTCAGACGTAAAATACAAAAAAAAAAAAAAAAAAAAAATTAAAAAAAATGCATGAAAGCGGTGAACAGTAACTACACACATTTCACATTCAAATTTCCATTCTCTTACATACCGATAAAACGTATTGCTGACTTCAGTGTGTATCAGCCACTAGGCATTACACGTCGTCGTAATCTGTTGAAATGAAGAGCTATTGCTATCGTGGATGTACTGGAAACTCTTATGGATAGTGTCAAAAGTACATTTGGTAAGTGCTACAAAGCACTAATTTTTCCCCAGTAGGTCGTTATAGTTACATAATTAAAACGTTACCCATGTAATATCTTCAGTGCTCTCATTGCCACACTTATGTGTGAATGCTATGTGACTATCATATAGTCCATTTGTGAATGAAAATATGGCGTTTTATTTCCAACGCTTGCTACAGAAACAAGGAGGTAGATGTATTACGGCTGTCAGAAAACGGACCGCATATGTAACATCAACAAAAGCAAAACGAGGATAATGGAATGTAGTCAAATTAAGTCGGGTGATGCTGAGGGAATTAAGTTAGGAAATGAGACACTTAAAGTAGTAAAGGAGTTTTGCTAGTTGGGGAGCAAAATAACTGATGATGGTCGAAGTAGAGAAGATATAAAATGTAGACTGGCAATGGCAATGGCAAGGAAAGCGTATCTGAAGAAGAGAAATTTTTTAACATCGAGTATAGATTTAGGTGTCAGGAAGTCGTTTCTGAAAGTATTTGTATGGAGTGTAGCCATGTATGGAAGTGAAACGTCGACGATAAATAGTTTGGACAAGAAGAGAATAGAAGCTTTCGAAATGTGGTGCTACAGAAGAATGTTGAAGATTAGATAGGTAGATCACATAACTAATGAGGAGGTATTGAATAGAATTGGGAAGAAGAGGAGTTTGTGGCACAACTTGATTAGAAGAAGGGATCGGTTGGTAGGACATGTTCTGAGGCATCAAGGGATCACCAATTTAGTACTGGAGGGCAGGGTGGAGGGTAAAAATCGTAGAGGGAGACCAAGAGATGAATACACTAAGCAGATTCAAAAGGATGTAGGCTGCAATAGGTACTGGGAGATGAAGAAGCTTGCACAGGATAGAGTAGCATGGAGAGCAGCATCAAACCAGTCTCAGGACTGAAGACCGCAACAACAACAACATGTAACGTCAGTGCAACAAGAAAATGCTAATTGCCAGATGGTGCTACTGATCAACAAAGTTTTACAATACCGTGCCTCTATAACACTGTAATGAATTGTAAGGTAGCGAACTTTGTACTAAATTAACGTTATACAGAACGAACATTAATAAAACCGACGGACTGAAGGGACAATTTCGGTACTAGAGTTGGAGGAAAAAGATCCTATTAATATGAGTCCCGGAACTCAGTACAGAGTTGTGTCGCATTCACGTCACAACAGATATACCAAGTGACCTCCAATGGATAGCAGGTGATAGGGGTAGAAGCGGCTGTCCTGCAGGATACGCATAATCGTTCCTTGACTTACACCGTGTTGTTGGGCCACTAGCCTGGAGTTTGTACTAGATTTCGTCTCAGTATCCTGTAGAACCCAGTCCTCCAGATCTGGTGTACTCACAGTCCGTAGCCTTCCTGCACGATAGTGTGTATGAAAGAACCCATGATCACACAAACGCCTTGAAAGGGCTTCAAATCTTGTGTGATGTTATTGGTGTCTCTGAGAGTACTTGTTTTGGTATAGTCGTCCAGCCTCTCGACCGTCTCCATGTGCTTGGCCTTACACAAACACCATCTCGGTTTATTCCCGACATGAATAATCACACAGCCTGCAAAACACAGAGAACATAAGGCACGTGTGAGGTATTGTGATTCGTCAGCGCCATCCACGATGGCAACGATGCACTCCCGGACACATGTTCATTGGATCTGTTATGCTACATATCCAATCAGGAATCCGTCCCTGCAGTTTGTCGGTTTTATTAATCTAAGGAACCATGTTCATTTTCAACTATCTGTAGTAACAGAAGCTTATTACAGAGGCAAGACGTCGTAAATCTTCATTGGTAAGTGGCGCCATCTGGCAGCAATGACGTTACATATGCGGCCAGTTCTCAGACAGCCGTAAGATTTCTACTTCGTTGTTTCTATAGCTAGAGTTGCGAGTGAAATACCGTATCTGCATCCACATGAGCGTTATATGATAGTTATCACTGTTAGTGACCTATCATTGAAGCACAAGCGTTCAGTATGAACACTGAAGGTATTATATGTCCATCGTTGTAAATTATGTAACCATAACAACCTATTTTAGGTAAGATTAGAATTTTCTGGTGCTTACCAAATGTACTTCTTTAAGTCTTCATTTTTTAAGAGATATATAAACGTTTTCAGTATGCCCAAGACAACAAGAGTCTTTCATCTCAGCAGATTATGACGATGTGTAATGCCTGGTGGCTGATACGCAGTGAACTGAGGAAATATTTTGTTGGTATGTGTCATGGAATGGAAGCTCAAACATGTGATGTATTTTGTTATTGTTCACCCCTTTTGTGCAGTTTTCTGTGTTTTACATCTGAAGATTATTCATCACTGAGCTGCAACTACTAATCAGCAAGGGAATTTTAACGATCTTGAGTTACGATTTTTGTCCACTCATAGTATATTTACGTGAATGTGAATTCTTACAATGAACTATAAGCTGTAAAGACTAGCGATACTTGAACGATGTTAGAAAAGATAATGGTCGGAATCAGAAGTATAGATGCTTAGAAATACAGAGGTAATGAGAAGAACTACCAACATATACATAAAATGTTGGAAGCTGCGACGAAGGATTGTTAATTTTCTTTGGGCCCCTGTACCGCATGAATGAGTAGAGGCTAACGAAGTAAGTATTTCCATGTTTCTGGAGGAAGAAGTCGACAATAGCACAGCATGAAGAAATAAGAAAATAACTGGAAATAAATCATATTAAGCAATCGGAAGAACAGATCTTGTCTTAAGAATAACATTCAAAATATGGAAGGCATATAAACCAGAAATATGTATACTGAATCAGTTAAAGAATGAGAGTGTTAAGATTATATTCCTCAACTACTCTTCATAAATATTAAATACTTGTATGGAATCATTGGTAACGTTGTTTCCCCATTTACAGGTATCTAATTATTATGCCCCAAAAAACTGGAAAATCTCCCTTGTTAGATATATACGCTGTCTAGCTCTGAGCCGTATTTACGCGAATGAAAAAGTGGAATCCTACGTCCAAGAATCACATATCTTACAATATGTTTCATAGAAGAAATTTTACATCATCTTCATTGTTTCTTAGTGTAAGAAACCACGCTGGTTATCGTACAGTCGTGGAACACTGTTAAAATGGACTGAGATCATGGCAGGAATGCCACTATCGCAGAATATGGAGCGAGAAACAGGAGCGGGTCCGTTTTGATGACGCTGCTCCTGTTACACAAATGAAATGCTGCAGCAGCAGTCTGCCCAATGCCACTTCTCTCTGCTAGCCGGCACTAGTCAGAAACACTTTTATGGTTTTTATACAACTTTTGTTGTTCGCTCGTATATTGGCGGCCATAAACCCGGTTTACAACTCAGCTGAAACCTAGGACTTGACGTTTACAAGGAGAGCACTGTTCTCCTTCATTCACCGTCGGTATTTCGTCTTGTATATTGGAGCGGAAGACTAACACCGAGAACGAAGGACTGACAAGAGCGCTTTGAGTAGCTATCCAGCATAATTTACAGAACATCGTAATTAGGGTATGGCTCTAAGAGTAAATGGTAATCTTCAAATGTTATGTAGTCCACCAGTATACTCAAGTTATTGTATTCCCTTTCACTACGTTTGGATCTTTAGCTCCATTGTTAACCAAAATTATATTGCATTTGTTTAAGTATTTGATGGTAGCTAATCATCACCTGGTCCTTTGTAATCACTACTTGTTAACGTTCAGACCACTCCGGAGATGTAGTTCCATGCTTGAATACTTTATTCACTATGTGAATAAAATGTGCGCCAATGAGGTTACACATATTCGTTAAAGAGGTAATCAATTAGAAACCCCTAAGAAATAGGTATGTAGGACAACCGAGAAACAAATACCTTCAGTGCAGATCGAATAGGCTGTTAGCGTCCTGCATGAAGTGAAGAAAGAGAAGAATACAAAATAAATGCGACTACTTCTTCCATTCATGCGTTGAAATTTTATGGTCTGGGTCACTGAATCAGTTCAAGAGTTGAGGTTACATTTTACAAGCTAATCCTTTTCCATAAGCTGGAAAAGTTTTTGGTAACCGAGTATTTGCTGGTTGTACAACTTAGTAAAACCGTTACTGCATCTATATTATTAATCTTAATTTGTGGGTTTAAATAGTAGCGTATCGGCGTTAGGTTTTTCGTTAACATTGGAAAGTGTTGAGCATCTGGTACCTCAAAGGTTCATGGTCGTAATTCCGATAGTTGTGACCCATTTTATACGTCTGGAAACCATAATTGTACAAACTGCTGCGCCATGTATGATAACTAAAGAAGTCTGCTACCAAATACGCTCTATAAAAGAAGATCCACCTAAAAGGAATTACTCGATAGTGACAGAATTCGTAGATGTGACGCACGCGTACAGGCAAACACGTGATTTCGATTATTGAAAATTTGGCTGATTTATTCAAGAAAAAGATCTTCTCAAATTGAAAAAGTCAACATCGCGTTGATCCACCTCGGACCCATAGTCAAGAAATTATTCGGCGTGGCATTGATTGATGGATTTGTTGTATGTCCTCCTGAGCGATTTCGTGATCATTTCTGTCCAAATTCAGCGTTAGATCGTCAATATTCAGAGCTGATTGGAGGGCCCCCCATAATGCTAGAAATGTTCTCAAATGCAGAGATATCCGGCGACGTTGCTGGGCAATTTAGGGTTTGGCAAGTACGAAGACGAGCAGTAGAAGTTCACGCCGTGTGCGGGCTGGTATTATCTTGCTGAAATGTAAGCCTAGGTTGGTTTCCATGAAGCGTAACAATACGGGGTATAGAATATCGTCGACGTACCTCTGTGCTGTGAGAGTGCCGTGGATGACAACCAAAAGGATACTGCTATATAAAGAAACAGTACCCCAGACGATCACTCCTAGCTGTCATCGATATGGCTGGCTACAAACAGGTTATAAACCCATCTCTGTCCGAGGCGTCTGCAGACACGCCTTTGATGGTAATCGGGGCCCTATTCGACTCGTCACTGAAGACAATTCTACTCCAGTCAATGCGATTCCAGGCCGAAGACCAGCCTGGAGACGTCTCAGACAGCGGTGGGTTACCAGCCTGAGTGTCGCACGCCATACGGCCCGACAACCAGAAATGATGGTTTGTGTTGCCATTTCTTTCGAGCTAAGAAGGTGTACACCAGTACGGGCAGGGTCTTCCAATGTAGCATGATATCCCTCAGCAGGACATCCAACAAGTCTGCCAATTAATACCAAGCCGAATAACTGTTTGCATAAGCACTAAGGTGAACCAACGCCTTACTGACTTTCTTAGATAGTTAAGCTCCTTTGCTTGAATGAATCATCCATCTTTTCTGAAATCGTAATTGTTTGTTTGCTGCACATGAGATTCGTATCTATCAATTTCTGTCACATTCGGATAATTCCTTAGTTTAGCGTCTTCTTTATTGTCTTAGAGCGTATTTTAAACAGTCTCACTGAGTGTTACTGTAAGAAAACATGTGTGCTGAAATATGTCTTGCCCAGGAAAGTGTGATAGGGCCGTTGTTATTCTCTATACACATAAAATGCTTTGGCTGACAGGTTGGGCAGCAGTCTGCGGTTGTTGCTGATGATGCCATGATGTACAGTAAGGTGTAGAAAATTGAGTGACTGTACATAGATACAGGACGACTTTGACAAAATATGCAGTTGGAGTGATGAATGGCAGCTAGCTCTAAAAGTGGAAAAATGTAATTTAATGCGGATGAGCAGGAAGATCAACCCTGTAATGTTCGGATACAGTGATACTAGTGTCCTGCTTGTCACAGTCAAGTCGTTTAAATATCTAGGTGTAACGTTCCAAAGCGATATGAGATGGAACGAGCATGTGAGAATTGTGGTTAGGAAGACGAGTGGTCGACTTCGGTTTATTGGGAGAAATTTAGGAAAGAGTGGTTCATCTGTAAAGGAGACCGCATATAGAGCGCTGTTGTGACCTATTCTTGAGTACTGTTCGAGTGTTCGGGATCCGCACCAGGTCGGAGTGAAGGAAGAGATCGAAGCAATTCAGAGGCGGGCTCCTACGAAATTGTTAGTAGGTTTGTTACCGGTAGGTTCGAACACCACGTAAGTGTTACGGAGATGCTTCGGAATCTCAAATAGGAATTCCTGGAGGGAAGGCGACATTCTTTTCGAGTAACACTTCTGAGAAAATTTAGAGAATCGGCATTTGAAGGTGGCTGCCGAACGATTCTGCCCCCGCCAGCATACATGATGCGCAAGGACCACGAATATACGCGGAACAGGAAAGGAAATGAGAACTAGTTGTGCAGGGTACCATCCACCACGAACCGCACGGTGGCTTGCGCAGTATCTATGTAGCTGTAGATAATGGATTAACAACTTACATATCATAGGAGTCATTTGGGTTATTCCAGTGTAAACAGTCGATATTTTCTGACGGTCCCCTGAATGTCTTTACAATATTTAATGTCAAGTTCATTTTCGTTCTCTCCACGGCAGTACATTCCCATGTTAATACGTGCTTCATCATCGGTGAGTAATGATGCAACACTTTCTCCTGTTGCATCTTTAATGACATTGGCATTGTTGTAGCCTGTTTTGTAATTTACTGGTTTACAGGAGACATAATTTTGCCTGTAAGCATTGGTCGTCCTGAGTATTTTGGCATCGTTTTGAATATCTCGTCCTGTGTAACTCTTTCACTGTGTATAATTTTGAACAGTTTGTTATAAAATACTCTCAGTCCCGGGAATCATACATGTGAATAATTAAATCATCTCCAACGACATCTACCCATAAATCACCAATCATCCACACTCTTGTTATTAATCAGTCTCTGTAGCGATTGAAAAATAAGTTTAATAGCTTCTTTCAGTACACACTAAGCTTCAGTCTGGTTTAGTTAGGTTCATCTTGTATTTAACGTTATGTGAGACAAAGCTTCCACAGCTAAATCGGTAAACGATTTTTATTTTGCTTTGTTTAAAAGTACTTGGGAGCAATATGTGAAACGATTCATCTACTTGCTACTGCCAATAGTATTGTGAAATTAAGTCACAATATTCCAGACACACTGTATTTATATGGTAGCGGTGTCTGAGGAGTGGACGGGTGGATGGGGGGGGGGGGGGGAGGTGGCTACGGATACACGGTCCTAGGAATGGTGAATGCAAAGAGCGAACTTTAATAACCAGATGTTTCCAGAATGAAATTTTCACTCTGCAGCGGAATGTGCGCTGATACCAGTATAAAACTTCCTGACAGATTAAAACTGTGAGCCTGACAAAGACTCGAACTCCGGACATTTGGACATTTGCCTTTTCGCGGGCGAGTGCACTACCATCTGAGACGAGGTCCTGGCGGAAGTAAAGCTGTGAGGACGGGGCGCAGATAGTGCTTTGGTAGCTCAGATGATGCCAGCACGTTAGCTCAGAGTCCCAAACAAAACGCCACGAACTATACCGAAAAAGGGCTGGTAGAGCACTTGTCAACGAAAAGCAAAGGTCCCGAGTTCGAGTCTCCATCCGTGCACACAATTTTAATCTACCAGGAAGTTTCATCACCAGATGTGTTTATAAGTTTTTAAGCAGTAATCCACTTCATGAACTACTATTGTAGGAGGGAAGATGATAGTGTTAGTGTTTTTTACTTGATGTACTTAACTAACGTTACTGACTGGCGAATATAGCTTCTGCCATTTTCGATTATAGGACTAGTTGAACCTATGGTCAACCGACGCAGATAACTTTATGTACATGATGAACGTAAATGAAGTATAAACTGAGCAACCATACCTACAAATATTCAGAATCTTATTACCACCTGTCAAGCATCGGCATTGCATCCATAATACAAATGGAAGGAGATGCTCAATTAATTGTCCAGTACAACAAACAATTTGAAATTCAACGATATATGTAATCAGTGACAGTTATCTCGAAATTACATTTATGTAAAATGAAGTAGTGATCGTCAAGCAGCGTACAAAGGTAAGTAAGGAGCACGAAGTTATAGATTAAATTATGTAAGCAGGTAATAGTATATAAAAAACTCGAACTAAACAAGAAGCTACGCAGTTTACATCTCCAAACGGCAATTTACCTTATCAGTCCTAAGGCACTACGCATCTGATTGACAAATAAGAACAGATACATAAGAAAATGCCAACGAATAGCATAAAACACATACACACACAAATAAATGCACTCACAAAAGAGGAACTGCAGGGGATTACTCTCTCCCTCCCTCTCTCTATCTGTCTCCCAAACATGCACTCTGCTCCCTCTATCTCTCTCTCTCTTTCTTTCTCTCTCCTCGCTCTCTGTCTTTTGCACACATATGCACTTTTACAAACTTGGAACACACATTTTATTCAAGTATGATGAATCACACGGACATAAGACAGAGTGGAGCAGAAATATATTTGACAGAGACAGATCTTACTTGCAACCTTAACAAGAGCAGATTAACAGATGTAGGCATTAGGACATAATAAGAGCAACAGAACATACCGAAGAGTATGATGAAAAAGAACTATGACCTAAATTTATGGCTAATAAGGGAATTGATAGTAAAACAAAGGAAATTATTTTATTTGTAGTGAAACGAAGAAAACTATACCGACTCAAGATACGCGAATTGTAGTCGGAGTCACTGTTACCAGTACCCAGTATCCTCCACCGTGCACTGCAAAACAGCTGTCGTAGTTTAAACGTAGACGTAGATGCATCCTGCTGTTAACATTCGTTACAGAGTTGTCAGCCACATAATTTTCCCAGTTTCTCATACCTCACCCACCTTTTTACCATTACTTAAATGTACCTACAGCTGCACGTTATGAAATTTGCTGATAATAAAATACCGCAATTGTAAATGCTGGGAATAAAGTAACGTTATTTCTTGTAACTAATTCCTAATCCGTTGAACTACGTAACTCTAGCATGTTTGAGTCTTCGAAGCTGTAGCTTCAAGTGGACACGTATTACAACACTGTGCAGTTGAATCGTGTTTAGTAGAGGAGATTATTCAATGATGAATATTCTTGTTGGGTGTGTCTGTCATATAAAATTCTGAACACTAGTGCGCACAGAGCGCGCGCGTTTGTGTGTGTGTGTGTGTGTGTGTGTGTGTGTGTGTGTCTGTGTGTGTGTGTGTGTGTGTGTGTGTGTGTGTGTCATCGTATACTGAACGCTTAACCTCAAACTTTCTTCAGTCCTGTGTTGAAATTTATTCGTAGTTCTACTCAGTGAGATGGTCTTGCTGTACTGATTTTCCTTCAGTCCGTGATTTCAGCATCACTAATTTTTTTGCGGTGTTTCGCAATTTCTTTTAGATTGTTGAATGATTCCCTATTGCTTAAGTGACAAAATCCAGCTCTTAAGAATAAGTAGGTCAGTTGGTGTTATCAAGTTCCGAAATTAAGCATTGAAATATTTACAAATAAATGAAACTAAAATTTTATACGCTGCTGTACGAGGAGTTAAAGAATTATAGCATAGTGTACAAGTTTAAATGTACACCGAGCTAGTTAAGTCATCTCGTCAGGTATCATATTAAGAGCTAAGTACTTTAGCCTGAATATCATTCAGCAGGAGCGAAATGCTGTTAAAATGACACGAAATTCTGTATTCCCGATTGGTGAGTTTCCAACACTTTAAACTAACAGGGAAATAGTGAAATACAGTTCAATAAAAATTACACCTAGAGGAGAGTGTACTCGAACACTGCTGTTCTGTCAGCACTCAAACCTGTTGCCGATCGACAACGACTTCATCGAACAATACGATGGCATTATAGTGCGAAGTTTTGTCACCCCTAGTGGCCATGCATTTTGAGTAATATTTTTAGGAGTGGATTTTGACTTCGCACTTTTAAAAGCAGCAGTACTTTGCCGATAAGTTGACGATATGTTTCGTCCTCTGGGTTAGACAGTCTTCTTGAGAAATCAAATTTCATGTAAGAAAACATAAGAGATACTATAGAGTTGAAGAAGAAAGTTTTCTACTGCCTCTGGACGTCTTAGGGCGACGTAAGAGTCATGGTGCACTTTGACATTCAGTATTTCCTCAGCCCACTCATACAGACTTCTAATTACACCCTGCTAATTGCCACCGTCCAGCACAGACGGACGGCATTCTAAGGACCTGTATTCACTGAGCCTATACAATCTCATGTAAACGTACAAGCGAAATTTTAACATCTCAAATCTGTGCTCCTCGAAATGAATATTCATCTCAGATTATATGGAGAGCGGTACAGTCGTATATACGACAGACCAAGGACAAGAATCAGATCTCTGAGACGACACGCTACGTGCCATTATTTGGAAATGTTTCTGCGAAAATCGGCAAAGAATTACGGAAACATGAAGTGATATTTCCCACTCCACAAAAAAAAAATTAAGCGCTTTTGTGGTCGGTCAAAAACGAATTAGAGCTGTGCAAGGCAGGTGTTTATAAGATTCTGCGTAGGTGTTGTAAGTCATACACTAATGATAATCAGCGTATGGCATTGGTGGCGGGAGACCCCTCGCGGGGTGGTTCGGCCACCGCTCCACTAGTTCTTTAACGCCACTACGGTGACTTGCGAGTGAATGAGGATGAAATGATGATGAAAGACATACAACACCCACTCACCTCGAGGCAGAGAAAATCCGTGACCCCGCCGGAATCGAAACCGGGACCCCATGCCGCAAGACCAGTAGCCGCGGACAGTCATACACCGATCAGCCAGAACATTGTGACCACCGAGCTACTATCGATGTAACCCGTCCAGGCGATAGCACCGTCACTTGACGAGAAAAGACTGCTACTCAAACATAGTCACGGTGCATGTAGTATCAGTGAGCGTGCTGTCCGTGTGTAGTCTGAGCAAAGCGCGCGATCTAATTGAGTTCGACTCAGGTTCAGAGGTTCGGCTTGAACATTTCGGAAACGGTACGACTTGTTGGGTGTTCAAGGAGTGTTGTGGTGAGTGTCTTCAACACGTGGCGAAACCAAGGTGAAACCACTTACAGATGTCGTCGGGTTGGGAGGCCTCCCTCAGTACTCATTTTGGACGTTGTAGGCTGGGCAGACTGGTAAAACAGGACCATAGCGAACTGTGGCGGAACTGTCATCAGACTTTAATGCTGGGAAGAGTACAAGTTTGTCCGAATACATAGTGCAACCAAACACTCCTATCGATGGGCCACCTCTGCCGCCGACCCAAGAATGTGCCAATGTTAATACCACGACATCAATAACTACGACTGAACTAGGCACTTGACCATCGGCACTGGATACTGGAACAGTGGCAACCTTTTCCATCATGCCGCTTGGAGGTTCAAATGGTTCAAATGGCTCTGAGCACTATGCGACTTAACGTCTGGGGTCATCAGTCGCCTAGAACTTAGAACTAATTAAACCTAACCAACCTAAGGACATCACATACATCGATGCCCGAGGCAGGATTCGAATCTGCGACCGTAGCGGTCACGCGGTTCCAGACTGAAGCGCCTTTAACCACACGGCCACACCGGCCGGCCGCTTGGAGGGCGGGAATCCGAAACTTCCAGGGGAACACCTCCTTGACCTATGTACTGCGGAGCGGGAACAAGCTGGCAGCGGGCTCATTATGTTCTGGGCAATATTCACGTTAGTATCCATGGGTCTAGTGTAGGTCGTGCAAGGCACCGTGACTGCCAAGGAGTATCGCACACTGGTTGTTGACCACGTACACCACTTGATGACGATCATGTTTCCCCACGACAGCGACATTTTTCAACAAGATAATGCGCCATGTCACAAGGCCAGGCGTGTGATGGAGTGGTTCTAGGGACACAGTGGAGAGTTACAACGAATGTGCTGCATGATGTTGAAAGTTGCTGCTCGAAGACGGCCGTATCAAATATACACGACAAGTGTCTAAACACTTCTACTCCAGGGTGCTCCCCAAGTCGGGAGACGAGACGAGAGTACGTTGTGTTTCAAACTGCGTGAGTGAATCGATCGAAATATGCATCCCTAGCTTTCTGTTTGGCCAGCGCTGGACGAATCTCCAGCCTTGACGTAGAATACACTCCTGGAAATTGAATTCATTGTCCCAGGAAGGGGAAACTTTATTGACACATTCCTGGGGTCAGATACATCACATGATCACACTGACAGAACCACAGGCACATAGACACAGGCAACAGAGCATGCACAATGTCGGCACTAGTACAGTGTATATCCACCTTTCGCAGCAATGCAGGCTGCTATTCTCCCATGGAGACGATCGTAGAGATGCTGGATGTAGTCCTGTGGAACGGCTTGCCATGCCATTTCCACCTGGCGCCTCAGTTGGACCAGCGTTCGTGCTGGACGTGCAGACCGCGTGAGACGACGCTTCATCCAGTCCCAAACATGCTCAATGGGCAACAGATCCGGAGATCTTGCTGGCCAGGGTAGTTCACTTACACCTTCTAGAGCACGTTGGGTGGCACCTGATACATGCGGACGTGCATTGTCCTGTTGGAACAGCAAGTTCCCTTGCCGGTCTAGGAATGGTAGAACGATGGGTTCGATGACGGTTTGGATGTACCGTGCACTATTCAGTGTCCCCTCGACGATCACCAGTGGTGTACGGCCAGTGTAGGAGATCGCTCCCCACACCATGATGCCGGGTGTTGGCCCTGTGTGCCTCGGTCGTATGCAGTCCTGATTGTGGCGCTCACCTGCACGGCGCCAAACACGCATACGACCATCATTGGCACCAAGGCAGAAGCGACTCTCATCGCTGAAGACGACACGTCTCCATTCGTCCCTCCATTCACGCCTGTCGCGACACCACTGGAGGCGGGCTGCATGATGTTGGGGCGTGAGCGGAAGACGGCCTAACGGTGTGCGGAACCGTAGCCCAGCTTCATGGAGACGGTTGCGAATGGTCCTCGCCGATACCCCAGGAGCAACAGTGTCCCTAATTTGCTGGGAAGTGGCGGTGCGGTCCCCTACGGCACTGCGTAGGATCCTACGGTCTTGGCGTGCATCCGTGCGTCCCTGCGGTCCGGTCCCAGGTCGACGGGCACGTGCACCTTCCGCTGACCACTGGCGACAACATCGATGTACTGTGGAGACCTCACGCCCCACGTGTTGAGCAATTCGGCGGTACGTCCACCCGGCCTCCCGCATGCCCACTATACGCCCTCGCTCAAAGTCCGTCAACTGCACATACGGTTCACGTCCACGCTGTCGCGGCATGCTACCAGTGTTAAAGACTGCGATGGAGCTCCGTATGCCACGGCAAACTCGCTGACACTGACGACGGCGGTGCACAAATGCTGCGCAGCTAGCGCCATTCGACGGCCAACACCGCGGTTCCTGGTGTGTCCGCTGTGCCGTGCGTGTGATCATTGCTTGTACAGCCCTCTCGCAGTGTCCGGAGCAAGTATGGTGGGTCTGACACACCGGTGTCAATGTGTTCTTTTTTCCATTTCCAGGAGTGTATTTGCGCTCTTTCCCGTTTGGCAAAGATGTGCCGCTCTCACAGACAAGATGTAGTAGAGTTTGACAGGCAGAAGGTATGTAATAGGTATTCTGGAACATATCCATGCGACTAGTGTCTGAGAGGCGCCACGCTGATTGTCTCTACTCAGAAGCGATATTATCACAGGCCCAGACTTGTCATCAGTGATGTCATCACTTTTGTCAGTGACATCATCATCCTTATCAATGACATCATTACGATGAAAACCATGACCCTTTTCCCCCCCTCATCCTCTGTTCAGCCAATCAGAATGCAGAATGGTGGAAAAAAGCCAATTGTGCTAATGATATAAAGACCAATATGGTGAAATTATCCCAGTAGTGCTTTGTGCTCCGTCCCTCTCTCCAGCCAATCTCAGCATAATTTTGAAATGATGCTCTCAATTTAGTAAAAATGACCGAAAATTCAAAGATATGCATTATTTCCGTAACCTTCCCTTGAAGAAGTTTCAAGTTAAAAGATATTTACGTAAAATTATCTAAGATATCTGCCTCTCAACTGAGCACAAACACACACACATACACACAAACACACACACACACACACACACACACACAAACAACACAAAAATAGAAACACTCACATAATTCCTCGTTTCACCAGCATGGTATTAAATCTGATGGTTGTGCAAAAAGCTGTAACATATTTGACTCTGAATTATGTACACACACACACACACACACACACACACACACACTGCATTATGTTCAGCCTCTCTGATACGGTATTGTTTCATCATTATAATTCATCTCACACATCTATTGTGTTTACAGAAAATATTTCTTCAATTCTATGATGTATGCACCAGAGTGTGTTTCATATCTCACTCTGTTTCCACCTCTACCCCATCATTAGGTTTCATCTCAAATATGAGTGGCCACACAACATTAAGAAAATACTTCGCCATCTTCTTTATCATTATAACATATAACATTCAGAATGAAAGGAAAAGAAGTGTTATTGGTATAAAGTTCGGTATAAAATTTTTCATTGCGCAGTTTGATACTTTATGATGTCACACACGTTAAAAACATAAAAATTTAAAGCAAATTCTACTTCATCTTCCACACTGTGCAGAATTGTATCTATTGCAAACAGAACGTCGTACAGTTTGAGTAAATGTTTGAAACTTTTGTATTACACAACCAAGTTAGGACTGCTGTACCCGCCACAATTAAATCGGCATGACACTGAATCGGATTTTGCAGAATAACTACATATAATATGAACACTATATCCATTATATAACGATCAGGGTGCTGTCTGCTCGTTTACTTCATATGGAAAATCTCAGAAATGACAATCATGCCACCAAAACTCTTCAGTCACTGGCTCACCACCCAACAACATTTTCGATCCAAGCACAGGAAGTGAGGGACAGTGCTTGTACTAAATATTATGCGCTTCTTATTCTAGCAGCACGTCTTTAATAAGTTTCACTTTCTCCAAACCCCTCATGCAGATGCGTGATTCATGTGGAATAACTGTTCATCTCCCGTTCAGTGCGTCTCCAGTAGTACACCAGTTGAACCAACACTGAGTTTGCGGTGATTTTCCATTAAATATTTTGCGAATTCCTTGGAAATCAAAGCAGACGTCACTCATGACTCTGGAAAAATGAAAACGTTTAGTTGACCATGTTTTCTTGTATTTAAAATAACTGTAGTGCATGTTGTATTCAAATTTTATGATAACAGAGATTGGGATGGTGATAATTTCTCTGATGCTACACCATCAATTACAGGCAACTGAAGTGAGTCCTCCAACTTTTATAACACCTAACCATGTTCGGTCAACAGGCAAGTAGTGGAGAGTGTTGTACCTGGAGGATGGTGGAGCTAGAAATATATATTTCCTAGTCGGTGTTTCAATCTAGTGACAGATTTTGGTATTGCATACAGAAATGCGCATTAGAAACAACCATAAGCAGCTTTCATAATTTTCTACTGTTATTGTTGTTTTGTGGCATGAGATTGGATTCTGAGCAGCGTTTGTAAATATTACGTGTTCTGCATTTTTAAGTATTGTGTAATATATTAAAGTTATTTGGAGAATAGTATACATTCGTGAGCTACACAGATGTTTGGTGAGTAAAATTCGTCACATAACGTATTGAAGGTTAAGCCATACTTTGTCTGTCGCGCTCTATCTTGTACCTAGAAGCGGGAGAATTTCTTGCATCATGCAATACGTGATATTTCTAAATGAAGTGAGTTTCCTGACGTCTTAACAATATGCCATGTCTTGAATATTGTAATTTATGTTAGGGGCCAATAACTTACATTTTAAAATCATGTTAACTTACAACTGCTTTTTGCTAACCCTTCTTAATCTTATTTCACTTACTTATTTCTGTTGTTAAATATAATAATAACGTAATACACGGACTATTAAATACAGTATTGTCAAGATTTTGTCGATTGCAGCTCCTTTAAATTTGGTAGATCACATGAGAATATTGCATATTAGAACAGTTTCTCACACTTGAAAAAACTTAACTATACTGGAATAGGCTTAACGTTTGTAATTTCAGAAAAAGACAGCAGCACGCATAAAGTAATTACTGTCATTTCGAAACAGAGGAAGAAAATGTATTAAACTTTAATTACAGGGCTAGCTAGAGACGAATTTCTGAAAAGCGTTCCAATGTACAACACTCTCCCATATTCTCTTGTCGTTTATGCAGCATAATATTCTGGGTTTCCTACATTTACTAGGAGCACGATCCAAGCTCCCCAGTCTCTTGAGCATGGAACAGGTAAGAGGAATTCGCGTCTTTGTGCCACAGTTTTACTCGAAAGGTAAAAAAATTATTACATTGAAATAATGTTTTCTCTGCTCTTTAAGATACACACAGTAATCCAAGGTGCCACACGCCTGAAGACACCACAAAGCTAGTCAGCCTCCAGCCTCTGTGAAAAGACAGCGCTAACCTGGGCACTGCTCTTACTATGCTAAATTCGCCCGATATGTTCAATTCTTCTACAGAATTAATACAGTCCCCAGCCCAAGAACCAATGTGTGCCGTTTGGGATCCCATAGATAATTAAGTCAACTGCTTCAAGATCTTTCAATCTGATAATTAGCATCTTTATTTTCTGGAAAATCGCCTTTTACTTATTTTGTTGCTTTGCTGTATGTTCCTTTTGGCATTGTATGAATGTGTCGTGTCTGTTTTTTTCGACATGCTCGAAAGAATAGACACCATGCGGGATCTGCAGTTTTGATAAATATTATGTATACTGCAGTTGCAGGGGAGAATGAAAAGGAAATGGAAGGAACAAACGATATCAGTTATATCGGGAATTTATGCGAAATCAGCAGTGAGGAGTGAAAATGTGTGCCACACCGCGAATGGAAACCAGGATCTCCCTCTTACTAGGCAGGTGAATTAAGCACTGCGCCATTCGGACAAAGTGCTTGCTGCAAATGCGCAGACTGTCTTGCACGCTCTCTGCGCGACTCTCATTCCCACCTATTGCCACATATCTGCAGTAATCATCCATGTCCTCCATTAGCGTTAACTTTAGATTCCCGCCGGAGGCAGAACACTGATGTGCATCCACACTGAAGGCTGTGGATTTAATGCCGTTAGTGGCGAATCAATTATGTGAATGCATGGTGTTTTCTGTTTCAGTCATTTCAAAAAGAAGCGACGCCATGTATTCATATAACTGATTCGCCTCGATAGGCAATGAATCCTCAATTGGCGAGCATGGATGACATGATGACATAGACTTGGACTGCGAATGGTTCGTGTTAGGTGGGAATGTGAATCGGCTGGAGAGAGTGCCAAAATAGTACGCGCATTTGAGATAAACACAGTGTCTGGATGGCGCAGTGGTGAATGCAACTGTCTAATAAGCGGGAGATAACCGATGCGAGTCCCAGTCTGGCACACATCTTCACTCATCGCTGTTGATTCCGCGTAGTGTCCCGATGCAGCTGATATCGTAACGATATCACTTCCTTTCGTTTCCTTTTTTCCCCTCCAACTACGGTTTACATAATTTTTGCATTGCATCGTTGTTCATCTCCTTTTTGTTTCCATGTCGTCTTCACGAGCACAATCAGGTGGTTTCACCATAACAACTTGTAGCAAAATGTAACATATTTTAGATATATCGTCGTTATATATATTTATAATCTTTCTAACTGATGAAACCCACATTTTGCCGATGTGTGTCAACTGATGGAATGCTCTCACACGCAACCTGTCATTGTGCCGTTGAGTCCTCCACTTTACTTTCCGGAGCCATTTCAAACTTCAAGTTACAATCTATGCTTCATGAAGTTAACTTCTGTAAACATTGAACGTGGTTTAAACCAGAGTGAACGAACAGACAGTTCGTTACTGTTCACTACCACTTCCTTGTACAAGTATTTACAATCGAGGATATGGAAAACAACACGAGCATAGCTTATGAATACTGCGTTACTCTTGTCTACATTAATAATCAGCAATATTACATATTTATAGCCACAAAGCGTAACTCTGAATTGCATTCTCGTTCCCTATTATGTTTACAGATAAGCACTGCCACAGATAGTACCACGTTACAGCAAGTAACTGCGCCAAATTACAACAGCAAAAAATTGGAGCGTTGTATAGTTGATACGGAATATGTCCACCCCTTGCCTTTATGACGACTAGAACTCTGTTGGTAAGACTTTCAGTGAGACATCTGAGCACCTGTGGAGGAATGGCAGCCCACTCTTCCTCAAGAGCCGAATTCAGAGAAGGTAATGACGTTGGGCACTGAGGTCTGGAATGAAGTCAACGCTCTGGTTCATCCCAAAGGTGTCCATCGGGTTCAGGTCGGGAGTCAGAGCAGGCCAATCCATTTTGGGAATCTTGTTGCCCACAAACCATAGATGCGCAGTTTCTGGTTTGACAAGGTGCATTATCACGTTGATACAAACTATCATTGTCTCCAGACTAAAAAAAAAAAGTGATTCAAATGGCTCTGAGCACTATGGAACTTAATATCTTAGGTCGTCAGTCCCCTAGAACTTAGAACTACTTAAACCTAACGAACCTAAGGACATCACACTCATCCATGCCCGAGGAAGGATTCGAACCTGCGACCGTAGCGGTCGTGTGGTTCCAGACTGAAGCGCCTAGAACCGCTCGGCCACACCGGCACGCTCTCCAGACTCCTCCCCTGATATTAGCAGAACATAATTCTGTAAATTATCTTGATACCCTTCCACATTTAGCGTTTTCTTAAGTACAATAAGGGAACCATTCCCTTATCGCGAAGAACACACCCATACCGTTGCACCTTTGTACTTAAGCGATGGTAAGTAACGTTCACCATTCCAAATCATTTGTTTCCAGTAACAAACTATCTAGTGGCATCACTCGTTTCAGTTAGCATTAACTACTGAAATGTGTTAAGCTGCTGGATCATTGCACCTCGTTCGTTATCACTCCCTACACATAGTTGCACTCACTGGGCTGCTGGAAGCACTTGCATGTTGTGCACATTTCATTCCTAAGCCGTGATCTGAACTATTTCCGTTCTTTAATCTGATCTGCAAGGTGCTATAGGTATTTCAAGACTTTCAGCAGCCTTTTTAATCGATAAACCATCAGTAATAACTTCTTTTGTTATTTTCATATCTTCTGCAGACAATTGCCTATTCGTCTTAAGTATAAAAATGAGGAAGGTTTGTTTACAGGATAACTATATGGCTTCATTCAACAAATATGTAATACAAAGGAACTGGTTAATTTCCACTCTGATTTGCAGTGTTCTGCGACTTATTTTAGAGTTTTCAGTATTCTTCTTAATGAATAAACCTTTAGCTACGATTGAGTTTGTGATTGTAAGATCTTCTGTAGTGGATTTTGCTAGCTCTATCTTCGTTATATGTTTTATAACAATCTGAAACACAAAGAACATGGATACTATTACCTAATGATGGTCACTTTACAGTGTAGCTGCTATTATCCTATGTGTTTAAAATTGTTACAGTAATAAAGAGTTTTGTGATAGAAACTAGCGCTGACTGTAAATCAACGAAGTGTTGGCAGAATCAGAGAAGAGAAAATTAATTGTGAACTATACTATGGCTTTGATTTCAACAAAAAATTTGTGTCACTCAATATCCAAACAAAAATTAGCAAGATAGTGTGCACTACGCCTTTTATACACAAAAGAATGCTGGTACTGCAGGGTTGGACTCACCATGACAAATGAGGGCCTACTGAAAGGACGACCAACATTACCCAGGAATAGAACAATAGTATATTTGTATGTTTCCCAAAATTCAAGTAGTATACCTTTCTTTCATGATCCCTTTTTTAAGCTAATGTTGTCACAACATATGGTACATCATTGTGCTGGAGTCATTACCTCAGGATTTCTTCGAGGATTGTATGGGAGTCTCACTCCTGTTGTAGTAAGGGATCTGGCGACACAACGTGATATGTATGTTCAAATGGCTCTGAGCACTATGCGACTTAACGTCTGAGGTCATCAGTCACCTGAAATGTATGTAATTCATATTATCTAACAAATAAATGGTGATGTTTTGCTGTTTTGCTTAACGTGACAACTTAAGGGGAAATTTGTTACAGTTCTGATGTAGCATAGAAGGTATTTTGTCACATGGACATTTAGTTACAATTTCGTTATAACATGTAAAGTAATTTCTTACAATTTTTCTACGGCATGGAGGGCCAGTTGCTACAATTTTTCTGCAATGTGGATGGTAGTTTGTTACAATATTCCTGTAACATGAAAATTTGTAAGAATTTCACCATAACATGAAACGTAATTTGTTACAATGTTGCTATAACACTCATGGCAATGTGACACAGTTTTGTCGTAAAGTAGGTCAATTTGTTACATGGAGGGAAATTGTTACAATTTGGCTGTAATGTGTAGGGTAATTTGTTACAATTTCTCCGTAACATGGAAATTTTATTACTATTTCACTGCCAGAGTGAATGGAATTCGTTATAATTCTTCCATAACATGGAGGCTTTGATACAGTTTGGAGAGAAAATTGTTATACGTTGCTGTAATGCGAAGAGTAATTAATTTGTTTGATGGCATAAGTTGTCGCCAGCACACCAGTCGGCAAAAGTGTAGCACGATAATCTGCAGTAGGTGCAGGAGCAAGCGCGCCTGTAACGAGAGACGCCAGAGACAGACTCCCAAGTAACATGTCACCAACGCCCTCTCGACCGCAAGTATTTAGTCCGCCGCAACTGACCATAGGGCTGAGTTACTCAGTCACTGACGCACTAACTCGCAGTCCAGTTTGCCGTCTCTCATTCATTCGCAGAGCGAACTTAGGTTACGACAGTACATAGTGTCAGGATACAGCAAGTTTACCGATATTGTCTGCAAGGGGACAATGACTGAAGATCTTGTACTACAACACATGGACTCTATTCCAGTAAAGTAAAAACTTAAAGTTAATGTAAATAAAGAACTGTATTAATCACGTGTGCATTTGTGTTGTAGAAAGAAGATACGGGTCACCCATAACAGCTTCCTCTCCCTTATTCCCTACAATACAAGACTGTACAGTGGCGACGAGGACACTACATTGGCGATGAGGATAGTTCAGTGGCGATGGAAGTTAATCAACTTGGCCAAAGATTTTGCTTGCTTCCCTTGTATTTGAGCTTGGAAGAGTGCTAGTTTCTCTTTGCTAATTTGTTGTTGTGTTCTTGCATGTATTCCAGCTGGGGAACCGCGGAACTAATCAAAGTTATCTTTTCAGTGGCTTTGCCTGCTTTTTGCTATAACGCTATTTGTGTAGTGAGGGATGTAAAGGAAGTTTCTCAGTTTCAGAACCAACAAATTGCTGCTGTACTAACGATGGTACAGCACCTTCTGGCTGCACACGCTGCGTCAGCCGCACAACCGACCGCCCAACCAGCTCAACAAGTGCCGCCGACCAGCATACCAGTTCCGGCAGTTTAAGGGATCAGAAGAATGGCTCGAATACTAAACTCAGTTCGAAGAACATCGTCTAGTTCATCGTGCTCAAGGTACTGTAAAGTTACAATACTTCCTTTCGATTGTGGGGTCCACAGTGTTCAGGTTAATACAAAAACTATTCCCAGATGCATCTCCCGACGAACTCAACTATGACCAAGTAATCGCTGCGTTAAGTAAATACTATGACCAGCAAGTTCAAGTAGCTGCAGCTATACAGGGTGTTACAAAAAGGTACGGCCAAACTTTCAGGAAACATTCCTCACACACAAATAAAGAAAAGATGTTATGTGGACATGAGTCCGGAAACGCTTAATTTCCATGTTAGAGCTCATTTTAGTTTCGTCAGTATGTACTGTACTTCCTCGATTCACCGCCATGATTTCATACGGGATACTCTACTTGTGCTGCTAGAACATGGGCCTTTACGAGTACGACACAACATGTGGTTCATGAAAGATGGAGCTCCCGCACATTTCAGTCGAAGTGTTCGTACGCTTCTCAACAACAGATTCGGTGACCGATGGATTGGTAGAGGCGGACCAATTCCATGGCCTCCACGCTCTCCTGACCTCAACCCTCTTGACTTTCATTTATGGGGTCATTTGAAAACTCTTCTCTACGCAACCCCGGTACCAAATGTAGAGACTCTTCGTGCTCGTACTGTGGACAGCTGTGATACAATACGCCAATCTCCAGGGCTGCATCAGCGCATCAGGGATTCCGTGTGATGGAGGGTGGATGCATGTATCCTCGCTAACGGAAGACATTTTGAACATTTCCTGTAACAAAGTGTTAGAAGTCACGCTTGTACGTTCTGTTGCTGTGTGTTTCCATTCCATGATTAATGTGATTTGAAGAGAAGTAATAAAATGAGCTCTAACAAGGAAAGTAAGCGTTTCCGGACACATGTCCACATAACATATTTTCTTTCTTTGTGTGTGAGAAACGTTTCCTGAAAGTTTGGCCGTACCTTTTTGTAACACCCTGTAAATCAGTTCTTTCGGTTGCAGAAAAATCCGGAACAGATGTACCGCCAGTGGCACACAAAATTGACGGGTATGACTAGTTAGTGTAAATGTAAGTGTAGTTGTGGCAGCTTTTACAGTGATCTCATGATAGCACGGGATGCAAAATGGCTCTAAGCACTATGGGACTTAACATCTGAGGTCATTAGTCCCCTAGACTTAGAACTACTTAAGCCTAACTTACCTAAAGACATCACACACATTCATGCCAGAGGCAGGATTCGAACCTGTGACCGTAGGAGCGGCTGAAGCGCCTAGAACCGTTCTGCCACAGCGGCTGGCACGTTCAATGTCCCAGATAGTAAAATACGGGAACATATCCTAAAGTACTCTGGTCCATCACTTCGTCAAGTATTGTAAATTTTAGAGCAATATGATTCGGGTGCCATAGCGGCCGATAAGTTTGACCGGGCCCCCATTTTTGGGGTCGAGTCGCTCCTTGCTCGCGACCACCCTAAGCAGCCACAACAACGAGCGCATACACAGCCGCGCGGACAGCCACGTAGATACGTAAACAGACATGCGTCAGACAATGGCAGTGGTGTGGCGATCCTCCTCCGCGAAGGCATATCCGCAGAAGACGTCGAGTATCTCCCTGACGCTAGAGGCATGGCTCTGACTATCCAAGGAGTCAAATTTATTAACATCTATGCACCGTCAGGATCTGGTCGGCGTCGCGAACGATCCACCTTATTCGCTCATACAATCACGCCCCTCTATGGGCCGTCAGGACGCCTTGATGTTCGGAGGGGACTTCAACTGTAGCCAAGCACCTAAGGATCAGTTACCACATCATTATCCCTGCACAGAACTTGCGACAATTATAAATAATCTTCAATTGGTGGACTCATGGGAACATGTTCTATATATACATTTACATCTACATGATTACTCTGCAATTCACATTTAAGTGCTTGGCAGAGGATTCATCGAACCACAATCATACTATCTCTCTACCATTCCACTCCCGAACAGCACGCGGGAAAAACGAACACCTAAACCTTTCTGTTCGAGCTCTGATTTCTCTTATTTTATTTTGATGATCATTCCTACCTATGTAGGTTGGCCTCAACAAAATATTTTCGCATTCGGAAGAGAAAGTTGGTGACTGACATTTCGTAAATAGATCTCGCCGCAACGAGAAACGTCTTTGCTTTAATGACTTCCATCCCAACTCACGTATCATATCTGCCACACTCTCTCCCCTATTACGTCATAACACAAAACGAGCTGCCCTTTTTTGCACCCTTTCGATGTCCTCCGTCAATCCCACCTGGTAAGGATCCCACACCGCGCAGCAATATTCTGACAGAGGACGAAAGAGTGTAGTGTAAGCTGTCTCTTTAGTGGACTTGTTGCATCTTCTAAGTGTCCTGCCAATGAAACGCAACCTCTGGCTCGCCTTCCCCACAATATAAACTATGTGGTCTTTCCAACTGAAGTTGTTCGTAATTTTAACACCCAGGTACTTAGTTGAATTGTCAGCCTTGAGAATTGTACTATTTATCGAGTAATGGAATTCCAACGCATTTCTTTTGGAACTCATGTGGATCACCTCACACTTTTCGTTATTTAGCGTCAACTGCCACCTGCCACACCATACAGCAATCCTTTCTAAATCACTTTGCAACTGATACTGGTCTTCGGATGACCTTACTAGACGGTAAATTACAGCATCATCTGCGAACAACCTAAGAGAACTGCTCAGATTGTCACCTAGGACATTTATATAGATCAGGAACAGCAGAGGTCCCAGGACGCTTCCCTGGGGAACACCTGATATCACTTCAGTTTTACTCGATGATTTGCCTTCTATTACTACGAGCTGCGATCTTCCTGACAGTAAATCACGAATCCAGTCGCACAACTGAGACGATATCCCATAGGCCCGCAGCTTGATTAGAAGTCGCTTGTGAGGAACGGTGTCAAAAGCTTTCCGTAAATCTAGAAATACGGAATCAACTTGAGATCCCCTGTCGATAGCGGCCATTACTTCGTGCGAATAAAGAGCTAGCTGCGTTGCACAAGAACGATGTCTTCTGAAACCATGCTGATTACGTATCAATAGATCGTTCCCTTCGAGGTGATTCATAATGTTTGAATACAGTATATGCTCCAAAACCCTACTGCAAACCGACGTCAATGATATACATCTGTAGTTCGATGGATTACTCCTACTTCCCTTCTTAAACACTGGTGCAACCTGCGCAATTTTCCAATCCGTAGGTACAGATCTATCGGTGAGCGAGCGGTTGTATATGATTGCTAAGTAGGGAGCTATTGTATCAGCGTAATCTGAAAGGAACCTAATCGGTATACACTCTGGACCTGAAGACTTGCCCGGAAAGCGATTTGAGTTGCTTCGCAACCCCTAAGGTATCTACTTCTAAGAAACTCATGCTAGCAGCTGTTCGTGTTTCAAATTCTGGAATATTCCTTTCGTCTTCCTTGGTGAAGGAATTTCGGAAAACTGCGTTCAATAACTCCGCTTTAGCGGTACAGTCGTCGGTAACAGTACCATCGGCACTGCGCAGCGAAGGTATTGACTGCGTCTTGCCGCTTGTGTACTTTACATACGACCAGAATTTCTTCGGATTTTCTACCAGATTTCGAGACAATGTTTCGTTGTGGAACCTATTAAAGACATCTCGCATTGAAGTCCGCGCCAAATTTCGCACGTCTGTAAATTTTAGCCAATCTTCGGGACTTCGCGTTCTTCTGAACTTCGCATGCTTTTTCCGCTGCCTGTGCAACAGCCTTCGGACAAGTTTTGTGTACCATGGGTGATCAGTTCCATCTCTTACCAATTTATGAGGTATGAATTTCTCAATTGCTGTTGCTGCTATATTTTTGAATTTGAGCCACATCTCTTCTACATTTGCATAGTCAGTTCCGAAGGAATGGAGATTGTCTCTTAGGAAGGCTTCTAGTGACACTTTATCCACTTTTTTAAATAAAATTATTTTGCGTTTGTTTCTGGTGGATTTGGAAGAAACGGTATTGAGCCTAGCTACAACGACCTTGTGATCACTAATCCATGTATCAGTCATGATGCTCTCTATTAGCTCTGGATTGTTTGTGACTAAGAGGTCAAGTGTGTTTTCGCAATCATTTACAATTCGCGTGGGTTCGTGGACTAACTGCTCGAAATAATTTTCGGAGAAAGCATTTAGGACAATCTCGGAAGATGTTTTTTGCCTACCACCGATTTTGAACAAGTATTTTTGCCAACATATCGAGGGAAGGTTGAAGTCCCCACCAACTATAACCTTATGAGTGGGGTATTTATTTGTTATGACACTCAAATTTTCTCTGAACTGTTCAGCAACTATATCATCGGAGTCTGGGGTTCGGTAGAAGGAGCCAATTATTAACTTAGTTCGGCTGTTAAGTATAACCTACACCCATACCAATTCGCACGGAGTATCTACTTCGACTTCACTACAAGATAAACCATTACTGACAGACACAAACACTCCACCACCAATTCTGCCTAATCTATCTTTCCTGAACACCATCTGAGACTTCGTAAAATTTTCTGCAGTACTTATTTCAGGCTTTAGCCAGCTTTCTGTACCTATAACGATTTCTATTAGCGCTTGAAGCTCAGGGACTTTCCCAGCACAACTACAACAATCTACAACTACAATTCCGACTGTTCCTTGATCCAAGCACGTCCTGTATTGGCCATGCACCCTTTGAAATTGCAGCCCACCCCGTACTTTTCCGGGGCCTTCTAACCTAAGAAGCCGCCCAGTCCACGCCACACAGCCTCCGCCACCCGTGTAGCCGCCAGCTGAGTGTAGTGAACTCCTGACCTATTCAGCGGAACCCGAAATCCCACCACCCTATGGCGCAAGTCAAGGAATCTTCAGCCAACACGGTCGCAAAACCGTCTGTGCCTCTGATTCAGACCCTCCACCCGGCTCTGCACCAAAGGTCCGCAGTCGGTTCTGTAAACGATGCTGCAGATGGTGAGCTCTGCCTTCATCTCGTAAGCAAGACCGGCAGCCTTCACCAAATCAGATAGCCGCTGGAATGCAGAGAGAATTTCCTCAGATCCAAAGCGACACACGTCATTAGTGCCGACATGTGCCACCACCTGCAACTGGCTGCACCCTGTGCTCTTCATGGCATCCGGAAGGACACTTTCCACATCAGGAATGACTCCACACGGAATGCACACGGACTGCACACTGGATTAGTTCACCTCCTAAGCTGCCAAATCCCTAAGGGACCCCATTACCCGCTTCACATTGGAGCTCCCAACTGCCAATAAGCCAACCCTCAGCGATAGCCCGGACCTTGAAGGCAGAGAATCATCCTCTGAAACAGGGCAGGCAGCTGCATCTGGCTCAGTCAGAAACAGTACCTGAAACCTGTTTGTCAGACGTACCGGGGAGGCTTTCTGAACCGCCTCTGGGACATCTTTCGCTGCCTGCCATGCCTTGGAACGACCTCCCAATCAACCACAGGCGAGGGCTCAGCCCCACTGCGGGCAGCAACCGGGGCAACCACAGCGGCAGACCGATCTGCGGACAGACGGGACGAGGTTGACATCCCCGTGATACCCAAGTCCGGCTCCCCACAGTGGTGCCCACTGGCAACAGCCTCAAGCTGCGCAGCCGAAGTCAGCGCCGCCTGCAGCTGTGAGCGGAGGGATGCCAACTCAACCCTCATCCGAACACAGCAATCACCAGAACTAATCGATGTTGAACAGCAGTTACTGAAACACGAGTCCGTGCCTAGATAACGCAATGGAAACACGCAAAAAATGTATGAACCAACCTGTACAAATGCCTAACGACTGCACTACAATCTGCCTGAATTTACGATTACAGTAACTGAAACTCGAAATTACACCTCCTATACGAAACTCACACGCAATTTAAGTAAGAATCTACGAAGTAAACACAGAGAAGAAGCTATATATGTATCTTTCTGTGCTGTCGATGTGCACCAACTGGGAGCTCGAGGCCACATTGGTGACTGAGAGGCGATCGGTCCGGATTTACTCACTACACCAGCCATTCCTCCAGCCGCATCGAACGGATTGACATCTCGCGCTCCATAGCTGTCGGGACGAGAGCTGCCGAAGTTTGGCCCACAGCGTTTTCTGATCACGAGGCCTACATCTGCGCCATTACCCTCGGCCGCCAGAAGGTATGGCGCAGCCGTGGTGCTTGGAAGTTGAACGTTGCTCACCTAGCCTCTCAGGAATGCCGCCTCCTTATAGAGAACACGTGGGATTCTTGTAACCGTCGGCGCGGCACCTACCGGTCTACACTGTAGTGGTGGTTACTCTGCGCCAAACCAGCCCTTCGGAAGACCTTGATAGGCTACGGCCGAGATGTTGCAGCATGGAAGAGACATACCATGGACTTTTACTACAGCATCTTAAGGGAATGTACAACACTGCCGCGCTCACCTGCATGGCAGGTGACGGTGAACCGTGCCAAGGCACAGATCATCACATTAACACGTTGCCACCTTGAGGGTGCGATCGTCAGAGCGCGCAATCAAGACAGAGTGGCCCAGGAGGAACCGTCTATGTACCACGTCATTGCAGAACGACGGCGCCGACGCAGGACACTGATCCAAGCTATCACGACGGAAGACGGACGGCGCCTTGATACCCAGCGCGACATAGGAAACGCCCTTTATGCTCACTACACTATGCTGTACTTGGAACACCGGCATCCCTCAGAGGTGATCGCCAAAGTCTCTCAACTCACTTATGGCACGATCTCTCCGACAGCGGCGGCGGATTTGACTGCAGATATAACGGAAGAGGAAATCATTGAAGCAATACAGGCCGGGGCTGCTCATAAGTCCCCAGGACCTGATGACCTTCCTCTGGAATTTTACCGGACATATCAGCAATTGATGGCACCAGCATGGACTGATATTTGCCCCGATCTTATGTCTCCCACGACACAGATTCTTGGGGCGTTCCTAGAAGGACTGATTGTGCCCATACACAAACCACGAGGCGGATCCAGAATCAGTGATTATCGCCCCTTGACCTTACTCAACAGTGACTTAAAGATTTTCACCCAGCTTCTGGCGGCACTCCTAAAGCGATCGGTACAGTGTGTTGTGTCGCAGGACCAGGCATCGTTACGTGGTGACCATAATATTCGCGTTGCACTGTGCCGATATCGAGATATGATCGCGCTAGCCAAAGCTCGCCAACTGCCAGGAGTTTTGGCCTCACTCGACTTTAGCCAGGCCTTTGACAGAGTCGACCACTCATTTATGATGGAGGTACTGCGACACATGGGGTATCCGGACATCATAGATAAGGTACTGATGCGTCTCCTACGCGGAGCGACGTCCAAGGTGTTATATAATGGCCGTCTCACGCCGCCGATACAGATCCAGCGATCGGTGTGACAAGGGTGCCCTCTTTCGGCGATTTTGTACGCCCTCGTCTTGGAACCACTCCTCTGCGGCCTCCGACAACGCCTGACTGGGATGTCCCTTGGTGGACACACTTTTTGCTGCACTGCCTATGCGGATGATCTGGTACTCCTTCTTCGCAGTAATGACGATGTTCGTGCAGCACTGGCGTGGGTGGCGACCTACGGCGCGGCATCGGGGAGCAAACTCAATCTCCACAAATCGCACGCTCTGTCAATAGCCAGAGGTCTACCCGACGAGAGCGTCGCACCGCTACGAATCAGTGACACAATCCGCTATCTTGGCACTGAATTCACATCTGACGTGAAGCGTTCAACAGCCCTTAACTAAAGGCGTTTATTGAATCAGATGAGAGCGGCAATAATTGACCATCGTCTTAGACATCTAGACCTCCTGCAACGGACGCGATATGCTAACATCTATTTGGCGTCACGTATCCCCCATTTTGCACAGATACTCCCGATACCACCTACTCTGGCTCACCGCGTGTTGGCGGTTTTGGGATCCTTTGTTAATACGGGCAGGTCATTTAAGATTCGTTACGAGTCCCTAACCCTCCAGAGGAGCAGAGGAGGTTTAGACCTTTGTCATGTTCAGAACAGAGCGAAGGCCCTGTTCGTCAGCTGTCACCTGCAGCTGTGGCGACGAATCCCGACGTGCCTCACAAGTCTCTCACTGGAGGCCTTACGACCGACCTCACTCGCACCCCCTGTGATGATATCGGACATCCCAGCACCTTTCTTCTACATTAGCCAATTCTTCCTTGAATTAAGCTACATCCGTACCGCACTACTACCCACACGCTTGATGATGACGAGTGCGATGTACGCTGCCATGCAAATGAACAGGACGGCGAATGTGACTGAAAGAAAACACCCCACTACGAGGTGGCGTGCTGTGTGGCAGGCAGTGAATGCCACCAACCTTGATACTGATGTGCGATCTGCATGGTACGTAACTGTTAATGGGAAACAGTTCTGCCAGTCCCGCCTACATCACATCCACCTCGCCGATTCACCCTTGTGTGCCACATGCCAAGTGATTGACACGAATGAATACCGTTTCGAATGCGAGTCGCCAAAGGACGTTTGGTATTTGGTGCGCCATATATTGGCTTTTCTCACACGTACGACTCCCGACAGGATAACTGCTTGATCACTTCTTTCCCAGATGAGATGTATTTCCCAAGAGCAAAAGCGAACTCTGTAACGTGGATTAGCGGCCACGCTCTTCACTACCTATTCGGTAATGGCGAAAAGACAGTACCCGATTTTTGGTATTACCTCAACCAACGACATTGTGCGATCGTCAAGAACCCTAATTACAGGCAATATTTTTCTAATTTTCTTTTTAGCACATTCCATAATCCTCCACGCATCTGGATTATCGATGACATGAGAAGATAACCATAGCACCCCTTTACAGTTCCATTTTTTTATGAGATTGAACAAACAACGGAAACAACACATCATCAAGACGACAGTCATCGAAAAATTCGCAGCGGGCCATAGTATAGGGCATCCTTATGTCGTGACGGGACGACTTCCTATTATTCTGTTTATATAGCCGAAGAGGAACGGCTTTCCTTTATCCATTTGTATAAAAATAAAATAAAATAAAGATTTAGAAAAAACAGAAAAACAAACCTTCCAAAATCCTTATTCCTTTTTTTTTCATTTTTGTTTAAAAATAGCGGCTCAGATGGATAGAGCGGTAAAAAAAAAAAAAGCGGGTAGCGTTCAAGCACCGTAATCGCTACATCAGTGGATCGAGTCCAGTTCGTCAGTTTTTTTTATTTGTTTTCAACACAGCCTAACAAAAAAAATGGTCAGCGTGACATATTGTCAATCCTCTGGGCCCGGTTTTGATTCCCGGCTGGGTGTTTTGCTGTCCTCATCATCGTCCCATCATTCTCATCGACTGCAGGTCGCCGAAGTGGCGTCAAATACCGGTACCTGGCGAACGATCTGCCCGACAGGAGGCCCTAGCCATACGATTAAATAAATAAATAAATCGAACAGTTGTGCACCGATACTTTGCACGTCGACATAACCTTCAGTTCAAAAGGGTGTGATTCTAGTTAAAAAATGACAGTGGACAATCGCGTGTACTTATTCCCAAAGTGTTGCAAAAGGGTGTATTGTCATTGCTCCGCCAAGGACATTGGGGAATTATTCACACTAAACAGTTAACACGTCGTCACTGTACTTGGAAGGGCATGGACGCCCATATAGAACAGACGGCATTGTAGGGTCGCGCATGCTTGGAAAAACACTCCGCTCTGCATACACATTCTCAGCCTAAGACTCCATCGCCATGGCAAAGAGTGCACATAGATTTTGTTGGACCATTTTGGAACACTCATAGTCTCATAGTTATAGGCTCTCCTAGGAAGTTCCCATTTGCGGAGCCTGTGGCTTCTACCACATCAACGTAGCACCATTCAAGCTTTGTCCTCCACATTTTGCATCGAAGGTTTGCCAGATGTATTGTGTCGGACAACGGATAATATTTTACTTCACGAGATTTTGAGGAATTTTTTGAACTAAATAGCATTCGTCATCTAACAAGTGCTCCGTTTCACCCGCAGCCCAAGGGAGAAGCAGAACGCTTCGTACCCACTTTTAAACAGCAGATACCCAAGCTTCGTACCACCCACAGACGGGAACAGGCGCTGCCACTATTCCTTGCCTCCTATGGCTCCCACCCACGCGTAGGACCATCACCGGCGGAAGTTCTGCATTGCCGCCGCCATCGGACGCTGTTACACATGCTACACTCACAGCAACATCTTGCGCCGCCAATGGTCCGCAAGTATCGCTTTGTGCTGCGCCATCTTGTTCTTTAAAGCATTATGGAAACTGTGGGCGCTAGGAAAGAAGCGTGATCCTGAAGCTCATTGGCTCTTTTATGTACCTTGCACGTCCCGATGGTTTGCAGCGCCGCCCCCAGAACCAAATTCGTGCGTGTCATTTGCTTGGTGATTCTGCTGCTTTTCTTCCCGCAGGTTCACCGACTCACGGGACAGCGCGTCCTTCGTAGCCGCCTGCTGTTGTCACCAGGGCACCCCAGGAGAAGCGGGTGGATGATGGACCCTCGCCCCGTCGTCCCCGCTTGCCGATCCGATGGACGTGGACCCGCCGTTGCCACCATAGCCCCAGCACACGCTTCAGGCGTGGCAGCCCAGGAAGCAGTTTTCCGGAGGATGTTCCTGTTGCCTCGCAAGCTAGATGGCGAGGTACGGTAGAGAATACGCCGTCCCCCACAGTCACGACTCCTGGCTCATCTCTACGTCCAGTGTCTTGCCTCCCTCCCCGTTGTCTCTGGCATCTACTCTACACGACAACGGTGCGGAATCTCAGGGGTGAGGAATATGCTGGCGTAAGCTGTCATTAGCACACCGGTTGGCAAACATGTAGTGCAGAGATCTATAGTATTCGCAGGAGCAAGCGCGCCTATCACGAAAGTGGCCAGAGACAGACTCGCAAGCAACACTCCGCCAACGCTCTCTCGACTACAAGTATTTAGGCCGCCGTCGCTGACCATAGCGCTCAGTCAATCAGTCACAGCCACACTAACTCGCACTCCAGTTTGGCGTCTGTCATTCATTCGCAGAGCGGGCTTAGGCTACGACAGTACATAGCGTCAGATTACAGCAAGTTTACCGATACTGTCTGGAAGAAGACAATGATTGAAGAGCTTGTACCACAACACATGGGCTCTGTTCCAGTCAAGTAAAATGTTTCAAATGGCTCTGAGCACAATTGGACTTAACACCTGAGGTCATCAGTCCCCTAGAACTTAGAACTACTTAAACCTAACTAAAATAAGGACATCACACACACCCATGCCCGAGGCAGGATTCGAACCTGCGACTGTAGCGGTCGCGCGGTTCCAGACTGAAGCGCCTAGGACCGCTTGGTCACACCGGCCGGCTGCAGTCAAGTAAACATTCATGGTTAATGTAAATAAAGAACTGTATTAATCACGTGTGCTTTGGTAATGTAGAAATAGGATACGGGCCACCCATAACATTTCCCTTTCCCTTGTTTCGTATGGTACAAGACACTACAATTTGTTACAATATATTTGCAACATGGAAATTTTGTTACCATTTCATTGTTGGAAGCAAAAGTGATGTATGGACAATCTGTCACATTTTGGTATAAGTTGTTATAGAGTAAGAACCTTATTTTGCTAGTGAGGACAACATGGAAAGTTACAAAAAGACGATGAAATAAACATATGACGAAGCTGCAAAGGAAGTAATAGGTGATTCTTCAGTAGGAAAAGTTGCTTATTCACCAGTTACAAAAATTTGAAAGCTGTTCTCTTAATTATAAATGGGATATCAAAAAGCAAATATTGGATGTTGGACTAGAGATTTTATTCGATACCACAGAATAACTGAAAATATCAGCCAAAGGGTAGAGCCAGTATTACGTCTACAGAATGCAGTGAGCAGCGCCCAGGTTGGTGCTATCTTATCACACAGGCTGCAGGCAAATAAATGCTGACTAGTGTTGTGGTGTCTTGAGATGTGTAGCATCTCGGATTGTTATTCATGCTTTAAAGAGCAGAAACATATGAAGGTGGTTTCACAAGTCTGTTACATTTCAATGAAAGAAAATGGCTCTGAGCACTATGGGACTTAACTTCTAAGGTCATCAGTCCCCTAGAACTTAGAACTACTTAAACCTAACTAACCTAAGGACATCACAAACATCCATGCCCGAGGCAGGATTCGAACCTGCGACCGTAGCGGCCACGCGGTTCTAGACTGTAGCGCCTTTAACCGCTTGGCCACACCGGCCGGCTTCAATGAAAGAATGCAACAAACATTTTTGTTGCGCCTTCATGGTTGGTAAGCTTTATTATTCAAAGGATCCTATAAAGAATTTCAACAATGTACAGAATGTAGTTCCTTGTTGACAACTGTCTGAATTGGTCAGTGTATCGGCAGCGATTGAAAATGGAGAAAACCGAGTTTTTGTGATTTTATTAAACGTTGTCATCTGATTGGTTGGATTGTAACACAAATCAAAACAGAACTAAGACAAAGTGCACTCCAGCCATCCAACTGAGGTCTTCACAAAGGAAAATCATGGAAAAAATCCATGATGTGGTATAGAAGACTTCAGAATAAAAATTCGGAGGATTGTTGAGACTGTAGGCATCTCAACTGAATGACTGCATAATATCCTGCACAGATAAATGGTCATGAAGAAACTATCTGTTAGGTGAGTGCCACTATTTCTCATAGTCCACCAAAAGCGCATCCAGTACAATATTTCAACACAGTGTCTGCCTTGTGAAGACAACATGGAAAATTACAAAACTAAGATGAACTGAGACACAATGCCATAAAATACATATAGTAAAGCAACAAAAGAATAAATAGGTGATTCTTCAGTAAGCAAGTCCGCTATTTAACGTAGAATACGTTTATTGATGCTACAGTGATTTTGTCGAAAACTGAAAACTGATTCTATAGTTATTACATTGAAAGTTACACATAATTCTCAAGCTAAGAAAATATTACTTCATGTAAAGTAATTGACTAAGTATTTATAATGTTAATTATTTTCAGTTTTATTGATATCATATACAGTGAATCAATATGTTAAATACAATATTTACATAGTCCCTTTGTGTCACTAATTGGAATATCACAAAATGCATTGATTTGCTGACTAAGCGCTGTTGCTCCTCGGAATTCGTTGTCAGTTGCTCTCTCTGTGCCGGTAAGTATGTATAAATATGATACAACTACTGTAGTCACTACCACGAAAGTACACTGTTTACGTCCATCCCACTCTATCCCTGACCCTGCAGTGTTGCTGTGTCAGGCAGTGGCTACTCTATCATCATAATCTACAACTTTTATGGGTTGGCTTCACGTTCTGGTTTACTTATTGTTATGAATAATATTGTCTGTCGACAATACAAGAGCTACATTTTGGCACACCACGCATTTAGTGCATATGAAGGATAAATGGGCCTGTGATATACCTGTAAATAACTTGAGTTTTACAAAACCGTATGGGAAAATGTGTTTCGAACGACTCCAAGGAGCATGGTGGTCCGGAAACATATATAGACAGTTTAATAGTCATGGATTTGCTGATAGGTGTAGTGCTAAGTAGTTTGTAAGAGCTGCAACTATAATCCCTTCGAGCTGTAGGGACTATTCTTGGTTGAAGTGAGTGAGCCGACAGAACTAGAATGCTGATAGTGGTCTGTAAGTTCTCGCACAAGTAGCATCTTACAACTAAATCACGTTCATAGGTGACACAATATGGCAACAAAATCTCAGACGCTTCAGAGTTAATTTTGTGAATTTCATGACAACTTTCTTGCTAAAAATTTCTACAAGGTCCAGCACAACACAAAAATTCATTTAGTGACGACATTTTTCGTTGTGCTGGTGACACAATTTCACACTTCATATGGCATTTTATTGTCATCTCAGAATACGTTTATGATTTGACAATGTTCAAATGGTTCAAATGGCTCTGAGCACTATGGGACTTAACTTCTGAGGTCTACAGTCCCCTGGAACTTAGAACTGCTTAAACCTAACTAACCTAAGGACATCACACACATCCATGCCCGAGGCAGGATTCGAACCTGCGACCGTAGCGGTCGCGCGGCAATTAAATGTGTATCACGTGCATCTATAAACTTTTATAGTGTTCATACCTTCATTAAGTTCAAATGTGATATTGTTTCAGGCTGTTTACACAGTTGAAATAAGATTTTAAAAAATCTTGAAAATTTCGTATTAGATTAGTTGTTGTATTTTCATAATAATTGATAGTAATTTTCTTTTCGAAAGGACTGCATCGTATTTTACACTAAAATCGGGGTATATGACATTTTTTTTAGAATTTTACTAAAATTTGGAATTATCAGTAACTTGCAAAGCTATAAGATGCTGGTATGACCTTGATTTTCCTATTGTGTGACGGCCATGATAGTAGAACTAAGTTATTGGTGCTACCGCTGGCCTCTGTGTGGATGTCATCAAATTAGAAGAAATGTCGCAGCTGTCTCCCCTGGGGTCCACGGCGCGACTGCGCATACTCTGGCTCACCCTGCACTGACCCGTGTGTCGGTACAGCCAGTACGGGCGCCTTCCTCAGAGCCCTGTATACTGATGAATAAACATGTAACATCGTTACACTCTTGATTTATGAAAAGTCATGCACCTGGTTCCTATCCTCTGCCCTGCTCCAGTCACACACACGTTGGAGAGTTGAACGCCATCCTGGCCTCCAGAAAAACGGCTCTTCCACCCACCGCATAGGTTAAGTAACCTAGACCTGCACATGTTGTGCCAAAAGTGTCAGAATGAAGAAACAATTCTCACTTCTGTGAATGTTTTTTTGACAGAATTGCTATTGCCTCTGCATTTGGCGCAGATCAGGACGACGTCCTCAGCCACACCGTACATCGTCATTACCACGATGGGGTGAACGCACAAACATTTTTTTTTTCGTGTCTGGGATTTTTTCGCCTATAAGTGTAATGGCGAGTCAATTTGTCTCCTGCCAATCTTTCGGTTCTGTTCTTATGGTCAGACGACGTTCTGAGGTTGAGTAAAATCATAAGTTAGTTTGTGCCCGTTTAGTATGCGCAATGTGTCTTATTGTGAGCAAAGGTTGTGGGTCATTGTTTTGAAATGTGTGAAATATTAACCAAGGGCAGCCCTTTGGGTGGAAACCTTGAACTACAGTAGGAAGTGCTATGATAGTGTTACATTTAAGTGGCCTTCTCATAATTCTTCCCGTTCTGCTGTCTTTTGTTTCTTTGTGTGTTGGGTAGAGGTTTCCCAGTGTCTGAGTTAAAAAACCTCGTGCTCTTACCCTTGAGGAAACCTTGCGAGCTTTGTCAGCTAAGTTAACTCCTTTGAGAGCATGTAAGCAAACGTGTGTAAGGGGTTGAAGACGATAAGAGGGACAGAGCTGCGTCCGGTTTTTCTGCAACCACCTAGTTTTAACTACCACTGGTCCAGTTAGTTCATGTCGAGGATCTTGTAGATAGGCAACGTAGACAAAGTGAATCAATGATGTTTGGACGCATGGGGCACACTGTTGGTACGTGGGTAAATTGATTCAGGCATAAGGAATTATTTAAGAGTAGTGATACTCGTGAGAATGAAGCTCTCGTTGTGAGTTTAAGTGCTGCCCATAGGAGTGATATTTGGGAAAGTAAGGACAATAAAGAGGGATTATATGCTCTATATCTCGTGTGAATTCAGAGTCAAAATCAGATGTAGTGCCAGGTGAAGTAAATGTGTGCTGTAATGAGATAAAATGTGTATGTGTAAAGAGACATGGATGATATTTAAGGGGTGTTATGTATATGGATCCTGTGTCAGGTATATTCGTGGATGGACATTTGCTGCAGAGTACATGTGTCAATGGTTTTTGTGTCCTGCAGAGCGTACCGGCAGACTGTTATTTTGTGGTAGAGACTGCTAATGATAATCTGAAAGCTATTGATGAAGTTCATTATGTTGTATAGGTTGTGGATAATGAGATGATACAGATATATTTGTTTCTAACGGCGGATGATTCGTTGCCATTGGTGATGGCAGCAATCTCCAAGAACTGGGGACAGGGTGAGGAAAGAAAGAAAGAGAGTGCTTTTAATACAAGTGACAGGGCTGACAAGGGTAAATCCTTCCAGGCCTGTGTATCCGAACGTTGGGAGGTTCATAAAATTGATGATACCTGTGTTATACAGTTTATTGCGGATAAGAGGAAGCGTCGGAGAAAGCGTCACGCTTAAATTGCTCACGGGCAATGTTTGGGGAAACCCTGTTCCAACAGGGGAAAACCGGCAACAATGATGTACTGTTGCAAGATTCGTGTATCATGAACGGCAAACCAATTAAATTGTGGGCAGGGTCATTAAGACTCAATGCACTTGATGCGTTACCGCAAGGAACAGGTAAACGTAGAGCTGTAGAAAGGATTCATCCTGTAACTAACATTCATCTAAGGGGAGTAAGAGAGACTACCTTAGTGCGTACTGACAGTACACTTTATTTTCTGTGTGTCAGAACGATTTTAGGGATGAATTTCGTGGGAAAACTTGAAGCAAACTTTTGCTGCCAAGGCTAGGTACCGAAGGATGTACCAAAGTAGCGAGTGAAAAAGACACCGGAAAGCCAATGTGTAAGGGAATTTGCCGGCCGCTGTGGCCAAGCGGTTCTAGACGCTTCAGTCCGGACCCACGCTGCTTCTACGGTCGCAGGTTCCAATCCTGCCTCGGGCATGGATGTCCTTAGGTTAGTTAGGTTTAAGCAGTTCTAAGTCTAGGGGACTGATGAACTCAGATGTTAAGTTCCATAGTGCTTAGAGCCATTTGAACCATTTTTGTAAGGGAATTTGTTGTTAAGAAAGAGTTTAAGGATAATAAGTTTGTTCTTTGTTGATTTTAATCTTTGTTATTGTTACCTAATGGTTCAGTGTAGTAACAGCTACGTGAGAAAAGTGAGGAGAGTTCGGCGAGCTAATAAGAACTCAAGAACGACGCTTTACGGGAGCAGATCTTCCAGCATGCACAGGACTATTCTATTGATCAACACCACAGACTCGTGGTGATGTATATTTTAGTTTCGGATAGCAATGTAATCTCGACTCTTTCACGAGCAACCTGTCCTACTTACAAGCGAAAAACCAGCTCCCCACTTGATTTTCAGTTACCAGTTGACTGGTTCAACTATGTGAAGCGGGAATTAATCACGGACTCAGTCAAACGACATTGTGATTTAAGCTGAACAGGCATAAGGAAAATTTAAGTATAATGCACCCTGACATAATACCTACCGGGTAGCAACCCCCCAAAGAGCTAATAACGACATGGGACAAATAACATGCCCCCCCCCCCCCCTGATAAAGATATAAGTCCGACTATCTGAACAATCTGGCAACACTGTATGCTGCGTGAATTTCTGGAGGAAGTCTTGTCTTCTGTTTGAGGTGCTCTGCTACTTCTACGCCCGTTGTCTAGCAGTAGACAGCGGGTCGTCTCAATGCAATGTCTCGCACTCGAAACCGCTCGTTAATTAAATTTGTATGACACCTTGGGGGTAAGTGCTGATTTCCTGAGTGTTAAGGCAGCACAGCTACAATTATTTCACTTTCTGACAGACTGATAATAGCACTTCCCTCCCATAACATTCGGAGGTTCGAATCCTCCCTCGGGCATGTGTGTGTTGCGCTTAGCGTAAGTTAGTTCAAGTTAGATTACGTTGTGTGTAAGCCTAGGGACCGATGACCTCAACATATTGGTCCCATAGGAACTTACCACAAAAATGCTTTTGTGCCACATCCTCCGGAGCTCTCCGGTACCTATTTGCTGGCACCCGACAGTGGCTGCTGCTGCAACACTGCGCTCCTTTGCCCTGTGTCGAAAGCGTCACCTACCGATCATCGCTTTGAAGGCTGTAAGATACTTTACTGTAGCTGAGTGATGCTGTACAAAAGTGCCAATGACATACGTTTCATGCTTGAGAGCAACGGAGGCGGTCAACCTGTTGTTATATGATAAGTACTGAATTACACTAATGTGCAGGACATGAGTACTGTTCAAAATTAATTTTGCAGTTTGTGATCCATCCAGGATACGTCACTACGTTATTTACTGTTACTGTTGATGCTATATATGTTGTTTATTTTCCTTTTCGAAGCGATTCTTTACGCAAAGTTCGTCAGGAATACGTATGTTTTCGTCAGTCATCAGTGAGTAACAACAGTGTAATGATTTTTATTGTCGTTGTTCGGTTTCTTAGGGTAAATGTATGCGATAAATCGTTGTGAATAGCTAGCAGTGAATGCTCTGTAGCAACTCAGACACAATGTTTATTATTAGATCCACGAACGAATTCAAGGAGATATTAATACTGTTCGACAGTGTTATTTAAGGTATTGATTTACACTGAGATCAACAACGTTGCCCACATTTGAAGCTACCGAGAGTAGAACGAAGTTGCTAACACTGGTGTCAGCAAACGCCTACTCGGGTGCCTAATCGCTCTAACACAGATTTACCACAGAGGAATTGGAGTCACTTCATAATTAATCCCCTGTCATATGGGTCCTACGTGATGAACAAGACTCAAACTTATGTCACCGACGGTCGAGGTGAAGCTCTTTCGAGACGTTTGATTAGTGAAGAAGCTTGGTATTCACAAAGCAGACATCTGTGACCATTAACACAGACTACTGAGTCGAGCTTCTGAGAAGACTTAATGTATAGAGGTTTACTTCGCATTTAATTAGAGAACTTCTAACGATTTCCAGCTCCAGTCAATAAAACGGAAAACAGGAACATGTACTTTTGCACTGGTTTGTACCGTGCTTGGTACTGAGAACTCATTCTGCCCTTGCACCACAAGACATGTGGGGAACCACTGAGATAATGGGGTTCTGGTGGAAGACGGTCTCGCTCATCGCAACATTAGTGGCTTTGCTTCATAATGCAACGATCAAGACGAGAACAGTTAATACTTATGTAAAAAATAGCTTACCTGGAAACCAGAAATTAAATTTTTTGTCTCATTGTCTCGCCTTACATGTGGATTATGTAGCGAATGTCAAGTGAATTTAGTTGGTTGGTTGGTTGGTTTGATTTTCTAAAGGACCATACTGCGTGGCCATCGGTCCCTGTGAATTTAGTGGAACAATTCAGGAGCGCATGCGGAATTAAATGCACTGTCACTGGTTTGCCACCGAATGTTTGCAACCGTCTTGCCGCGTCTTAGCTATGCTTGGGGCAGAGGTAAAGCGAAATGCTTGTCAGCTCGTTTTAAACAGTCTCTCATAGCGGGGGGGGGGGGGGGGGGGGGCGAGCGCGTTTGATTTGATGCAGAGTTATCTCCTTATACTTCCTAACTACGCCTTCCAGGCAACCTCTATTTATGGCGTTCAGTTTGCTGTAAGCTGGAAATCCTCAGGCAGAGAGCTAAGAGAATCAGTGTCATATTCGTTCCATAGTGCCATGCTCATCTCACGATCTAAAACAAGCGGAGTTGTTAGTTCAAATGTCGTTGGACTACGGTGTGTATCACTTCAGCTTTTGCCTGTTCTTAGATAGAACGGAATTCAGTAACCAAATGCCAAGAAAACCTTCGAACTGCGTCAACGGAATGATAAGCCTATTTTTATTTATTTTACCGATGCACATGACAAATGAATCTGGAAGAATGGAATACTGGATGTCTCGGCACGCAGATTACGCACATTTACCTTGGCATCTAGTTTCCAGGGTTTAGGGAAAGCCCAACAGGAAAATACATAACAGGAAGCCACTGACTGAAGTAGAACTCAGAAGCAATTTCTGTTTATTTAACACAGTGACTACAGGTAAATTCTTGTCACAATGTATTACTCAATAATCGAATAGATAGTACGGACTTTGAAACTGTTACAGATAGCTACGAGTTTATAAGCACGGCCATGACTTAGCGTGGGCTCAGCAACTGGTTTTAGTGTTACATTTGTAAACAAAAGACTATGTTTGATAAATTTGTTCTTCAGCTGTTCAAATGAGTTATGACAAAGGATAAATTAGGGTTTCTTGTTGCTTATATTTACACAGCTACGTGAACTAACACGAAAATTCCGGGTAATCAAGTGCATGTTTCATTCGCGACATTCGATTTCGAATACAGTTTGCAAGCCTTCCAGGAACCTCGACCCAATACTTCATGGGAGGAGGCATAGAGGTCTGTTTCCGAGTACGAACAACACACATAAAAGTCACTGGAAATATTTGGTGGAACAATCAGTAACAATAATTTGCATTCTTTCCGTCATTTAGGGACCAAATTAGAAGGGAAACTTACGAAATCAACGAACAAGCTTGTTAGTATGCATTTTACGATCTCAAGGTTTGAAACTTATGATGGTGCAGAACTGCACAATGCCCCTACTTACAATTTAGTTTCTACGTTGATGAATATAATTTTCAGCTTCTTCCCTTGTATTATATTGTATGTATTGTGTGTTAACCGGGGACCTAGAAACGACGGAGAGGCTCCGTCCTCGCCACATCCGCTGTAGTCTACAACCCCACGACGACTACCGCAGTCTACTTCACCCCTCCGCCGCCCCACGCCGAACCCCGGGTTATTGTGTGGTTCGACCACCGGTAGACCCCCCAGGGAACGTCTCACACCGGACGAGTGTAACCCCTATGTTTGCGTGGTAGAGTAATGGTGGAGTACGCGTACGTGGCGAATTAGTTTGCGCAGCAATCACCGACGTAGTATAACTGAGGCGGAATAAGGGGAACCAGCCCGCATTCGCCGAGACAGATGGAAAACCGCCTAAAAACCATCCACAGACTGGCCGGTTCAACGGACCACGACATAAATCCGCCGGGCGGATTCGTGCCGGGGACCAGGCGCTCCTTCCCGCCCAGAAAGCCGTCCGTTAGACCGAACGGCCAACCAGGTGGGCTAGCTTCTTCTCTTACTTTGTGGCATCGAATAATTAGTTAACTTGCTTTCCTCTTCTTTCCGTCCCCAGTAGCATACTTCTGTATTCCCGTGGTTGCTAGGAAATTCTCTTTGTATACGGAACAAGGCTGAACGTTAATTGAGTCGATTTTGAAATACAAAGTGCTTGACATCTTACTGTTTCGTGACGTGTTTGAGAAGTTTGATTTCCAATGTTTTTATTGTTCTGAAATAAGTTTTAGTTGCTAACTATCAAAGTAAGCGTTCTATTCGTTTTTATTTAGGGGGCAATTGTAAAAGTGATGGAAAATTATATTCCTCAGTATTGCTACCATCCATTGTACCATATTGCCTTCCATTATCTTCAACGTCCTTATCCATTTATAAATGACTGTCCGCAGCTCATGGTCGTGCGGTAGCGTTCTCACTTCCCGCGCCCAGGTTCCCGGGTTCGCTTCCCGGCGGGGTAGGGGTTTTCTCTGCCTCGTGATGACTGGGTTTTGTGTGCTGTCCTTAGGTCAGTTAGGTTTAAGTAGTTCTAAGTTCTACGGGACTGATGACCATAGTTGTTAAGTCCCATAGTGCTCAGAGCCATTTGAACCATTTTTAATGCATGACTCCAGCTCTTCTTACCACTAGCGTAGCCGAGGCTTCGCAACGTGGTAGGCAGTGGTTTGGCAATAGTGTTGTCATACCAGTGGCATTTTCTAGTCAGCTCAATTAAATATTCTGGATAATTCTTACTTAAGGTGTCACTTTGGTTTTGTAAAATTAGCGGTTTTTTTCCGAAAAGGTTGTTTCATGCATGAGCAACCTCTCCTCTTACCTTTCAAGTTGCGAGCTACCTACCTCAGCTACGTTTATGGTGACAACAGATTGTTTACTGCAGAAACGCTTTGTCCACATAGTTGTAAAGTGCTCACTTGCTAAAACGGTAGCTACTTTCGAAGTCAGTTCCAATTTTTCTCCAAAAGCTCTATCTTATAACTTAGTTTTGCTATTGCTGTAATCGAACTGCTAACTGCCGTAAGTAAGCGACGAATCTGAATTTTCGTGTTTTATGACTCCTGGCAACATCGTAGGAACGGCTATAGTCATATGATTCGTGGATACGTCACTAACAAAACATGGGTAAGTCACTGAACAGATTCGAAGCAACAGTCAGAGACAACAATCCTTACGCTTTTCACCAACTCGAAGTCAGACATGACGGGATAGATCGGGGAAGCAATAGAAATTGCTTGTTAGTGTACACTACCTACAGTAGATATGAAGGCGTAAAAAACGAAAGTGCACAACTTTATATTTGCCTATTTCTTCTATTTGGTTTCTGCTATAAGAGTTATAGATTCAGTTTTTCCCTGTGAATCCACTACTCTGTGACACTTATGTATTATCCTATCATCCATGATTTCTTCACATTTTGGTGGTATTCTTGATGTTGTAAGTACTGTGACGCAAGACCGAACGTAGATGAAATCCGTTTCAATTCAACACTGTGTAGTATCTTACTGTTTATCGCTAGAGGTAGCTTTGCAAGCATTTTCAGTTTCGTTCAAATAAACTTTCGCTGAAAACCGAAAAGGGTAAGTGTGCATCTGATTTTTAGTTTTCGATGGTGTAATCTACAGTCGGTAAAAAAATGTTAAGAAATCCTTGGCATCACACCAGCTGAATCACCAGCCTCTTTTTATTTATTTTTACTTTTAATCGTCAAACTTATTCTGTAATGGATGTGCTTGCCGTGGTTGTAATTGTGTTTATTATTAATGTTATTTCTTCACTCGCAAGAGCTTTCTTACTCCAGTTTGGCGCTAATGCATATGACCAGTGAATTTGGAGGAATGGAATGTTGAATGTTTCGCCACGCAGAATACGCAAGGCAGTAGGAAAAGTCCAATAACAAAAGACGACAAAGGGAGACAGGTGGCCTCGGGCAGAATTCTGTAACAATTTCTGTTGATTTAACACTGTGAGGACAGATAAATTCATGTGCAGTATATCATTAAATCACCGAATATGTAGTATGGAGAATCCTGCCACTGTTACAGATAGCTAGGAATTGGTAATAACCATCATGGTTTACCATTGGCTCATTGTAGAGTTACTCCTGTAAATGGAAGACTATAATAGTTTTGTTCTGCTGCTGTTCGAATGACTTGTGACAATGGATGAATTAAGGTATTTTCTTGCTATTATTTACACAGCTACGTAAACCAGCATGTAAATTTCTTGTAATCAAGTGCGTGTTTCATTTGGAACATTCGATTTCGAATACAATTCACAAGCCTTCCAGCAACCCCGATACAATACCTTATGGGAGCAAGCATAATTGTGTGTTTTACGAATGTCAAACAACAACATCCATCATTTAAAGCTCAAAGTGCAATCAACAGGGTACACGGCCAAGGTGAGAAACATATGAAGGCGAAGCGTAGTACATCGCCCACATTTAAAGTTTAGTTCCCATGTTGATGAACATAATTTTCAGCTTCTTCCCTTCTGATTTATCAGATAAGTTGATTACTATCTGACATCAAATATTTAGTTAACTGCATTTCTTCTTGCTTCCATACCCACCAACATACTTCCGCATTCTCGTGGTAGTTGTGAAATTCTATTTTAATACGGCATAAGACTGAATGTTAACGCAGTCGATTTAGAGATACAAAGTGGTTGATATCTTACTGTCTCTTGACGTGTTGATGGAAAGGTTGGCTTCCAACTACTTTTTATTCCACTGAAATTAGTTTTCATTGCAAACTGTGAAAGTAAGTCTTTTTATTAGTTTCTGTTTTGGGTAAATTGTAATTGTGATGGAAATTTATATACCTCGATATTTCACACGCGCGGAAACTTCCACGTGCTGAAATTATATAACATAGGCATCAACTGCCACATTTCACGCCGGAAGGGTTCAAAAATCAGAGATTCTACATTAAATCTAATTGAATGCCTCAAATGTAGATGCCTGAAAGACAACATTACAAAGTCGAAGGAGATAACGCTGCATAAAAACCAAACGCGCTCGTACCTCTCCTCCGAGAGCTCGGTAAGACGAGCAGCCGGCCGGAGTGGCCGAGCGGTTAAAGACGCTACAGTCTGGAACCGCACGACCGCTACGGTCGCAGGTTCGAATCCTGCCTCGGGCATGGATGTGTGTGATGCCCTTAGGTTAGTTAGGTTTAAGTAATTCTAAGTTCTAGGGGACTTATGACCACAGCAGTTGAGTCCCATAGTGCTCAGAGCCATTTGAACCATTTTTGAAGAAGAGCACGACGAGCTCTTCGATACATAACTGCCCAAAGCAGAGCTAAGAATTGGCAACATGGTTGCTAATATTTGGCGACCTTGTGACAGTGCATTTATCTTTTGCTTGTAGTCTTGAATCGCTCCACTAAATTCACTTGGTATTTCGTTTTCACTTTGGTGTCTTATGCTACATAGACCACTTGTAAGATGTGATACAGAAACACAAAATTTAATTTTTGGACTCCAGGAATGCCGTACTTCACGCAAGTAACAACTGTTCTTGTCTTGAGCGCTAGTGACTACTTTGAAGGTCAGTAACAGGTGCAAACATATAACTCTTTTGTATCGGTTGTGAATAAATAGTGGCCACTATTTAAGTTCCAACCCTCGTATTTGTGATTCTGCCGCATTTCACCTAAAACGCTTTGCAATACAAAAACAAGCATGCATTAATGAGAATTTCTTCTGAAGCGAAAGGCAACGATGTAGTTCTTAGCATGATGTAGGATGTGAATATAAAATTGTTAAGGCTTTCGTGGCCACTTGTTGACAAACTGCCTATTGGCTTCTGTCTCGGGTTCTTCGGCCGACGTTCGTCTGATGATTTTACTGACGTTTCACCAGCACGAGTGGCTGGCATTGTCAAAGCTTCACCCTCCACTGCTGTTGGTGAACGGGAGTCGAGCTCGAGACCGCAGACTATATGTACCTGGCACACCAACGTCCTAAAGCTTCTTCGCGGTCATTTCCAGTGCGGTTCTCCTCTTGCTACCTGCGACGGTCGTTCGCTGCAGCACGGGAAGCGAGGATCCGTTACTTTAAGGCTTTCTTCTTTCTTGATGAAGCTATTCCCGTGTTTTTGTATTTCTATCGCCTCTCTGAACAAGGGGGTGTGATAGTGCTCCTCTACCGCCAGAACTTCCATGTCGGCGAATTTCAATGTCGCTTATGTTCTTTGATCCTGTTGTTGATTGCTCGCCCAGTCATTCCCACATAAACTTTTCCGAATGTGCATGGTATGCGGTATACTCTCGACGTTGCAAGTGGGTGCCTATTTCTCCTTTGCGGATCTAAGACATACTTTCATCTTCTTTGTCGGTTTTAAAAACTTCTTTACTCCGTGTTTACGCAACATCCGTCCGATTCTGTCCATCACTCTGGGAATGCATGGCAGAAAGGCCGTACCCGAGTTCTGGTCGCTGCACTAGAAACTGAAGAGACACCAGGTGGGGTGTCTGATGTAGTGCTGGAGGAATTGACACTATGAATTCTGCAGGGCTGTCCATAAATCCGGAAGAGTACGATACGGTGGAGGTCTTTTCTGAACAACACGTTGCAATGCATCCCTGATGCTCTCAATGATGTTCGTTTATGGGGAGTTTGGTGGCCAGCAGAAGTGTTTAAACCCAGAATGTTTCCAGAGTGTTCCTGGAAACATTCTGTAGCAATTCTGAAAGTGTGGGGTGTCGCATTGTCCTGCTGCAATTGCCCAAGTCTGTCGGAATACGTAATGGACATGAATGGATGCAGGTGATCACACAGGATGCTAGTGTACGTGTCTCTTGTCAGAGTTCAAAAAATGGTTCTGAGCACTATGGGACTTAACATCTTAGGTCATCAGTCCCCTAGAACTTAGAACTACTTAAACCTAACTAACCTAAGGACATCACACACATCCATGCCCGAGGCAGGATTCGAACCTGCGACCGTAGCAGTCGCACGGTTCCGGACTGAGCGCCTAGAACCGCGAGACCACCGCGGCCGGTTCTTGTCAGAGTTATATCTAGCTAGACCTATCAGGGATGCCATATCACTCCAACTGCACACTCCTCACGTAATTACAGAGGCTGCACAAGCTTCAACAGTACCCTGGTGACGTGCAGGGTCTATGGATTCATAAGGTTGTCTTCATACCCGTACACTTCCATACGCTCGATACAATTTGAAACGAGGCTCGTCCGACTAGGTAATATGTTTCCAGTCATCAACAGTCCTACGTCGGTGTTGACAGGCCTAGGCGAGGCTTAAGGCTTAGTGTCGTGCAGTTATCAAGAGTACACCAGTGGGTCTTTGGCTGCGAAAGCCGATATCGATGACGTTTCGTTGAATAGTTCGCACGCTGACACTTGTTGATGGCCCAGCACTGAAATTTGCAGTAGTTTGCGGAAGGGTTGCACTTCTGTCACATTGAACGATTCTCTTCAATTGTCTTTGGTCCCGTTCTCGCAGGATCTTTTTCCGGCCACAGCGATGTCGGAGATTTGATGTTTTAAGGGATTTCTGATATTCACGGTACACCCTTGAAATTGTCGTAAGGGGAAAATCCCCACTTCATCGCTACCTTGGAGATGCTGTGTCCCATCGCTCGAGCGCCAACTATTACGCAACGTTAAAACCCAATTGATAACCTGTCATTGTAGCATTGTAACCAATCTAGCAACTGCGCCAGGCATTTGTTGTCTTATATAGGCGTTGCCGACCGCAGCGCCGTATTCTACCTGTTTGCATATCTCTGTATTTGAATGCGAAAGTCTGTACCAGTTTCTTTGGCGCTTCAGTGTATTATGTACTGACTCTCTTCTACAAGTCTTAGAGGTCCGTAAGGGGACTTTCAGAACGTTTAATATCATTAAAAAATTTCTTAAGAAAATAAAAAATTAATATCACCCTGGCAGTAAAGCAACAAGCAATTTTAAATTTACTGTTTGGCTAACGCACCTCTATTTCATGTTAATCAATTCTGTAATATCTGTAATGGTCTTCTTGCCAGCTGTAGTCTTCGTTATTGTCTGAATCCACACTTTCCGAACGCCAAAATAGGTTATAACTGTGTCCAAAATGTCGACACACTTGGGTGTCAAATATAAATTTATAGTTAACCATGGGCCTGCTTATTTCTGGTTTGTAACGGCTGATAGTCTTCGTCTCCCACAGTGGCGCCTTTAAAAGTCCTCTGTGAGCACACGATACCTGTGTGAGCAATTTATCTGAGTCTCTCCCCTCATTTTATGCTACACCCAACAGCAGCAGGATATTTCGTCTTTTATAGTGTTCATCAATCAAAGTAGACAGATATTCTGCCAAGTCTCTGGTCGTTTTCTCATAATCAGACATTAATTTTGCCTATGTCACAAATTTTGACTATGTCTGGTATAGTGTACACAATCACATCGGGAGTATCTTTGTTCGTGAAGCGTGGCACTTACCTCTGTTATGCTATTCCTGGTCCCCTTTTGAGCCACAGGCGTGTTCGCCGTATGTGTTGCTGCACCGACGCTGGACGGGCTGTTGTTAGCTCTTCTGATTACCATTTTGCCCAGCGAATGTTCAAAATGTTCAGATGTGTGTGAATGCCTAGGGGACGCAACTGCTGAGGTCATCGGATCCTTAGACTTACACACTACTTAAACTAATATAAACTAAGTTATGCTAAGAACAACACGCACACCCATGCCTCTGGGAGGACTCGAACCTCCGGCGGGAGGGGCCGCGCAATCCGTGACATGGCGCTTCAAACCACTTGGCCACTCCGAGCGTCTAGCCAGCGTAAGTATTGGTGGAGCACAGAAAATATGTTACTATTGTTGAAAGCCCTGCGCTTGTTTGCACTTTATCCATTGAGTTCATAAGAGATTATGGCCCTCTCTTTAATGCCCTGAACCATTTCCCATTAATGTAGTATCGGCCCTGCATGTGAATAAATGCAGTCGAACTAACTTCATTTTTAAATTTCGTAGCGACAAGTGCTTTTTTATTGTGCAACAGAACAATTAAATAACGGCTTAACTGGAGCTTAACCGAAATAAAAATGCAGCCATAATCGTTACAACAGATATTATACAGCTACTCATTGTTGTGTGTGCCGGCCGGTGTGCCCGTGCGGTTCTAGGCCCTTCAGTCTGGAACCGCATGACCGCTACGGTCGCAGGTTCGAAACCTGCCTCGGGCATGGATGTGTGTGATGTCCTAAGGTTAGTTAAGTTTCAGTAGTTCTAAGTTCTAGGTGACTGATTGTAACAACAACAACGCTGTACTATTGTACTAATAAGTAATTTTTTTTCTTCTGATTTTTCGGTAAACTTGTGTAATTAATCTTCTGCTTTCATTTCTTTTTTGTTTCATGCCATTGTGTTAAGAAAATTGTAAACAATTTTCAATGTGAATATTAATGTTTATGTCAAATGTCAAGCAATATTGTAATATAATTGAAATGTAGCAAACGTTGAAACTGTTGTAAGATGTTTAAAATTGTAATTGTACGTCTGGTCCATACGCAGGCAATGTGTTACGATATGTAGAATGCAAAACCTCGGGTGAATACCCGGCCTGTCACGGAGCGGTAAAAGGTGGATGGCAGGCGAGCGCGGGGAAATGCACGCGGGCCCTGCACGGCACAACGGGCTCAGCAGTAGTGGTTGGAGTTTAGCATTGGTCTGAGCAACACCTTCTGGAGCGAGGAGGCTCTCCTCGGAGACGTAGTTTCACTGAGCCTCTGGTATGCTGTTCCAACGCCCACACAGCATGGCAAAATTCTATAGGCACTAAATGGAAAAGTATGGCGACTCTAAGAAGAATTAAAGTGCCGATACATCAAGAGCCATAGCTGTGGTTGTGTGTGTGCTCTGTGCCTCGCCATCTCGCCGCTCGCCAACCGCCGCATCGATAAAAGCAGGTTGAAACTTATAGTATTGTATTCGTATGGATCATAGAGTGAACTGTTCAATAATAACCTAAATTTTACCAGAACTTTCCCCTCAGTTAATTATCTCACAACTAACCTAGACAGAGTCCTTTCCAAATGTTGTGCAATCCGAGTGTCCCGAAATAAAAAATTAAATTTTGTGTTAATTATAATTACTTGCAGACCTAGTTATGTTAGAATGGTGTTTAAAGAATTGTTTTGTTAATGAACCAGTAAATGAATAACGAAGGTCTAACGAAGTTGAAAGATAACTTTAATATTGATATAGTAATGAAGTTTAATTATTTCGAGAGAGATATAAAGGTATTTAAATGAGAAGTAAATGAGAAAATAAAGAGTAGTAACTCATATACTGGAAATTTTGAACGCATAATAATTTCAGTAATCAATTTTTTTATACAGTTTCAGAGTCCCTCCCGCCCCCCTTTTATTCATTTGAATTCTGAAGTGTTCTAAAATGGGTTTGACCAGCAAAAGTTAAAGTCAACATATAAGTCAAATTTTATCAGTGTTTTATCTTTATCAAAATTGACATTTTCTGTGTGGCTCGAAAGTGCTATTTCTAGGGTAACCTATGCCCGATTTTAATCAGATCAATACACAGTACGAAGTTTTGTAGTATACATCATAGTGTAGTGTTATGTATTCATGGTTTTTCCATATCAGTACTGAACGTGATACTATCAGTTCAATAGATTTTCTGGTTCTAACATTCTGCTATATTAAGCAGTGTTACTACTTGTTGTTTTGCATGAATATCTACCAACTTGTACAGGGAAGAAATTGAGTTAATGCCTAATTAGGCTGGCGACCGTATTATCATCAAATTGGTAGCATCTTCAGTGTTGGTTTTGGTCCATACTGACGTGTAATTGCATTTTGAACTTACTTGACCTATCATTGTTATTACAGAGTGGGTGTAAGTCTGATTTGCCACTATTCAGGTACACGTGGTCGATATCTGTAAGAAAATCCTTTCTCATAAGGTGAAGCCCGCTCACTTACCATAGTACAGGCTTTAATGAGTATTGTGCGCCCCACGCGCACGTTACATGATGACTACCGATGTTAAGTCCCATAGTGCTCAGAGCCATTTGAAGCATTTTTTTCATTGTGTGTGTGTGTGTGTGTGTGTGTGTGTGTGTGTGTGTGTGAGTTACACCTCATAGGTGTAATTCGTGAGATAAAAACTGGCTTACCTACAATTTATTACATTCATCGCTATGTTATGCTAAAAAATAGCAACAATGTACTCTGCTGGCAGCAAAAGCCTTGTACAAACATCTTAATGTTATGTCTTAGAATGCTACACCTGTTTGAAAGTGCAGTTACTTTGCTGTATCCTGTATGGAAACTACATGCCAATGGTAAGTGGAAGTTGGAAAGGAAGTCAGTGGTCCCCTGTTTCTTTAAAAACTGTATCATTACTGTTTTATACACCGAGGTGACAGAACTTATGATAACGAAGTGCAGACATGCAGATGGCTGCAGAATCACGTACACAATATATAAAAGGGCAGTGCATTGACGGAGATATCATCTGTACTCAGGTGAAACACGTGAAAAGATGTCCGACATGACTATGACCCGTAAGAAGGGAATTAACAGAATTTGAACGCGCAAAATAGCAGCTAGACGCATGGGAGATTTCATTTCGGAAATCTTCAGCGGATTCAGTATTCCGAGATCGTCAGTGTCAAGAGTGTACCGAGAATACAAAATTTCAGCCATTATCTCTCACCACGAACAACGCAGTGGCCGACAGCCTTTACGTGACGACAGAGAGCAGCGGCGCTTGCGTAGAGTTGTCAACGGTAACAGGCAAGCAACACTGCGTGAAATAACCGCAGGCATCAATGTGGAACGTACGATGAACTTATCCATTATAACAATCTGGCCAAATTTGGCGTTATGGGCTACGGCAGCAGACGACGAACGCGAGTACCTTTGCTAACAGCAGATCGCCTGCAGCTCCTCTCCTGCGCTCGTGACGATATTGGTTGGACCCTAGACGATTGGAAAACCGTGGCCTGGTCAGAAGTGTCCAGATTTCATTTGGTAAGAGCTGATGGTAGGGGTCGAGTGTGACGCAGACCCCACGAAGCCATCGACCCAAGATGTCATCAAGGCACTGCGCAAGTTGGTGGTGGCTCCATAATGGCGTGGGTTGTGTTTACGTCGAATGGAGTGGATCCTATGATTCAAGTGATCTGATCATTGACTGGAAATCGTTATGCTCGGCTGCTTGGAGATCATATGCAGCCATTCACTCACTTCATGTTCCCAATCAAAGATGTCATGTCACCGGTCGAGGTGGTCCTGATTCTTTTGCAGAACATTGTGCACAATTGAGGGAATGATTTGTTCACACAGATCGCCCGACATGAATCCCATCGATCATTTGTGGGGCATAATCGAGAGGTTATTTCGTACACAAAATCCTGCAGTGGCAAAACTATCGCAGTAATGGACTGCTGTAGATGTAGGGTGGTTCCGTATTTCTGCAGGGGCCTTCCCAAAACTTGTTGAGTCAATGCTATGTCGAGTTGCTGCACTACGCCACGAAAGAATATCTGACACGATGTTAGGAGGTGCCTCATGACTTCTGTCACCTCATCGCAAGCAGAGGAAGTGGTGATAAGGTGGCTTTGATGTATAAGTAATAATATGGGGAATGCTTCACGCCGATTCTTGTAACTACCTATATTTACATGTACTACATAGTCTAGAGCTTGATTCTATTACAAAACTCTACAAAGTTTGAGTTTTTGATAGGGGGCGCTTCCACAGTCAGTGATCCCTTTGTGGAATCAAAATCACCAAAGATGTAGGAAACAGATGGAGCTTTGTAGCATGTATCGCTTTACTTTTTAATGATGCAATATAGCTCTCAAGCTACAATTTAAGTGTCAGTTTAATTCTTACACATATCGTTTACATACAGTTCTGACACTGTCATGTTATGTGACTGAATGGTTGTGAATGACCCCCGCCGAAACTGACCGTCACATCTCTTGCGGGGAATGCAACTGACCCCATCTGGTGAGTCAACGGCAAGGGACTATATGGCCCAGTGGATACAAAGGAACCCAATGGACATGAAGGTGACGGGTACAAAACTCTTGGAAATGTTACTACAGCAGTACTAGACGTGTAGACTGATCACCCGGGATCCCATCAAAGAAATTCCCCGAGAAAACCAGCATTATCCAAAAGCGTTTGCTACTCAAACCGGTTTAGTAGGAGTATACCGATTTGGAAGCAGAACGATAACTGTGTTAGGAATTGTTACTTAAAGATGGGCTGTTGTCTGTATCACGGAAGTTACTCCCTGATGTCCTAACATCTTAACAGCTGTCCTGTCGTCCTGCCTTCTTCTTGTCAGTGTTTTCCACATATTCCTGCCCTCGCTGACACTGCGAAAACCCTCCTCATACCTTAACCTACAGGTCCACCTAATTTTCAACATTCTTCTGCGACAACACATCACAAACGCTTCGATTCACTTCTGTTGCGGTTTTCCCACAGTCCATGTTTCACTACCAATACAATGCTGTGCTTAAAAATTACATTTTCATAAATTTTGTCCGGTAATTAATGTCCATGTTTCATACCAGTAGACTTCCCTTCGCAGTAATGCCCTTTTGGCCAGTGCTAGTCTGCTTTTTATGTCCTCCTCGCTCCCATCATGGTGGATGATTTTTTCTGCCCAATTAGCAGAATTCGTTAACTTCATCTGTGTCGTGGTCGCATATGATGATGTTAAGTTTTCTGCTTCTTCTCAATACTTCCGTCTTTCTTCGGTTTAATTTCAGTGCATATTCTGTACTCAACTGACTGTTCATTCCATTCAACAAATCCTGTAATCCTTCTTCACTTTGCCGGCCGCGGTGGCCGAGCGGTTCGAGGCGCTTCAGTCCGCAACCGCGCGACTGCTACGGTCGCAGGTTCGAATCCTACCAGGAGCATGGACGTTTGTGAAGTCCTTAGGTTAGTTAGGTTTAAGTAGTTCTAAGTTCTAGGGGACTGATGACCTCAGATGTTAAGTCCCATAGTGCTCAGAGCCATTTGAACTTTCTTCACTTTCCTGGAGGATACTAATGTCACAACAATTCTTATCAGTGATATACTTTCCACTTGGAGGCCATTTTGGTGCATCTCCCTGTTAATATTGTTACCAGCTGGTACTGCAGGCTTTTTCTGTGGCTAAAGAACCCATAACAAAAGTTACACTTAAAAACAACCTGTTGTGTTGCCGCCACCAGCATGGCCAATTCCTCAGTTGTAGAACGTTATCTCCTGATAAGTCTACTCCAAGATCTGTTCCGTGCAATTCTTGAAAGAATTATTACAGTATCCACTTGGGTAAGTACGACCCTTCTCTTGCTGCAGAAGAGGATCCGGGATTACATGTATCCAAAAGTTGATTTGTCATATTACGTAAATTCAGTAGATCAGAGAGGGAAAATTAATTTTTTTTCGTTCTCTGAAGGGCTGTGACTTAGTGTCACCACGTGCCATGTCATCAGCAGTGGCTGGAGAGTGAATTTTACTCTGGAGGTCGCTACTGGAAATTCCGGTAGTGGGTGGTATTAGCGACGTCCAGAGTAAAATTAAACCTGCAACCACGAAAGAATATAGGTCCATTTAATATAACTGCTTGGGCTGTTCCATTTACTCCAAGTTTATTCTCGAGGCTAGTAATATGTTTGTAGACAGGCGTGCGGTGGCGGTGTTGACGATACAAACGTCGACGAGGCATAGTGCTTCAATGCAGTTACAGATAGAGCTTGGAGCAGAATGGTTCCGCCGGCGTGCACTGGCCGCTTATATAGCAGACGGGTGACCTTGCTTACGTGTACTATATCTCCCGTCGGTGAGGAGAAGCTATAGTGTGCTTCATTATTGGAAGAAATGTACCAACTGCCACCTTCAAAGAATCTCTACGGTTCTCGGTCGCTAGTCCTTGATAGAAGATGCTAGCCAGTGTAGTGGAGTTGTCTGCCATTGTCAGTGCTTTGTCTTCTTTGAAACATCCATTACTCATTACATTAGTAGTTGGATGGCTTTTCCACACACCATAACATCTTTTGGTTTTTCATAGTAATTCTGTGGCTCTTCACACTCTCTGTACAAAAAGAAACAAGACTCTCTACGCTTAATTGGCTTTTGAACCGTTATAGAGCTCCACATCTGTCCCCCAGAGCATAGTGCAACTTCTCACTCCATTGTAACCTAGGTAACCTTTGCAGAAGAAATTCAATAAAGCTTGGAAGGTAGAAGAGAGGTACTGGCGGAAATGGGACTGTCAGTGAATAGCTGAGTCGGTACAGAACCTGCCTGTAAAAGATAAAGGAAGATCCCAGCTTGTAGTCCTGGTGTGGCGCTCAGTTTCAATCTGCTAGGAAGTTTCAATATTTGTAAATTTAGAGTGGATACATCAGTGGTTTTGTGGATCACTGTCAGTAAATAATCTGGACAATGTCACAATGGAAAAACACGAGCATTTTGCAGCATATGGTCCAGTTAGACTGGCTGACCATCAATTGGAGCGACTTTCTCTTGGACACTTCCTGTTTTGCTACATATATCCATACTGGGATGAGTCACTGGAAAGTGAGTCGTCCACCACTTTCCAGTGAGTGTACTGAGCAGTATTTTCTGGAAGTAAAAAAAAATTCATGAAATTTAGGTTGAGTGTTTTGCTGGGTGTTGCCCTTTTGCCTTCCTTAACCCATAACTACGCAAGCAACACTAAACTGTACAACCACTAGTCGAAGTAATCCATGACACATATACAATTTTGACACTTCATAATATGTAGGATAACCGCAACAGCAGAACACCTCGACAAGAATTATTGCCAGGATGGCATTGCGAGTTCTTTCATCTTTCCCCAACTCTCGTACCCTGACTGTGGAACTGACCTTAACTGCCTTTCCGAAGTGATGTTACGAGAGATAAGTAAGGAATAGCACTCATCCTAAACCAATAGAAGCGACGCCACCTTTCCCCATTCCTACTGAGGTAGTGAACTATCTAAAGACTGCAGCCCTTTCAAGTAGCCGTATTGGTGTGAATAAAATTTTTCTCTTCGGGAAATAAACCATATCTCTGCTAGAAATCTTAACTAAAGTTCCATTTTTGTGGTAATTCCTTGTCCTCGTCGTATTTCTGGTTATGTTAAACATTTTGTAAATCTTATTTTCTTATGATTTATTTTTCTTGGTCCACTACTTCCACTTCTCTGGAAGATTTCGATTTTATTAATTGATATTTAGTATCTGTGCCTGACTTGCATGTAGCAAATGGCACTACACAGATACAGTTTGACATTCTGTAGAGGATTTATTTACGTTAGATGGAATATCAGTAAACACATTTGACACATGAGGAGACCATTCGGAAACTGCATTTTTGGAATCTTTTATATTTATGACACATGATGTTCAGAAAATATCAGTCAGCTTTACCATGAGCATAAAGCACACAATGATGAAAAAATGTAATTTGTTATGTTTTTAATTTAAACAAATTTTAATAACAATCATTTACATAAGTAATTAAGAATTTATATTTGCGACGAGAACTGGATTTCTGTGTGTGATACATAATTATAAATTAGAGGATGTGCATTTATAATAAAAACGGCAGTTGGATACATATCTGTTAGCATATATTTAATGAATTTAATGTTATATTTAAATGTCGTAGGTATTCATGCTGAAGAGAAGGAAAAAATGAAAAGTAATGACTGATGCGATATTTTTACCAGATATGTCTTCAGTGCTACTGATCTTTTTCATATTTATGTATTCTATGCCTCATGGAAATTCTCATAGGTCATGCACCTTTGTTTAAAAATTTGCATTGGCTGGGAGTCGAACCCGGGTACCTTTCATAGTGGGTATGAATTCTACCTCACAGTCACACTGTCTGTCAGGAACTCTGCCTTACTTTAGGGTATAAAAGGCAATTGGAAAACTAGACAAGGTAATTACCTCGAGAATTTTTGATAGTTTCATTGAAGTTCTTTGGCTGTTTGACAACTGAGTTCACACTTCACTTACCATAAACACTATACATGGTCTTCTTGTCAGTAAACTGAGTTATTAAGTGGAACCGACTTATGAACAACTAGTCCTATCAGTTGAAAAGGTAGGACTGGTTCCATTATTCTTGCTATATGAATGCAGGCAGCTAAACTATCACAAGTCGACTGACATTAGTTCCTCCTCTGTCATAGAGCTAACATAGATGTAACATAAAAAATAGAACTGAGTTAAGTGATATGTCACCAAAGATTTCTCGTCGTGTTAGTAATGGTGTAACTACGTTACATCTTCTGTCACCACCTACTACTGTGTAAAAACATCAAATTATGTAATATGTCCCGCTCGTAACATATTTTTGATAGTGAGAGCAATGAATAAATTTTATTAAAGCAATCTCATGACTGACTAATTTATCACTGTGCTGGTAATTCAAGCTGTGCTGCTGCAAGTTCATTCACAGTGGATATTCCTTGAAATTATTTATCAAATCTGTGACTTCCTGATTGAAACCTACTTTTCATCTCTATGGCAGACTGCTTTTAGTACGAAAAATTGAACTATAGAGTACATATTGCATGTATACATTGTTTTAATTATTCAGTTTTGAGAAGTGTTATGACATTCTATATCTCTAGGCTGTTTTCGTTTTGGTCCAAAGTATAAGGAGAGTGGACACTTATAACTACTTGATATGGCCCATATTTCTGTACATTTGCATTGTGTTACTACATTTAAGTTGACAGAACCAGACCTAGGCAGTAACAGTTTTCACACTAAAATATAGAACCTCACGGATCTTGCCAATGCCTTTATCTTTAGCAGTACTTCTGTACGCTCACTGCTCATATATTGTTAGTATAGTATGTCCCAGATGCATCAAGATCATTCCTTTTAGGATATAAATGCTTCCAGATATGTTTCTCAGGACACAAATGTTTATTAAGTACTTTGTGATGCATTGAGTAAAATTTAATGTTGTAGTTATCAGCATTTCAGGATTGAATCACAGTCTTTTCCAATTGTTACTCAAAGAAATTAGGAGGATCCCTTTCTTCCTAACTTTAGTAATACCCTAAGTGATCCACAACAATTAATTTCAATATTTACACTGAAATTGTTATTTATTAGAAAATTGCTCTTACTTCATTTTTATGGTGGTATGAACATTGATTACTTTGAATATAAAATTATATCATATATGGTAGGAAATAAAACCACAATTATATAAATATAGTCGTTCAAATAAAAAAATGACTAAAAGTTTTCACTTGGTAAGCGAAATTAGAGTTTTGTTTAACTTCAATGTGTCATTTCGTTCTTATGCAACAGTTTGCAAGTGAAGACCACTGTAGTTATTCGCAAATATTTGCAGAATGACGCTTGGAAATATTTGCAGAATGATGCTCAGCCATTTCACTGTCTTTAAAACATCGTAAAATGGGGATCACCACTTACTAGTTTCAAAATAGTTTCAGTATTCTGTAATTGCTGTCAGCAAAATGCAATACTGTATTCCTGAAGTGTTATTAAGGATCTAATCATTCCATTTCCATAACATCAATATTTCTTTGTCTCACACATGCTTTAGTGTGTGCAAACAGAATTAATTAAGCTACAACAAACGTGTCAAATGAGTAAAATTTGTCATTTTCATGGTACTAACTGACATCTGACATCTTTTTCATCTCAGGGTGAGTTGATAAAAAAACATTACGTTACAGCAAAGGATACTTTACTTCATCCTTATGACATACTATAAATAATTTGGTACAAGTTTTATATAATTTATATATGCTGGTAATACAAAATATTAAATCTTAAAACTACACTCAAAGAAAAGGTTCATATACAACTCAGAAATGCATACTGTTTTTAATACTAAATTCACATTAATCAGGACATATAACAGTATAACATACTTCCATTAAATGTAACTTTATTTAAACATTATTTGGTATCTTAGTGGGACAGTGACTAGAATTCTGGTATTTATAGAATTAAATATCTCTTTTATAAATATCAGATGCAAAATTTCTCCTATAGACACACACAGTAAGACATAAAATAAGGTAAAACATATCTTCAGTGACAATGAAATATTTTGTTCTTGAGTCATTTCTGAATAAGAATTGTTATTTTGGGATATCAAAGGATAAAAGCCCTGTAGTTCATGCACAAAATCTGTAATTGATATGTAAATGACATCTGAGAGTAAATCCTAAACATTCAATAAAATAATTTATATCATATTCATTCGGTGTATAGTAAAAGTTACTCATGTTAACAAGCTTCTGTAATGGAAAGAATTAAAATGTTATAAGTATTGATCTCTTTTATAAGTCATAATGGTGTACAGTTATGTAATGTGTGAAAAAAATAAGTGTCCTTCATTGAAAAATACCAACAAGTCAGTCAGAGATCTGCAGCATAATATAGGGAGACTAATTACTAACAGAAAACATCATTTTCCAATGAGAAGTTAGATTTAAGTTTTCATGTGGAAACATTCACAATACATTTACTCATTCTTGAAAATAGATTTGATATTCATATTTCATAAATCTGCCACTTAGATAGTTATTATAAACACATAAAATCAAGGAACATGTATTTCATAATAGATATTATTACTATTTTATGTTTAGTGACAGATCATAAAATATATTCATCTATTGCAATGGTTTGCGCCATGATGATTTAAATTTTGTATGAATTAAATGTCATTCATTAATCACATTTTATATGTGTCAAATTTGTATATATTCATACAGGCAATGTTAATGTAATGTATGAATGTATAATAAATACCGGTTGTGTGTTGTATCTTCTGTCACATTGATCTGCTAAACATAAATGAGGGCTATATGTGAAATGGATTATATTGTCAACACCTCAACAAATTAGGTGAATCATCATCAATTCCAGTATGCACTGTTCTGTGCATGGGTGTTGTCACATAGAATTTTTCCAGCTTGTACATTACAATCTGCACTACTTCTTTTGTTTTTGCTATACATGGCAAGTTTTAAGAAAATTTAGGTGATATATTTGACTGTATAAAAACATAAATAATTATTACAAGAACACATAGAAAAATGTAGGACATTAACATTGAGATCCGTGAAGCACAATTTCTCTTGAAGAAATACGAGAGGCAAGCACCTATATGTACTAACAAGACTACCAAAATATATTATCAGTATTGTTCTAGATACAATACAAATACACACAGCTTCTATTATGTTGAAAATTACCAGAGACACATGAATAAGTAAATGAAGATCACATATACAATACTGTTATGTAGGAGCTGCAACATCTTATTCACTAGTAAACATATCAGGAATTTATACAACATGTGGACAAATAATGCGAAAAGTGGAGAATACTTGCTGATAGAAAACTAGCAAGAAAGCAAATTCATGCATTAACACACAATTAGCTTAAAATTTGATCTTCTCTTCAGGATGGAAACTTTTCTCCATTGTGACATATTGTGAAACACACTGAACATTGTCACTTCATATATTCAACTACATTATGTTCTGTGAAAGAGAAAAATCACGGAAATATAGAAAATCTTAGGATACTGAGAAAAGATTAGAAAGAAAAACAGTGATTTGTATTACAAATGAGACATGCTAATCATTAGATGAGGTAAGCTCATTTTTGACCAGACTATTATAACATCTGCAGGCACATAACTAACAGCACATGTACTTCAGTGCAAAATCAGTTGTAAAAACGCTGCATTCGAGAAAATAATGCATTCAAATTTGTATTAGTATCACGAAATGGTTGCTCTACATAAGATTGCTATTAAAGAAACACAAACTCTTTTTCGAGGAAATAAATCACAACACTGATCATATACTGAAAAGCATTATGTGATATGTGTTAATATGCAGCTGACTCAACACCTTCTTTTTGAATTTCAAGTAATGTGCTGAAATCGTAACTGAAAATGTCTATGCAGTTACACAAGTTATCATCACTATTATCTCGTTTCATTTAATGCAGCGCTTTTACAACAAAACCCCGCTATTATTACAACAATTGAATAACATACATACCATAATTTATTTCTATGAGTATATATTATAAAATAAATTTTAATCTCGATAATTCAGTTTAATATATACATTTAGATACACCGAAATCGATCATGGTTATTGACTTTTCTACTATTTGCACACACACACACACACACACACACACACACACACACACACACACATACACACACAATCACACACACAAACCTACATACACTGACAAACAAATTATTTCTCGGCAAACTTTTATATACGGATTCAGACAGCTTCTTGCTTTATAAAATTTTCTGAATAGTAAGCACAGTTGTTATATTCCACGAGCAAATAAAACGTTACATATTTATGTCGATGAAAAGTATGCACACAAGCAAGCGGACAGGCACTGTACCCTCACTGCAAAATGAGATGTTTATTCTGGTCCTTCCCATTCTCGGCATTCATTCAGCACAGCTAAGAGAGAGCACACAGTAACTGCAACACTAAAAAGAAAACACCAATCTTATGTATCTGTGTTGAAATATTTAAATTTGTTTGTATGACACGAATTCTCTTTTTAATTATACAACTGTTCATCCATTTGTGCTATCTAAGTCTGAACATCAAGCAGTTGTTACACATTTTTATTGGGCCAAACATAGCCTTTTGGTAGTTTCCAAGGACCTCACTACCTATAGAAGTAACTCACTGATATAATAGAATGATAAATAAAGTATTAAGCACATAGAAAGTTGTAAACATGGATAACACACATAAATAAATACTGCCAATATATTCAGCTGCATAGTTGTGGGACTTAATTTTCCCAGATATTAATAAATAGACACAGACAATCATGCATACATATGTCTCCATAGACTATTAGAATACTGACACCGGTACTAGAGAAGAATACTTGGAAACAGGACAAAAGCAGTGAAACTGAAATGGGATATACAGACTGAAATGTATTCTCCACCACAATTTCAAATGTAGTATAATATATCCTCCGTTAGTTGCATATGATAACCACGGAAGAGAGACATAATTTTGTATGACTGGTGTGTTTTCGTGCAGTAATTCTGCGTTTCAAGATCTCGAATGCATAATCTCGTAAGTGTTGTAAGAGGATAACAACAATCTTCCAGAGGAAGTGTTAAAGTGTACTGTTGATTTTGGGTCATGTGATCACATTATAAAAACGTAACCTTTCTGGTTCCGTTCTTTAACTCAGGAATCATGCATTGTGTTTTATTCGGCGATGTGAACGTTAGCAACGGGGAGGTTTCTCGTATTGTAACAAGGGTACGATATCACTTGTGATACATAGCGTCATGCCAGATTTCATCATGGCAGTACTTTATAAATGTGTATCTTTATTAACCAATTAAGATAAACGAGCTATAGAAATGGACGAACATTGGTAACATTCGAAAATCTTTTAGGCGGAATCTTCGCCGCTAACGTCGTTGTTCTCCGATGTCCAGACGTGCCGGCCGGTGATCACATGGTAGTAGAAGCCGCGACCCAGGGGCCACTCCACGTCTCTTGACCAGAGCTTCCGACTGAAACATAACATTACGATATTCTTAATGAAACAGTGAAGGAGCACATGTACTAGAAATGCGTCACATATGCAATAAACAGAATAAAGTTAAGACAAAGACAAAATTCAGGTACAAAGAGTTGATCATTAAGAGTGAGAACTTTTTTAAAAAAAAATATGGTAAATTTATTTCAAGACTGGTTCTTATTTTCGGTACACTGTGTATAACATTTATTTGTTTTCATGTAAAATTCCTGAGACAGTCTGCACAAAAAATTTATCTAGTCTTTTAGTAAGTATTGGAAATTAGTTCCTGATGTTTCGGGGCGCGACAAGTGTCTTCAGCACTTTCTTAGATTTCTGCTCTGTTTCTGCCATAAAATCATAGTGCTACAGCTCAGTTATAGCAATAAACCGGTGCATTAAATCTGTTTATTCGTTCAAAAACCAAGCCAATAACAGCTGAGAAATTCTTTGCCGTATCAAATGGTTCAAATGGCTCTGAGTACTATGGGCTTAACATCTGTGGTCATCAGTCGCCTAGAACTTAGAACTACTTAAACCTAACTAACCTAAGGACATCACACACATCAATGCCCGAGGCAGGATTCGAACCTGCGACCGTAACGGTCACGCGGTTCTAGACTGAAGCGCGTAGGACCGCACGGTTGCCGTATCAACTTTCGAGCAGCTTGCAATAACTGCGGTACCAATCTTTCACAAAGATATCTTATAATTACTTCTATACGTAATATGTATCTCACTCCTTCTCCTGATATATCCATTCAACGTAAATGCCTTGAAACAGCGGAGACCCCGTTAAATCTATTATTGACAGTAAGCAACATTTACTCAAGGTGGAGTTGTCTGGTGTTGGCGGATGAGACTGAGAATAAACGTGTTATCATTTCAAGTGTACAAAATTTCTGATCAGCGGCAGAATGTAATGACAGAGACGTCATAACGTGGCAATCGAGTACGGAAATGGTCTAAGTTATGCAATGGGTCACAAGCTTTACTCGTTGTAAATACCGCGTAATCTTGTCGACTTTCTGTGCGTGACGAAAGATACTATGTGTAACAGCTGGAGAATATGTTTAATATTAAATTAGTTGCGGAATTTCTAAGCACGTAACTTTACATAATATCTGCAGGATTTAGAACAGCTTGTTCCAATCTGACTCAAGCAAATTAAAATAGAATAAACACAAACGTATAACACGCAAGTGAACTGGAAACGAGTTTTAAGCATCGCAAAAATCTAGAGGCCTCATATTCCACTATATAATCAAAAATAGTTTTCCATTTCTATCACACTGTAATCATACGCAGGACTAAGACACACAAGGAGTCTTTCACATTCAAGGTTATATATGTAGCATCAATACTGCGGAAGCGAAATGAGGCAATGGCTCCTGTTTTATCGTTTTTTAATGGAATTTCTTTGTCGTTGCATAAATTACCTGTAACTAAGGGGAATACGGTTTTTATGGATTATATCACGGTATTTAATTTCACTGAAGAGAAAATCATATCACTCATTTGTGCTTTGACAAGTAAACAATTATTTGGGACGTAACATTCGTTGGGCGCATTCTGTTCGACGTACACGAGCCTTACAGTCATATATCCAATGTTACACAAAACGTCCATTAGTTACGTAAACCAGGTTACCAGCCTATAGAGGAGCTACGTATTGCTGTCAGTGCTGGAAGTTTGTCAATATAAATGTAAAACCTTTATTGTTGCCTCGAAAATAGTCTGTCAATTATCATGCTTTCAGCAGTGCAAATGTCAGCAGTAACGAGCTCTATCGAATTACATTTAACTGTTGCGTCACAATTCCCAGACTGGAATGACAGAAACGGAAGGGAGACATAATTACGTACGACCAATGGGTTTTCCTGTAGTAATTCAGCGTTTCCAAGAGTTCCAATGAATGGTCTCTAGCCTTAAAACAAACTGAAATACTTTTGAAAATATCGGATAAATTTGTGTAGCATTTCCTGAAACTACATCTTGTAGTAAAAGAAAAAGAAATCAGCGTGAATATAAGCCGTTATCGTAAATGTTTACCAGAGTAATGTATGACTCTATTCTGCTGCCGAAGTCCACAACGTTATTGTTAATGCAAATGTACCTCTTTCTGTGATACTTCGGCGGGGAAAAAAACCATCAATGGATCAGTTATAAATCACACATGTTGTTGCGGGTTAAACGATACAACCCAGTGGGATACATTGAGATTGGCTAAGAGGGTAGTGTGGCAAGAGGAAGTGGCGTAGTTTCACTAACCGCGTCATGACGCCGTTTGTTAATAGATGATAATTTTTATTTTCTCTCAGTGAACTGCGTAAATTAAAATGAGCACCTATGCACACCAGTGAGTTGCAAATGTATTTCTGAATTAGAAAACTTGCACTGCAGTATGGTACGTGCATTTGGTTCCATAACACTGGGCAACAATGAAAATGTTCCGGGCTTAAAAATAGTAAATTTACATGTATTTCCATCTGCTGAATTCAAAAATCACCATAAAAACGAAAGATTAGCTCTTATTCCGAAGATAAAGTGACATTTCATTTTTTAGAGTGAAGATATTAAATTTGGGGGAATTTCTTTTTTGGGAGTTGGCACACATGTCAAATAACATAACGCAAATGCTCTTCAGCTGTTTGTAAATCATAAACATAGATACTATTGCTGTGAGTGTGAATTACATGTATCTTCTACTCAAATTAATGCAAAATTTCTGGTTCGCGAGTGCTTTTTTAATGTAAAATTTGTACAAATGCCACGAAAATGTGTAAATATTTGTGGTGAAATAACATTTTCCGCACAGAAACGCAATCTGACGCCTCTTGTAAAGACTGCCTATCAGTATTATTTCGGTATGAAAGTAGGGGACCAGGATAAGTCTTGAGCTCCACATATATGTTGCAACGCATTTTCAGTTACACTGCGACAATGGCTGAAAAAGAAGAAACGATCTATGGCTTTCGTTGTGCCTATGATTTGGCGGGAGCCTACAAACCATACAGATGAATGATATTTCTGCCTGACTCCACCTATAAAGGCAGGATTGTCTATGAAGGAAAGAAGAACAGTTCAGTACCAAAATATTCCATCTGCTATTCGACCGATTCCATATTGGGATAGTTTACCAGTTCCTACTCCACCCGATAATTGTGTGTTGGAAGTAGAAAATGAAGACAGTGTGGAACAAGAAGAACCCAACAAGCCTTCAACATCCCATGACCCTGATTTTGACGGAAAAGATGATAAACCGCACAGACTGAGTCAAGCGGAATTGAACGATCTCATTACAGACCTTGGCCTGTCAAAGGAGAATGCAGAAATTCTTGGGTCTCGACTACAGCAGTGGAATCTTCTCCAAAGTGATGTGAGAATCTCACAGTACAGAAAACGTCACATTGAACTGCTTCCCTTTTTTGAGAAGAAAAATAATCTTGTTTTTTTGCTGCGACATTAATGGCTTGATGAAATCTTTGAATCTGAACCATAATCAAACTGAATGGAGGCTATTCATAGACTCCTCCAAGCTTAGTTTGAAAGCTGTGTTACTTCACAACGGGAACCTTCTTTCGTCTATTCCTGTTGGTCATGCTGTTCACATGAAGGAGACATATGAAAATATGACAGCTCTGTTGGACCCAATTAAATATCATGAACACAAATGGAAAATCTGTGGTGATCTAAAAGTCATTTCCATACTCTTAGGAATCCTACTGGGTTGCACAAAGCATTGCTGCTTCTTATGTATCTGGGACACTAGAGATAGGAAGTTGCATTATATTAAAGAAGACTGGCCTGCAAGAAATCTTCACCCTAGCGAGAAAAATGTCGTTGCCAAGCCTCTTGTGGGCCCAAAAGACGTTCTTCTTCCACCCATGCGTATCAAGCTGGGCTTGATGAAAAACTTTGTTAAAGCTATGTACCGAGAGGGATGGGCCTTTAAGTACATAAGAGAGAAATTTTCGAAATTCAGTGATGCAAAAGTTAGGGAAGGCATTTTTGTCGGACCACAAATAAGAGAACTTGTAAAGGATCCTGCATTTGACCAAGTTTTGGAGGGGAAAGAAAAGGAAGCTTGGGAAGCCTTCAAGGGTGTTGTTCGTGGATTTTTAGGCAACAAAAGAGATGACAACTACAAGCATTTGGTGACAGTGCTGCTGCTAAAATACCGTAACCTTGGATGCAACATGTCCCTTAAGATCCATTTTCTCCACTCCCACCTAGACTTTTTCCCTCCTAGTTGTGGAGCTGTTAGCGATGAACATGATGAGAGATTCCATCAGGACATTTCTGTTATGGAACAAAGATGTCAGGGCCGTTGGAATGAAGTAATGCTTGCGGATTACTGTTGGTCTTTGTGTAGGGATTCTGCAGAACTCCATTACAAGAGGCAAGCTAAAAGACGACGAAGTCAATAGGCCACCACATGATTCTCTTAGGACACGACCATCTGCGAAGTATTTTTCCAGCAATTTAGAACTCTTAGCATGTAATTACCAGTTAAAAAAATCAAATGTACTTTTATTGTTGTTAGCATGTATGTAATTAAAATTTTCTCTCAATCCGTTGATATGTAATACTTCCACCTTGTGTATATCATAGAAACTGGAACTAATAAAAAATTTCCATTGTCATATTTGTTTTTCTCAACCCAAAATTAGTAAGAATTGCCGCATGAAGTGCTCGAAACATTCAAAAATTATTTTTTTGTTGCCCAGTGTAATCTGACGTAGAAAGATGCAAATGTGACTTCGTTATACACAAAAGCAGGAAATATAATGTTTTTACTTTTTAATGATTGACATCAATTAAAGCATGTGACTTCGTAGGTTTTTCCGGTGTAATAAGTCAGAAAGTCTCTTCAGGTTTGCTGCCGGATCCTAAAATCAACTTGACTTGATGTTTCGGCGATCCAACTGGACACAACCAGCAGCACAATGCTGCTTCGCTGATGAGTCCCGCTGAGAACTGACGCTAGGCTGCAAATCGACGTCCTATTCTATAGACATCAGATGGACGGTAAATTGATACACGAGTAGAAATGAATTCAGCATTTAACTTACAAGAGAACAATTATTTTTTCAGTGAATGAAGGAAATATTTCATGCAGAAATATTTCATGCATTGTTAGAGAACTGCTTGTTACCACAGAGAGAGTATTAGCGCTTAAAAGCGATTGTGTTAAAGAGTCTCTGGCAGTTCCGTGCCCAGTGTCCATAATATTCAAGCGGTTCCTCGCTATCTCGCACGCGAGCCTGGAATAGCCACGAACGACGCCGCTGCTTAGCAACTGGCACACACTAGAATACATCCACGTCAGCCGCTCCGACCTGTAGCCTCCAATAATAGGTCTTTGCGCTCCCTTTGCTACGCTTCTACGCCTTTGTGTCACAATCACGTCATGCTCTTTTTACTTACACTTCGTTAAACACAGGACGGTGCATGTCGGTTGTGGACACTGTGACACATGAAAGTACTCCCACCAGTTATCTTTCCGACGTAGTTTCATCGTGGCTTCCGGCCGTTATTCCATATGCCACACAGTTACTGACGGCTGTATCGGATTTCCGGCTAAGTCATTCAAATAGCACTTTCTGTAGACACAAATTAATTGCTGCTTTAAGTACATAAGGGCTTCTCTACAGCTCAGTTTTATACATATTTAGTGTAGGGTTCGTTTCGGGCCACACAGGCGCGAATTAATTTCAGCAAACTCAACCTAAGTCAGAAATTAAATTTTGTTCTTAGCCGTGAAGTTTTTGTTCGAGTGAACTGATTTGATAAATCAGAATTATGAGTCATTACGGATCTCATCCGGACCTGTGGCCTAAGGTACACCAATGTAAACTGAAACTAATTGTCACCTTATCAGTCTTTCAACGTACTTAAGAGACTGAAAAAGATCTTACTGCAGTAATGTGCGGTAGCGAGCACATGAATTTGACACAAGTGTTGCCGTATTACAGACATTGCCATAAAATGGTGAATTACGGCGTATGCAGCAGAAAATTATAATGCCAGGGAGCAATAAGCGAGATTAAAAGGTTCCGGTGTTTGATCGCTCATTTCCTGTCATTCGTGTGAAACAACGACAGTTTTAGTGTATTTCCTCCAACATTTTTGACCACGCAGATATGAAATTTCGACACTAAACATGTAACTGGGAGATGTTTTCCGAAAATACTGGCAGAAAAATGGAGTTAGTTATTGTCAATAGGATATTGAAGAAGGTTTCCGGGAGTCCCAGATGTGCGGACGAGTAAGCTATTCTGAATTCAAGTCAGCTGAACTCTTCTCTGTCTGACAACGGCATTTAATTGGCTGTCGGACCTCTGAAGCCATGTAATTTATGCAACTCTCACGTTTGCGCCAGAAGTACGTTGCTACCTGGATAGCTGCCTCATGCGATATGTGCACTTATAGCACACCAAAAGAGACTCCGTAAGTCTGCACAAAACTTAGGAGCCCAAGAAATCCGCATCCAAACACCTTGCAAAACCGTCTAAGTCTCTCATATAACTACTTTACTCGACTTCACGTCAGATGTTCTCTGTCTGTTCTGAGAACTGTGATGAAAATTACACACTCTTTAGTTTCTCTAATCAAAGAGCCTATTTATTCCTAAATATTCAAGTATGAAATTTATTTTAAAATCTACACATATTAAAAGGAGAAATATTAATATTTTTATAAATATACAAACAACAATCATTTTAAAAGCTAGAATTGTGTATCAAATCAGGAAAAGAAAACGGTATTTTCCTACAAATCAGGAAACGCGGGAAAACGGTTACACTATTTTAAAAAAATGCAGATTTAGGAACGGACCTGGAAAATGTGCCAGTCATTTCAACGTACGGCCTACTGTGAACATCAAGAAATAGTGACTAGTACATTGTAGTTATGGCATCGAAATTTCAACGCCATTGAAATTTTGTGGTTTCACTAGACGTATGTTTGCCAATACGGAAACTTTAGTTTTGTTGATAAACTAGCGTTAATCACAAATAACATTACGATAAAGACTATTTCCCACTGGGAAATTCTCAATGTACTGTTTCCCAACATTATATGATTTCGGGAATGCAGCAGTGAGTGTTTTGATGACATTTAGCCAGATTGTAAGAGTAAAATTTGTGTCGCATTTTCAGAAAGTTATCTCTGTCCTTGAAGATTTAAATTCTCTTTTCTCTTACAGTCATATGTAACACATTAGTCTAAATAATTAAATGCAGTACGTGGTGGGTGCGGTAACGTTTACGTAGTGTAAGTGATTGTGTTGTTTTGAGTTAATAGACAGCACCCTCACGCACGTGTTGTGCCACGCCAGTGCGTGTACCCTCTGTGCTTACCTAAGGTCTACGCTCGTGAAATAGCTGACGGCCTTTGCTGTGCCAAGCGAATAATGCAAACAACAGCGCTGTTTATATTTGTCAGCTTTGCAAATTGACGTTCGTTTGCCGCCTTGGGTTAACGCAACGCGGTCGCTGCCCCGTTTTAAACGCACCATTTGTGTGACTCATCATTAACATTGTGCCTAAAGTGGAACGGCATCGTGTATAAGCAGTGTAACGGTGGAACAACATTATAATAGTTCCATACCAAGGGTGAACTGCCAGCTTCGTGCGCTTTCGCAGTAACATAAAACGAATTAATTTTTGCACTGTTATATGGCTGTAAGATATTAAGAGCGAAGGAAAGAAAATAAAAATTTCAAGAGATAAATGACATGAACTAATATAAAGGAAAGGGAAATACTGCTGTAAGTGGTAAACCTACATCTCTCATTGGGAAAAATGTGTTCGTCGCCAGAGTGACTATGTTGACAAATAAACGTGTAAACATGAAGAATGAAGGTGTAGAGTGTTAATAACGTCTGAGTAATTTGAAAAGCCTTAACAGTTTTCGCATGACAAAAATCGGAGGCATAACTTTTCAGCACGCATTCGTACATCCATTAGAACATGTTTACTGTAGTCAGTCCCTGGTCTCCCTCTGCAATTTTTACGCTTCATATTTCTCTTCATTACAAAACTGACGATTCCTTGATGATTCATGAAGTGTACTGTAACTGCTCTGTTATTCTAGCCAAGTTATGCCATTTCTTCGTCCCATTTCAACCCAGCGCCTCCTAATTATTTATCCACTCTACTCATCTAATTTTGAGCATTCTATTCTCTTTTCGTCCGAACCATTTATCGTTTCCGTTTCACTTTCGTAGCCGGCTGCTGTGGCCTAGTGGCTCTAGGCGCTTCAGTCTGGAACCGCGCTGCTGCTACGGTCCCAGGTTCGAATCCTGCCTTGGGCATGGATGTGTGTGATAGATTAGTTAGGTTTAAGTTGTTCTACGTCTAGGGGACTGATGACCTAAGACGTTAAGTACCATACTGCTTAAAGCCATCTGAACCATCTTCAGTATCGTACAGGGATACACATGAGATAAACACCTTCACAAAAATCTTTGTAAAACTGACATTTATATCAGATGTAAAAAAAATCGTTTTTACGATTACTTTTCTGCCAATCTGCATTTTATATCCTCTCTACTTCCTTCATTGTCACTTCTTTTGCTGCTCGATTAGAAAAACAGATACAATACGTTTAACGTCTCATTCCCTAGTATAACTGATTCAGCACCACGTGACATAAATGGACTACATTCTGGTGCCTTTGTTTTAAAAGGGGTGATCAAAAAGTTTCTGTTCGAATCCAGAATCGGTATGCCGATCAGACAAAATCACCGATAGGAATCATCCCAACGATGCACCGGTTTGAACATAGCCGTTTGGTAACACACCGTGTCCTGCAGAATGAAGAGGTCTGTAACTGCCTGCTGCACATCCTCGTCCGACAAAAATCGTAGATCCTTTATGATTTTTTTAAGGGACTTAAGAGGTGATAATCGCATAGGAAGGGATCAGAAATGTATGGCGGGTGCTCGAGTTCAATGTGGTGTAACTTACGTGCTACGACATTTGTGATATGGGGACGTGCGTTATCATGAAGCAGCAGCACACCTTGGCGTATCATTACACAGCGGTAGTTTTCGACAGACATGGTGTCCTATACACATTCTTCATTGTCCGATGGATGTATACCGGTGTTTGCCCTTCTGCATCCAAGAAAAGAGTAACAGCATGTTGGCCCTATTTGGACGCATTTGGTAATAACGTCGCAGCGTTCACGTGTCCACATTTACTGCACGCACGTTGGAAATACATTACTGTCACACTAATCACTTGACTACATGTCGGTGCTTATAAACCAGCATCAGAGTCACGCTACGTTGCATATACGCTGCAGTGACGTACTCAAACGAAAACTTTTTGGTCGCTCCCTATACTTTTATAAACTGTCTGATCAACTGCTCTTCGAAATTCTTTACCGTCTCTGACAAAAATGAATAAATGGGCGTATGGCATCCTTGACCGGGATGCCGCATTCGGGGAATTTCGGCCGCCATCTACAAGTCTTATTTCAGCCGACGCCACATCGGGTGACTTGCGCGCCGGTAATGAGATGAAATGATTATGAGGAGAACACAACACCCAGTACTCGAGTGGAGAAAAGCCCCAACCCGGCCGGGAGTCGAACCCCGGCCTGCTTCCATGGGAGGCGAACACTTTACCACCCAGCTAAGCAGACGGACTCTGACGGAATTAGAATGTCATCCGCAAACCTCAAAGTCTTAGTTTTTTCTGTATAAATTTTAAATTTCTTTTCCAATTTCTTGTTGGATTCCTCCGCGGCTTGCTCAATGTACAGATTAAATAACATCAGAGATGGGCTGCAACACAGTTTCACTCCGTTCTCAGCTACTGTTTCCCTTTAATGTTTTTCGATTTATAACTGTAGTACGGTATATTTACAAGTGGTAGAGAACCTTCCGCTCCCTGTGTTTTATCCTTGCTACCCTGTGAATTTCAAAAACAGTCTTCCAGTCAACAGTGTCAAAGAATTTCCTTGGATCTACAAATGGTAAAAGAGTCGTTGAATAAATAATGCCACTATATTTTTACAGCCGTTGATGTGTCATGGATTATTACATGTATGAAAGGTGAGTGTATCACTTTGAGCTGTAAATAAAAAGGCAGTCAGTGGAGTGACACCACCCACAATCACCAAAATCGATGTAATTACAAGTAGCTTTCTCTGCTGCCAAAGTCATGATGAAAGTATTTAGGACAGTGAAGAGGTTATTCTCGTGGATGCGTTCGCAAAAGCGTCAACCATTAATTCATAGGCATATGTAAAGCCTCTGAACTCACTCCAGAACCGTCTGCGACGTCTTAGTTCTGACAAGAATCCAAAAGGAATCTTGATCCAACACGACAGCTCATGCCGACAAACAAGTCTCAGAACCTGGAAACACATCGCCAAACAGTGTTAGAAGATCACTGCCTCATCCATCCTATAGCCCTGACCTTCTAGGGTAACTAAGGATGCTTTAAGTGGGGCACACTTTGAACATAATGAGAGCGTAATTCATGCAGTGAAAAGAAGCACAGGACATGGGCATTTACCAGCAAGGGAGTACATGCTCTTACACAACGCTGGTGTATGACCATATAACGTGATAGAGACTATACAGAAAAATGTTACATGTTAAAAATTTGACTGAAACCGTGTCCTCAATGAACCACGTACTTCTCCGAGGTGGGATAGTTTTCATGCCTCAACGATGCAGATAGCTATGCTGTAGGTCGAATCACAACGGAGGGGTACCTGTGGAGACGCCAAACAGGCGCTTCAGGAAGAGAGGCAGCAGCCTCTTCAGTAGTTGCAGGTAAGCAGTCTGGATGATCAACTGATCTGGCCTTGTAACATCAGCCAACATGTACTAGTATTGCGAACGCTGAAGGCAAGGGGAAATTACAGCCGTTATCTTTCTTGAGGGCTCTACTGTATGATTAAATAATGATGGCATCCTTTTTGGTAAAACATTCCAGAGGAGAGATAATCTCCCTCACACCTCTAGATGGGGACAAATCAGGAGGAGGTCTTCACCAGGAAAAACAAAACTAGTATCCTATGAGTCTGAGCGTGGAATGTTAGACCCCTTAATCGGGCAGATAGGTTAGGAAATTGAAAATTGGAAATGGGTAGGATGAACTTAGATGTAGTGGTAATTAGTGGAGTTGGGTGGCAGGAAGAACAGCAGTTCTGGACAGGTCAGTAGAGGATCATAAATAAAAAATCAAATAGGGGAATGAGAGAGTACGTCTACCAATGAACAAAAAATAGGAATACAGGTAAGCTACTAGGAGAAGCACAATGAAGATATAATCGTAGCCAAGAGAGACAGGAAGCAAAAATCCACTACTGCAGTACACGTTCATTCGCCAGCTAGCACCGCAGATGATGAAGACATTGAAAGAATGTATGATGATTTTAGAAACAGATTTTCACTCTGCAGTGGAGTGTGCGCTGATATGAAACTTCCTGGCAGATTAAAGCTGTGTGCCGGACCGAGTCTCGAACTCGGGACCTTTGCCTGCGCGGGCAGGTGCTCTACCAACTTCTTTTTTTCTTTTTTGATGTGTGTATATAACCTGTGCGGCCTTCCTAGTCCACCACCCGGCGCAACCCCTCGCCCCGCCCCTCCCCCAACTACATTAGTTGGATGCATCTGTTTCACAAATCCCAGAAACACTCCCATCAGAAATCTAATATGCCACAAACAAAGTTGAAAAAAGAAACTGCGCCAGGCAGTGATACCCTCTCAATCGATATTTTAAATCTGATAAATGAGACTCTATAAAGCACATAGCTAAAATATAGCAAACTTGAAACTTCCTGCCCGCATCTCGTGGTCGTGCGGTAGCGTTCTCGCTTCCCACGCCCGGGTTCCCGGGTTCGATTCCCGGCGGGGTCAGGGATTTTCTCTGCCTCGTGATGGCTGGGTGTTGTGTGCTGTCCTTAGGTTAGTTAGGTTTAAGTAGTTCTAAGTTCTAGGGGACTTATGACCACAACAGTTGAGTCCCATAGTGCTCAGAGCCATTTGAGCCATTTGAAACTTCCTGGTAGATTAAAAGCGTGTGCTGGATCGAGACTCGAACGCGGACCTTCGCCGTTCTCGGGTAAGTGCTCTACCAACTGAGCTACACAAGCACAACGTGGGAAATGTCCTTAGAAGTTCAGTTCTGGAAGTACCACGTCTCCTACCTTCCAAACTTCACAGAAGCTGTTCTGCGAACCTTGCAGAACTAGCACTCCTCGAAGAAAGGATATTACGATGACTTAGCCATAGCCCGGGGGATGCTTCCAGAATGAGATTTTCACTCTGCAGCGAAATGTGGCTGATATGAAAGTTCCTGGTAGATTAAAACTGTGTGCCGGACCGAGGCTCCAACTCGGAACCTATGTTTTTCAATGTGTGACGAGGAAAAGGAAATTATTCAGATATTTAAGGGAGAGGCAAATTTCATTGTGATGGAGAACTGAAATTCCATAGTAGAAAGAGGAAGAGAAAGAAAAATAGTAGGAGGATATGGACGGGGGAAAGGAATCAAAGAGGAAGCCGGGCGGTAGAATTTTACGCGGAATACACTTTAATCATCGCTAAACTTGGTTTAAGAATCATGAATGAAGGGTGTATCCGTGGAAGAGACCTGGAGACTTTGGACGATTTTATATTGGCTACATAATGGTAAGACACACATTTGGGAACCAAATTTTAAGCTGTAAGATGTTTCCAGGGCAAACTTTACTCTGACCACAATTGACTGCTTATGAACTGAAGATTCAAATTGAAGCAACTGTAAGAAAAAGAGAATTTTATAAATGAGTGGATACTTCAGGACGTAATGGATTTCACTGTTGAAAGGAGAAAACATAAAAATTCAGAACATGAAGCCGGCAAAAAGGAATATAGACGTATAAAAATGAGACTGACAGAAAGTGCAAATGGCTAAACAGGAGTGGCTAAAGCAGACATTGAGGACTATAGACGCACGTGTAACTAAAGAAAAGTTAAAGACCGCCTACATGAAAATTTAAGAGACTTTTGGAGGAAAGAGAAGCTGTTGTTTGAACATCAAGAGCTCAGTTGGAAAATCAGTGGAACAAGTATGCAGAGGTTAGTTCGAGTTCCGGGTGATGTAGGAACACGCGAGGCAACACTGGATATAGGACTTCTTTTACAAGATAGATTAAAGAAAGGCAAACCTACGTTACAGCATTTATAGGCTTAGAGAAAGCTTTCGACAATATTAAATAGAATACACTCTTTGAAATTCTGAGGATAGGAGGAGTAATGTACAGGGAGCGAAAGGTTACTTACAAGTTATACTGAAGATAGACGGCATTTATAAGAGGTGTAGGGCATGAAAGGGATGTTGTGGTAGAAGAGTGAGTGAGAGATGCTTGTAGCTTATCCCCGATGTTATTCAGTCAGTACATTGAGTAGGGAGTAAAGGTAACCAACGAAATATTTGGAGAAGGAATTAAAATTCATGGAGAAGAAATAAAAACTTTGAGGCTTGTCTATGACATTGTAATTCAGTCACAGGCAGGAAGGTACTCGAAGTGCAGTTGAACGAAATGGAGAGTGTCTTGATAGGAGGACATAAGATAAAAACAAACAAAAGCCAAATAAGGGTAATGGAAGGTAGCCGAAGTAAATCAGGCGATGCTCAGGAAAGTGCATAAGGAAATGAGACGCTGGAAGGAGTGGCCGAGTTTCGCTATTTGGGCAGTAACACAAATGATGATGGACTATATTTACAGAGGATGTAAAATGTAAACTGATAACAGCAAGAAAAGCGTTTTTATGAAAAGAAACTTGTTAACATCAAATATACATTTTAGTATTCGGGAGTCTTCCTCGAAGGTATTTTTCTGGAATTATGTCTTGTATGGAAGACAGGACGAGAAAGAAGCTTATGTAATATGGTGTTACAGAAGACTGCATAAGGTCAGATGGCTAGATTGCGTTGTGGTGTTTATGCCAAACCCCTGTCCACACTTATTACATTTTTGTTGCTATGTTTTTATGCACAGTATAGGAAGATTTTGTTACGGGAGGCTAGCAAGTTTGTAGGATCAGAAAGCAGACTCATCGAAAGACGCGCCAGATGGTCACATAGCGTGACAACGGCCCGGCCAGTAACAGCTTTACCGCACTCGAACAGAGAGAGACAGTGGGGTCCACCTTCAACACTGGGTGCAAAGGAGAGAATTTTTTATTATTTAAATATACTGTTTGAATATTAATATACAGCTCCAGCCGTACTGATGACGTTACTTGGACTAAGAACTCGTAAACAGTGATTCCAGTATTACTCAGTTCATAAGGAAATGAAACTTACAAAATTTAGGTACTTTCAGTGCCTATTGAGGGAAAGGATGGGTCAATTACAAGCCTACACTGCGAGAGTAGGCGCCAAACTGCTAAGATGGCTCCCTGATAGTCTACGACCGTTTGCGGATGAGGTAATACATGAATCCGTGTAAACGATCTGATCTCGGGTAAAGACGGAACAGCTTGTTGAGTAATTGCTTCGACTGACGTACTTGTGTGATGTTGCGTTAATCCAAGGCAGTATACGATCTGTTTTCGAGGCTGAAACTCCACGTAAAGATGGAATTAACTGGGAAAATTGCCTCGGAAAACATGTTTATGCTATCTCGTGTGGACTGTAAGATCGGGTGAAGTGTTTTGCAACTTTTGCGGTGTTCGGGAACTAATGATATGACAGATTGGCTCTAGAAATCGTTTTACTAATTTTGCGATTGGACAAATAAAATAAAATTACTTAGCATCCTAACACTTAACAATTCTCATTATGCTTACCATTTAAACCTACCTACTTGCCATATTATTATGCATTGTTTATTGCACAAGCGTTAGAGCTCGCGACCAACAGAGAATAAACAAATTGTGGCAACGTCTACGAGACAAGAGGTAAGCAAGTTGACTACAAATCAGTTACGAGACGTGGAGACGGACGCACTGGACTTTCATATGAAAATCACATGTACCACCATTGTGCGTCCTCGAGTACATGTTGTGGCAGACGATATTTCGAACATTCATTCCCTATCTGCTGTGATAGTGTCACAACGTTACAAATGAGGAAGTAAAATTGGGGAAAAAATGAGTTCGTGGCTCAACTTGACTAAAAGACGGGTCGGTTGATGACACACATTTTGCGACATCAAGGAATTATCACCCTAATATGGAAGGGAAGAATGTGAGGTACAAATTGTAGAGGGAGACTAAGAGATTAAAACACAGCAAGTAGGTTGATATAGATGTAGGATGCAGTAGCAATTAGGAGATGACGAGTCTTGCACTTGATAGAGTAGCATGGAGATTTGTATCAAACTAGTCTTCAGGATGGAGACCACAGTAATAACATTGTCACCGAATTCTCTAAAGCCGGCCGCTGTGACCGAGCAGTTCTAGGCGCTTCAGTCCGGAACCGCGCTTCTGTTACGGTCGCAGGTTCGAATCCTACCTCGCGCATGGATGTGTGTGATGTCCTTAGGTTAGTTAGTAGGTTTAAGTAGTTATAAGTCTAGGGGACTGATGACCTCAGTTGTCAAGTCCCATAGTGCTTGGAGCCATCTGAACCATTATTTGAATTCTCTTAAGAACAAACATGTTTTGAAACAAATGTGGTGTATTATTTATTGGATTACCCTCGTATGAATTAGGTTTGCGTTTTTTCAACAAAGTGGAGTCAGTGTTGTGTCGCGCGAAACAAAACTGATCTTCCACAAAGTCGGCTTTTACCAGTATTTTCCAGTCTTCTGCAACTAATTCCTGTAAATATTTTGCAACCAAATTGAGATGCCGTAATGTTCACACTTATCAACACCCAACGTCTTTTGAATTTAATTTATAATATATTCGCTAAAAATTCTATAGGGATCATCGGAAGACAGATACTTGCTCTTAGGGTTTCAAAGTTATTGATGAATATTTCTCGAAAAAGAAATTCATTGCTATTCTTTTTCTATGCAGCATTAGTACGTCATTCGTCACTGTACATCAATTTTAGGGAAGGCATAACTGTGTTCGACACGCACGTGCAGTTTAACTATGCGCGGGTATGTGAGCGGAATAATGTATTCGATACTGGTAGTTCCCTTACAGCCGGAAATGGCGCTCGTGCGGAGTGTTGGAGTGTCTATGAAGTGTTTTGATGTTGGGCCGAGAACCCCCTCAGGGTCTGCTGAAGAGCAATGAATAATGCATCGGCAGGCGACGCGGAAACAAGAGCGCTCCTGCGAACGATCGTCCCAACAACTGCTTTCCGCTGTCGCCTCTCACTGGCCTGTTTAATTTAAGCCGTCTCCCTCGCTGAAAAGAAATTGACAATTAACCTCCAGTCAATATTACTTTCGTCTGATTTTTCTACAGCCTCTGTATGGCCTGACCTCTTAGCTCGTTAACTATAAATGCCGTGAACAACTGTGTTATCGAAAGTGATTTCGTGTTCAGTCAGAAGTTTCACTATAGCACATCCAATGATAATATTTCTGATTCATCTTCTAACGCCAATTCAGACTCTACATACAGCTGCATCTTGGACTAGGCTGGCGCTTAAAGTAAGACTCACTCAGAACAAACCATCTTGATTAATTAACTTCATCGCAAATTTTAGTTCCAATTTAAAATGAACATTACTTTATATTTGGTGATCCCTTGTGAATGCCACAAGTTATATGATTCTTACAGTTCACGAGCTTTTACGAGACCAATATCGTAAATGTTGACAAAACTTTATCCAATGGAACGAGTGATGATCATACTGTCATATACTATCTTGTAAAGTCATCAGATGACCAAAACGAATTGCAAAATGTTTTAGATAAATATCTGTATAGTGCGAAAAGTAGCAACTGACCCTGAATAGTGTGAAGTTATTCACATGAGTACTAAAAGAGATCCGCTAAATTTCGATTACGCGGTAAGTCACACAAATCTGAAGGCTGTAAATTCAACTAAATACTTAGGGATTAAAATTACAAATACCCTAAATTGGAACGATCACATCGATAATGTTACGGGTAGAACCAACCAAAGACTGCGATTCATTGGTAGAACACTTAAAAGGTGCAACAGGTCTAGTAAAGTGACTGCTTACACCACACTTGTCCCCCCCTATTCTGGAGTATTGCTGTGAGTTGTGGGATCCGCATCAGACGGGACTGACGGATGACATCGAAAAAATACAAAGAAGGGCAGCTCGTTTTGTATTATCGCGAAGTAGGGGAGATAGTGCCACAGACATGATAAGTGTATTGGAGTGGCAATCATTAAAACAAAGCCGTTTTTCGTTGCGACGGGATCTTCTCATGAAATTTCATTCACCAGTTTTCTCCTCCGATTGCGAAAACATTCTGTTGGCACCCACCTACATAGGGAGAAATGGTTCAAATGGCTCTGAGCACTATGGGACTTAACTGCTGGGGTCATCAGTCCCCTAGAACTTAGAACTACTTAAACCTAACTAACCTAAGGACATCACACACATCCATGCCCGAGGCAGGATTCGAACCTGCGACCGTAGCGGTCGTGCGGTTCCAGACTGTAGCGCCTTTAACCGCTCGGCCACTCCGGCCTGCATAGGGAGAAATGATCATGACGATAAAATAAGTGAAATTAGGGCTCGCACAGAAAAATTAAAGTGTTCGTTTTTCCCTCTCGCCATTCGAGAGTGGAACGGTAGAAAGATAGCTTGAAGGTGGGTTACTGAACCCTTTGCGAGGCACTTTATTGTGAATAGCAGAGTAATCAAGTAAATGTAGATGAACGACTGTTTTGCAGTTTACGACTACCCTTCTGTCACTTTGCCGCAGAGGCTAGTCTGCCGAGGCAGTTGCAAATCCGAATGAAAATAAGAATTAAGACAATCGAAGCCAACATTACAGTGGCAGTCGTAATAATAGAGGCCTAATTTTTGTACCAAGATTTATCCATTGTTTTTTTCCAATATTGGTTCCTTAATTGAAGACATTAAATACAGTAATGTCTGATCACTGACGTCACGAAAATCTACGAAGAAATATTTATAAAACACTACGTCTCAGTCTTCGCAAGCGCTTATCCCGCCATACGGAGTCGGTTGTTTATAATGATTTGTCAAATTTATTTAATATTAACTTTGTGGCCAGAATCATTTCCTGCAGTAACAGTCGTCCGTTAACTTAAGAAAGAGATCATTAGCTTTAGACAGAGGGCTGGACAACGAGCGTGAAACAGTATGTTGTTATTTTTATGGTATTTTAATGTTTTATTGACAAGATTAGCATGTATTCTTGGTTTTAAAATGGTGTATTGAAATTACCATTGAAACTAAACTCCATTGTATATGTTTTGTCATGTAGTAATATGTTGCTAAGGAGCTGTGGCAGATTTCTTGTTGCGTGCTCTTCAGCCCTCTGAAAGTCCCCATGTTTATTTTTCAGCTTCGTTGGCCAATCTCCCCAGAGTCTCTCCAACTCCTTGTCGACGTACTGTTGCTGAAACTTTCTATAGTAATTAGGATGACCACAAAGAGTAATATTAAAGTTCGAGTCTCAACTAATTGTTTATCAGAGATTATTTCTTCCTTGAACACAACTTTTACTCTTACTGTCGAGTTGTAATACGTAATATTTACGATTATATGTTCCCTTCGTCTTTATCAGAGCAGCAACAAAATCAGAGTCCTTAACATAATATTCAACAACAAAGATAACAAAACTCAGAGATAATGCGGTGATAATGTTCGCTTTTCTTGTGCAAGGAGTAACGTCTTTGGTTCCTTCACATAGCACAGTATCTGATCCGGTTATTCCCGTAACAATAATGTTATCTTACAACCGCCTGATAACCACACAAGGCTGGCCGATGTACCAGTCGTTAATCTAGACCGCAGACTCGATCCTGATCTGACTCACCTCCCTGTTTCGCAAGTCAGTGCGCTACGCGTTAAAAAATATGAGCGAAATAACTTTGTCATTTGCTAGAAACAGGCAGTTTTGGTGTGTACTACAGTTACGAGTTACCACCTTGAGTCACGATTATAGTGACGGTGAAAACAGCAGCTAAACATGTGGGCCTTTGGTGCGCAAACCACGGGTGTTATTCAGCTAGTAAAACGACTAAATCTTTTCTAAACTGTATGAACTCCCCCTAATAGGCACTAAAAATGTAACCAAAAATAAGTGAGAAAGTGAACAGAGGAGAGAGTAAAATGCTACGAGGGCTATTCGGAAAGTAAGGAGCGATCGAGAGTGAAACGGAAATCACAGTGAAAATCAAAACCGTTTTATCTGCAACTGTTAGCTACACCCTCCAGCACCTTCTCTACACAGACATCGCTCCGATTTAGACATCTGTGGTAGCGTTGTACCAACTTTCCAATACCCTCGTCACAGAAGGAAACCTCCTGTGCTTTCCGACAACTTTCTGCGTTTGACTGCAGCTTGTGGACTGCGCCAAAATGTTGTCTTCATAGCCAGCGGTTCACTTGACCAGATATGAAGAGCAGACGGAACCAAGTCCGGGCTGTGTGGTGGGTGATCAGACAGTTTCCATGAAAAACGCTGCAGGAGCGTCCTCAGTGCCCCTGCAGTGTGCGGTCGAGAACTGTCACGAAGAAGGAAATCCATGTCAGTTGTGTTTTGTGGGGTTGCATGACAGGCCAAATCTCTTGGCAGGCGCCTACACCTAGACACTATTTTCTAGGCATCTACACGCGCTCACTGTGCGCTCAGAACTGAGAAGAGCGACATGACTCTAACTACGGGCATAGTAGAGACACTGCCCAACACATCTGTGCCAGACTTCATCGGATTTTCACTGTCGTTTCCATTTTGCGACCGATCGTTTCTTGCTTTCCGGATGGCCCTTGTACATCCGTCTGGATAGTCTCTATCCACAAAAAGGATGGACCAGTAACTATGAAACAAACTACAACATTCAGTGCAAGAAACTTTTCAAAAAAGATTTAATACTATCGACAAATCAGTGAATCTGTGTGGGTTTAGATTAAAGGGGCCCAACAAATGAAACAACAGAGCTCAAGAAGATAAAAAGAATTTCCAAACTAAGGACATTGTTTCCAAAATGAGATTTTCACCCTGCTGCAGAGTGTGCGCTGATATGAAACTTCCTGGCAGATTGAAACTGTGTGCCAGACCGAGGCTCGAACTCGGGACTTTTGCCTTCTACGGGTAAGTGCTCTACCGACTTTCTTTATCTCATTTTGTTCTATATCGTCCGTTGACTTTGTTCGGAGCGGACGTCTGATGACACCCGTTTAGATTTTTCGTTGATCTGTTTACTCAGTTTTTTTGTTACAGAGAGGAGCTAACCCTCTGACTGAACACGCTGAGCTACTGTGCCGGCACCGACTGGCCTACCCAAGCACGATTTACGATCCGTCCACACAGCTTCAACTGGGTAGCTCAGTCGGTAGAGCACTTTCCCGCGAAAGGCAATGGTCCCGAGTTCTAGTCTCGGTATGGCACACAGTTTTAATCTGCCAGGAAGTCACATAAGACTGTTGTTTTCGAAACTGCGCATCTTAAAACATCAGTAAATTCACTTGGCTCCTACATCGCATGATTCTTAAACGGTGGTCGAGACTTTGCTGCTCAACCTTGCATTACTCGTTGATGGTGGCCCTCTTGAGCTCATCCGGTGGGTGGGGATTTCAAGTGGTCTACAGCATGGTTCATCGGATTCAGGCCAACAGATACCGCATATGTTCGATTCGTGCCTCAAGTAGGAACACGGTGACGAGATGGACGTGATGTACTCTTGCGCTGACTGTAAGACGCAGCCATCGCCGGAATGTTGACGGTATGACCGGACAGTAGGTTGGAGGTTCGTGTTTCGATACGCCACAGTCCACAAATAGCCTTCGACGGATATGCGATGGGTCCGGCATCCGTAAATGATGGCGGCTCAATACATGACAGAACCACTTCCCTCAAGAACCTGAGGAACTGCTAACGTAAATGGTACCTGGCCGTCTCGTCACTGTTCTACGAAAATCATTAGGTGGCACACAAATCCTGCACCCGTTGATGAAGAGAATAAGACACCTCTGATCGAGTTTCCATTCCAGGCGTTATATTGTCCTTCTTTTCGCACCACAGTACTCGAGGGTTTGTACTGTTTATCGTAGTCGACATTTAGAGGCCAGATTTATCGTGTGGAGAAGATTGCGTACTGTCTGGGCCAACACAGCTCTCTCATTTCCTTTCAACAGAGCTGCGCGCTGTTATGTCACACTCGCAGTGGTACGTAAGGGTCACAAGGGTGCGAATCCAATACTGCCGCTGCGGCTGCTGGTACAGCACCGCAGCTTGTATCGCCACGGCCGCCGCATTGTAATCGCACCTTAATTTGTAGGTAGCGGTAATCAGGTGATGTTGTGGACCACGGGTGATCACTATGGCGCAGATCTTGAATGTTTAACGTCTCACGGTAGCGGCTGACAGTCTGAATGACGTCACTGGTGCGTACGCTAATTACGCGGCTACGGTCTAAACATGAAATGGCGCTTTGAGACATGTTGACAGACTAAACAACGTACACAAGCCGTATTTCTCGTTATTTATTAAAGTAAATGCGCGGTCTGCTAACCTGTACTGAGAATACAGCTTCTCTTTTATCTTTATTAAACCGGTAGCTATACGTAGCGATTTACTGTAGTCAGATCCAGTGTTTAGGAATAAATTTCCGATCAAAGCAACACTAAATTTGCACGTTTTGAGTGTGGTGACAAATTTTCTTTGAACAGTTAAGTTGAGGCCTAAATCCCAGCATTTTACAGAAAATTTAGTACTCGAAAGACATTCGTCTCGACGTGAACTAACACAGAGAGTAGGACATTATTTAAATATACTCCAGCCTTCCGTTAAAGCATTCCATTAATATTCGTCTCATTTAAATGTGTACATGAAACACAAGCACGAGAATCTCCTCACCAGCGTAGAACCAAAGATATGGAGGACAATGCTGTAGACTGGCATTTATCAGTGTTTCTTTGTCCTAATATGTGACCCGAAGGAGAAACGCTAAGGCCGCATGGTTGATTTAAAAAGCAGCGTATTACTGACTGTAATTTCCCGGTATTCTCCCTAGCAATGTCTCGCTACCATGTGACTCTGCATTGTCAAAGAATTTCGCATGTTGACAGCACATTTCATTGCAGCATATGGTCAACATGCCTCCTGAATACTTTTTTCTTAGATTACCAATGTTCTACGATATGCAGCAAAAAATTGGCAGTATTTCACTGTGTTCGTAAATGGAAGAAAGAAAGGAAGATTAGCGCTTAATATCCTGCCGACGACGTGGTCATTAGAGCCGCAGCGTAAAGTCAGATTAGGGAAGGATGGGGAAAGATATCTGCCGTCTCCTCCACAAAGGAACCAGCAACAGGATATTATGGAAATACTAAATCTGGATGGCTGAATAAGGATATGACACGCCGTTTCCAGAATATGAATCCTGTGTATCTCTCTGCTCATATGGCTTCGTGCATAAAGAAAGTAGTAGAGTGTCCTTCGAATCGTACTCTCAGCTGTGAATGTTTGTCGAATTGAATGGCTGGTTACTGAAATACTTGGAGCCGACGAGAAAATTTATACCTGCATTAAATTTCATCCCCTCCTGCACCCTCTTGATTGCTTGAAATTATGAATTTTATCCTCTGAAGGTTTCTAGTAAGCGAAACTTGATGATACAACCAGAGAAAATTACAATGTAGCCAAGGGCGTCCCATTGCAGTACAATTTCGTTTCTTACTTATAAGACTGCGAAAGGAAAACTGTGTAACTACACCTGGAGTGCTTTCGTTTATAAAATATAAGGAACTCAATGTCTAACCGGAATGAAATGCAGCAGCGTGTGATCAAGATGAGCACTTTCTCGCCAGGAAAACTGACAGATGTATACAGATGCTTGTATGTTGAAACAAAGAAATTTGCTGTCATCACAACGAAGATGAAAAGGAGATCGCAAATAGTATAAACTTCCTTGATCTACGAGAAAGCATATGTAACTTTATTTCCACGTGTATTGGGACCTCGTTTAAAAACACTGTACCTTGGAAAATAAAATATTCCATAAATTTTGATTCGTAGTGAGGACATAGTGAATCATGGTAATCGTTCCCTAGAGATATACTCAAGCACTGATCCCCAGAGTAACGACGAAATACAGGAAACTGATCGGAAGCTTTTAGAGGCACTCGAATTAAAGATAAAGATGATTAGACTCCGCAAAGCACAAATGCATTCACCTTATAATAAATTTGCAGCTGTTTCAAATTTGAGGCTTGGATGTGAAGTTCCTGTCTCTCGTACCAAGAAATGTTGAGGTATAATTAGGTGTTTTGATTTATTTATAACAGAGAGGCTGGAGGAACAAAGCCAATACAGTTTACGTAGCAGACCAGATGCAGTTAAGTTTCTCACTCGGATTAGTTTGACGGGTCACAAATTGTGTATAGCGTGGTAGATGAATAAACGCAGGTAGCTGTAGTTGACAGGTCTAACAACCTCTGCTAAAATCTATATAAAAACTATTTGCATTCCTAAGTGATCTTTGTGAGAGTATATACATATATATATATATATATATATATATATATATATATATATATATATATGACATATATTTACACTACTGGCCATTAAAATTGCTACACCAAGAAGAAATGCAGATGATAAACGGGTATTCATTGGACAAATATATTATACTAGAACCGACATGTGATTACATTTTGACGCAATTTTGGTGCAGAGATCCTGAGAAATCAGTACCCAGAACAACCACCTCCGGCCGTAATAACGGCCTTGATACGCCTGGGCACTGAGTCAAACAGAGCTTGGATGGCGTGTACAGGTGCAGCTGCCCATGCAGCTTCAACACGATGCCACAGTTCATCACGAGTAGTGACTGGCGCATTGTGACGAGCCAGTTGCTCGGCCACCATTGACCAGACGTTTTCAGTTGGCGAGAGATCTGGAGAATATGATGGCCAGGGCAGCAGTCGAACATTTTCTGTATCCAGAAAGGCCCGTACAGGACATCCAGCATGCGGTCGTGCATTATCCTGCCGAAATGTAGGGTGCGCAGGGATCGAATGAAGGGTAGAGCCACGGGTCGTAACACATCTGAAATGTAACGTCCACTGTTCAAAGTGAAGTCAATGCGAAGAAGAGGTAACCGAGACGTTTAACCAATGGCACCCCATACCATCACACCGGGTGATATGCCAGTATGGCGATGACGAAAAACGCTTCGAATGTGCGTTCACCACGATGTCGCCAAACGCGGATGCGACCATCATGATGCTGTAAACAGAACCTGGATTCATCGGAAAAAAATGACGTTTTGCCATTCGTGCACCCAGGTTCGTCTTTGAGTACACCATCACAGGCGTTCCTGCAAACGACGTCGAACTGTTCCTGCAGATGGTTGTCGTCTTGCAAAGGTCTTCATCTGTTGACTGAGGGATCGAGACGTGGCTGCACAATCCGTTACAGCCATGCGGATAAGATGCCTGTCATCTCGACTGCTGGTGATACGAGGCCGCTGGGATCCAGCACGGCGTTCCGTATTACCCTCCTGAACCCACCGATTTCATATTATGCTAACAGTCATTGGATCTCGACCAACGCGAGCAGCAATGTCGCGATACGATAAGCCGAAATCGCGATAGGCTACAATCCGACCTTTATCAAAGTCGGAAACGTGACGGTACGCATTACTCCTCCTTACACGAGGCATCACAACAACGTTTTTCCAGGCAACGCCGATCAACTGCTGTTTGTGTATGAGAAATCAGTTGGAAACTTTCCTCATGTCAGCACGTTGTAGGTGTCGCCATCGGCGCCAACCTTGTGTCAAAGTTCTGAAAAGCTAATTATTTGCATATCATAGCATCTTCTTCCTGTCGGTTAAACTTCGCGTCTGTAGCACGTCATCTTCGTGGTGTAGCAATTTTAATGGCAAGTAGTGTATATGACTCTCACAAAGATCGCTTACGAATGTAAACAGTTTCGAACCCTCGACGAGATGAGATCTGGCACCGATATTTATATAAATTATATTTAAAATCAATGGAAAGGAGGTGGAACTTTTCAAACCAAGTATTCAGCGTAAATGACATTTTCGGAACACCACTGATAAAGAGTAATTTTTCTTACTTTTATTTGTGTCTGGTTTAATCTTATGTTTTCAAAAGAGAATAAACAGCTGAAGGGCGACATACGACAGCCCCTCTCAGGTTGGTCATCGGTGCAACTACTTGCTTTCTTTACGATTCTCCCTCCTCTTTATCTTTTCAGTACATAGGGACAAACGTAAACAAAATCTCTTGTTTCTCGTAAGAATGATACATTATTTTCCCGCAGGCCATTGTATGCTACAGAGTAATTCGTACCAAAATCAGCGGTTTTCTGTCCTACCCCACTTCCGTATTGACCGAGAGATCACAGACTGTCTATATGCATCATCACGCGTCCTAATCACGCATATCATACTCTCGTGATCTCTACGTGAGACAAAGAACGCCGACTGCAGAACTGCCTCTCAGTAATCCTCGATTGCAGTATTTTTTAATGAAAGTAACGGAGTTTCTTGAGAGCCAATTGGCATTTCTCCAAATAGTGTCATTTACTTTCCCTGAGATTGTCTACTACACATCCGTTTGGGCTATACCCTCTGTTATGGTCCTAGAATGGCAGCTCTGTATGCGTTCCACATTTGCTGTCAAGCCTACTTCATAAAGACTATAACTGCTTGAACAGAACTCTACAACTTTTCGCACAAACGTCTAGTGTGTGATATCCTTTACAGAAGTTCTCGATTTTCCTAGAACCCTTATAACACATCGAAGTCGTCAGTTAGCTTCCTTACTATCGCTTTTGCCTATTCGTTCATTTCCTATTTAAATAAAGTGATCCTATAGCTGTTTCCCTCTGATTTTGTAATCGAACGTTATCAGCTTCATTCTCTACTTTACGGAAAATATCTTACATTAATCTACATTTCAATATCTACATCTACACATAGTGCATGGCGAAGGGTGCCACGTACCACTGTCAATCATGTCCTTTCCTGATCCACTCTCAGAGCGAGGGAAGAACCACTGTCTCTAAGCAGCCGTACGAACCATAATTTCTATCGTCTTATCTTCGTGCTCCTTACACAAAATGTACGTTGGTGGCAGTAGAATCGATATGCTGTCGGTCTCCATTGGCGCTTCTCTAAATTTCCGCAATAGTGTCTAGCCGCTTTTTCCTTCCAGGGATTCCTATTTGAGTTCACGAAGCATTCCCGAGATACTTGCGTGCTGACCGAACCTACCGGTAACAAACGTAGCAGCAGGCATCTTAATTGCTTCGATGTCTTTCTTTAATCCGAAGTTGTAGGGATCCCAAACATTCGAGCAGTACTAAAGAATAGTTCGCCCCAGCGTTCTATATGCCGTCTATTTTGTAGATGAGCTACACTTCCCAAAATTCTCCCAATAAAATGAAGTCGAGCATTTGCCTTCCTAATTAACAACCAGACGTGTCATCCTGTGTATTTAATCGATGTGAGTCTGTCAAGCAGCACCATTATTATTGTTGTATTCGAACTTCACAGGATTGTTTTCCTACTCATCCCCATTAACATACATTTTTCTACATTAGACCAATCTGCCACTGATCGTACCAACAATAAATCTGCCTAAGTCATCTTGTATCCCCCTACAGGAACAAAAATTTCCCGTACACCATAGCGTCATCGTTACACAAGAGTAAACGGCTGTTCACCGTGTCAGTCAGATCATTTATGCCTATTGAGAATAAGAGTGGTCTTATCACAGTTCCCTGGCGTACTGCAGACTACACCCTTGTATTTGATGAACGCTTGCCGTCGAGAACAATGTACTTGGTTCTGTTACCTAAAAAGTCTTCGAATCTTACCCCTCACTACAGAAACTTGAAATGAGGTCCTATTTACTCTACATTTTCCTTACGATCATCGAACGGTGATACTTTCGAGCACACAACAGCGCAGTGAACGGTCTGATAGTGCTGCTGCCTCTCCGCAGTAAATCAGTCCTGTATACAAGGGTTGTCCAGAAATTAATGCACCTCGTTTCTTTTCTTCAATTATTCTTTATTGAACATAATGAGAATTACACGCACGAAAGAATGGTGTTTTATCTACACACCTTAGTTTTCTACGTAATCTCCAGTCCGTTCTATGGCCTTCCTCCAGCGCGAAACGTGGGCGTGTATGCAGTGACGGTACCAGTCCTTGTCCTGGTGGCGGTCCCGGTGTTTCACTGTGTGAATCACCTCCTCATCGTCCTCAAAATACCTTTCACGAATTGTATCCTTCAATGGCCCAAACAAGTGGAAGTCCGAGGGGGCTAGGTCTGGGCTGTAGGGTGTGACAGCAATGGATGGTCTGCCCGAACGCTGCAACTCGTAGAGCTCCGCCGAACCGCCTTCTTATGACGTCATCTTCCGTGCCCAGTGTACTTCTGTATACTTCTGTCGACATCAGATGCGTCATAGACTTTGCGCAAGAGTATGTGAATATTCTCCACAGTTTCTTTCTCTGCAGTGAGAAATTCAATGACGGCACGTTGCTTGTAACGTACATCACGTAGAGACGCGATTTTGAAACTGTCCTGCAGCTACGCTATCTGCCGGAAGTGACGAAAAATTGGCGGGCTCACTGATAAGACTTCAAATAACACATACATAGCGTTTCGCATTCGTAGCATTGTTTTCGGCTGAGAAAAAGAACGCGGTGCGTTACTTTCTGGACAACCCTAGATATATTCAAAACGACAGCGACTTTATTTCGGCTTCCTTACCTGACGATAGATTCATTTCTCCTGATCATTCGCCGCCCATTACAGCGTACTGGATTACTCACAAATTTTTAGGGCCAATTGACTGTCGTTGTGGATAGTGCCTAAGGTCGTATCGTGGTTATCAGTTCACAATGTGGTATGTGTCGAACGCCGTTCAAAAATCTAGAAATATGGAATCTAAATGTTCACTGCACCTACCATCATCAAGAGAGTTTGCGCTAATAATGCTAGCTATACGCGACACGAAAGGTTTCTTCTGAATCCTCGCCGATTCTTACAGGTTTGCTACTTTTACCACTAGAACGTCTGAATGTTCGAGCTTAAAATATGCGTGCATGTCCAAAGGAACACTGCATAGTTATGTTTAACACCACAGTCACTGCAGTATCGTATTTATCCGCCGATACCAGGCAGAGACTTTCAATTAAAATATCCTCCCCTGTACGGGAATTACGTAATGTGTGTTCGGGTGCAGGTTGTGACCCATGAAGGACGACATATGGCAGTCTGGGTTTCGCCATGAGTAGTGACGGATAACCAGAGCGGGCGAGGCAACCGCTCACGTAAAGCAGAGATTCCGGGTTCGAGTCACGGTCAGCACAAATTTTCACTCTCATTATTCACTTATATAGATGATGGTTGTTCGTATTCCCAACCGCGAATACATTTAACGTTATCTATGTTGGTTTCTGATCCTGTGTGTTCTTTATTTTATCCTTTTCGTAAATATGTGTGACCTGTTCTCGTTTTCATTTAGGCAGTAAAACTGGCTGCGTCAGAATTTCTAGATAAATATAAGCTAGGAAACTAGATAATTACGCAGCGTATTCAGTTTCATATCTAACTGGAATTCCTTGTTCGCTTTAAGTGGTCTTGAAAGTTTTCAGTACCGATGGCTCTAGCACAAATTTCCTTCATTAATAAGTCTGTGCTGTAGTCAAATATCATTAAATGCGATTAACTTTCCTCTGACAGTTTCATTACATTTTGTTTGGAGTGGGAGTGCAGGAGTCCTTGTTTTCAAAACGATTAATGTATGGTATTTTGTTCGTTTACTAGGAAGTATTTATTTACAACGCAACTCAAGAAGTACTTCCGTATATCAGAACTGAACTTAATATTCGCAGTTCGTCTTTAAATAAGACGCTAGAGACTTTAATCATTTCTAAAAAAACAGATATACCCTCCTAGTTATCCTGATGAGCTTTTTGTCTTTCATCCCTCTAATAGTGCAGCAGCTGATAACCCATCTCTTACCTTTGGCACAAACGGATACACGGTGTCTGTTAGTTTTCAGGAAGTTTAATATCATTCTTCTGCGTGTAGGTCGTTTCATAACTTATTCCTGGCAGTTGTCTGATGTTGCTTTCGGTATTATTCAGCAACATTATTAGCTCTTAAGGCCGGCAGCGTATGTGTAATTTTCCAATCAATACTAGGCAAATGAAAGTCACACTCTACTGCTACTACAAAACTATCAGAATATTTCTGCGCTATCGCTTATTATTTACCTTAACGTATCGATGCCGGCTGCTCTTGTCCGTAAGAGTTGGTTGTCAGGTTCGTTTTGGATCTCGCTAGAGCTAATTCTTCTGTGGAGCCTAATCTGTCTTTCTGATATACACTCCACATGTTAGTGGAAATTTTCCATCTTTCCGCTATGACATTCAACCAGTTCGCAATTCTAATTATGATGTGAGGATGGTAGGTTTCTAAATACACGTCAGTTCTTGGACATCACTCCAAAAACTTGGCAGTTAAAAACTAGTATGTAAACATCCTCACTCTCCTTATCTGAATGCGACCGGTTGCAATAATTTTTTTCAATAACTGTTGCAGTCTTTTTACATCGTACTTTCACTTCACCTTAGAGAAAATGCAGTCTTCATGTACTCCACTCACCCAGTGGCCTTGGGTATTGCATACCAGACCTATCCAATGGAAACTTAGAGGTCTCTGCTCTGCAGCACGTGCCGAGAACTCCAAAGCCGACCTCTTCACGGAGCCGACGAAATTAGGTTTAGGCAATCAAGTCGGCTCGAGACCAGAGTACATCGATCTGACCTTGAAACAATACTGTAACCCAACAGCTGTGCTGAGATTCTATAGGTTCGGCCAGATATCTTCACTACTGTCCGCAGTCTCTGAAAAGAACAGAGAATGGTTGCAGATCGCAGACAAGATGCCGAAGTAAGCGACGATCAGTGAATGACCGTACCCTATTTTCTAAAGTACATATGTGTTTCATTCTCCTCTTGTAACGCTGTTTAGATCAGAGGATGTAATTACGCGTCTAATTCTTGGTTTCCGCATGTAACAAACCCGCCAACCACTTGAGTGGTGTCACATGGCTTGTATGTACAGACGCTTAGATTTTGGAGACGTCATTCGAGTAGTGCGATTCGTTTCCACACCGTTGAAAGTTGTTTTAACATTGATTGTGTAAATCATGGAATTCTTTTAGATAAGCTAAATCATTATGGTTTGAGTGGGGCAGTGCACAAATGGTGTAATTCATACTCAACTGGAAGAATGTAGAAAGTTGAAATAAGTGGTTCATGTAATGTTAAAACAACAGGTGATTCCTGAAACTGGGGGGGGGGGGGGCTATCAAGTACGGAGTCCCACAGGGTTCGGTCTTAGGTCCTTTACTGTTCTTGATATACCTTAATGACTTACCATTCCACATTGATGAAGATGCAAAGTTAGTTCTTTTTGCTGATGATACAAGTATAGTAATAACATCCAAAAACCAAGAACTAAGTGATGTAATTGTAAATGATGTTTTTCACAAAACTATTAAGTGGTTCTCAGCAAACGGACTCTCTTTAAATTTTGATAAAACACAGTATATACAGTTCTGTACAGTAAATGGCACAACTCCAGTAATAAATATAGACTTTGAACAGAAGACGGTAGCTAAGGTAGAATTTTCAAATTTTTTAGGTGTGTCCATTGATGAGAGGTTAAACTGGAAGCAACACATTGATGGTCTGCTGAAACGTCTGAGTTCAGCTACGTATGCTATTAGGGTTATTGCAAATTTTGGTGATACGGATCTCAGTAAATTAGCTTACTATGCCTATTTTCATTCACTGCTTTCGTATGGCATCATATTCTGGGGTAATTCATCGTTGAGTAGAAAAGTATTCATTGCTCAAAAACGTGTAATCAGAATAATTGCTGCAGCCCACCCACGGTCATCCTGCAGACATCTACTTAAGGATCTAGGGATCCTCACAGTAACCTCATATATTCACTTATGAAATTTGTTGTTAATAATCCAACCCAGTTCAAAAGTAATAGCAATGTGCATAGCTATAACACCAGGAGAAAGGATGATCTTCACTATGCAGGGTTAAATCTGACTTTGGCACAGAAAGGTGTAAATTATGTTGCCACAAAAGTCTTTGGTCACCTACCAAACAGCATCAAAAGCCTGACAGATAGCCAACTAACATTTAAAAATAAATTAAAAGAATTTCTAGATGACAACTCCTTCTACTCATCGGCTGAATTTTTAGAAATAAATTAATGGAAAAAAACTTAAACATTAGTGTCATGCAATATTTTGTGTAGTGTAATATCTTCTACAGACATCTTTTATTAACCTGACACATTCCACATCATTACGAAGTGTCGTATTCATGATCTATGGAACAAGTATTAATCTAATCTAATCTAATCTAATGATGCAACTAGACCTTCCCCACCACCTATCGGCAACGTTAAGCTGCGGGATGGTACCAAAAATTTCTAAAAACGTCAGTATCTTACAATTTTCATTGAATGTTTCAAGGAACACATGAAAGAATGACTCATGAAGAGCAGTTTGAAGCTCAGTTTACAGCAGGCTGTTTTGTACCACCCCTTTTTTGTCACGTTCCTTAAGAAATGAATTAAAATATAAGTGAGGTAAATTGTGTGAATCAGGTAAAATTTTTATTTATTTGTGATCTCGCAACCGTTATATAAAAATGTGAACATTTTCTACTGTATAACATCATCACATCCATCATGGAAACAAGATGATATGTTATGCATTAACAAGAGCTAAATTGAAATAATGCGTATTTTACTACTGTCATTCCTTCTATGAGGGCACAGCTAAAGTTTGTGCGCAAAATGTATGAGTTTCGTAGCACCTATTCTGGGCATGGAACTTGTTTTTGGGCAAAATTCATTGTAGGTTATCAAGTATTTTTGGATAACTAAAAATGCAAGACCTTCTGTAATTTCGGAACAGCTTAAGTCACTTCAGAAATAGAGAAATTTAGGGCTCTACCAGTAATGATAATAAATAATTCACTCATAATAGCTTAATAATCTGTTCTTAAATGCATTTAAACTTTTGCAACGTGCAGTCTTACGGAGGAATTGTAAAAGCTTGAAGCAGAATAATTTCAGTTTGACCTAAGCTCTATCAATTTGGACATGATAGGCTAGACAACACCCGTATGAATTATTTGTAACTAATTACTGCATTTATGACATAAATAGTGTTTTTATTAACTTTGTAAAATGTTTATTGGTAGTAAAACTTAACAACAGTTAATGAATACTGCATTTCTTTAAATTTTGTGGTTGACATAAGTGCACCCCTTCTGTAGTACACTTCACTGAAAATGCGGTGATAATGGTAACACTGAACTAAGGGATATTTTCAGGTTCTGGACCCTACCTACACATGAATATCGCTTTAAAACGTTCGTTTTTAATATAAGTCAACATCAGTTAATGAATTGTGTTGTCTTTCTATTTTTTCATTGTGAGCATTACGGAAAATACGTTGGTATTGCTAGAATTAACGCTCAAGCTAGGTGTCTCTAACAGCGCTTTACTTGCCCTCTGTGGTTTCCCAAACCTATGGTTCAAACGGCTCTGAGCACTATGGGACTTAACATCTGAGGTCATCAGTACCCTAGAACTTAGAACTACTTAAACCTAACTAACCTAAGGGCATCACACACATCACATGTCCGAGGCAGGATTCGAAATTGCGACCGTAGCGGTCGCGCGGTTCCAGACTGAGCGCCCCAAACGTATGACTACTGTTCGAACTGGAAAAGCAAGGTCTTCTGGCTCTGCTAGCGATTTGTCACATAGAAATCTTCACCTCAAACAGCTCTACACCAGTTCACGAATCAGTAACCATCGTCAGGGGACGGCCTGGCCCTAGAAAGCGGTTCTCCGCTGGAAACGTCGGCAGTAGGGGGTACGTTCTGGTCACTTTGCGACGAATTTTAGAGAATAGGATACCATCCTACTAGTCCACTAATTCAGAGCGGCCATGTGAAGCAGGTGGTCAGTTTCCAATGCAGCTTTTAGCTTTCCGCAGACATGAGTTAACTACTTCATCTAGATGCTGCGATGGACACAATCTCTAGCCGTATCTACTCGTGATAGCTGCCGGAGAGCCCAAGTATTCCAAACACATAAGATAAATAAAAAAGGCCACAAAACTAAATACGCATTACACTAATCCTGTGATTATACCTCGGTGCTTATATACCCGCGTCGGAGTCATGCTGGATTGCATGTACGCTGCAGCAACGCCCGCGAACGGTGACGTTTTGATCGCCTCTTCTACTGAGCTACGGGCAATTACCAAACTATACTGCAGTAACTATAGCATATAACATTACCGGCAGCTGGTGCCTATTACTTGGAATCTGGCACACGTTACTGTTTTCACCAGAAAGCTGAGATCTGCAATCGCTAAACGACTATAAACATCTAACGAATAACAATGTCAGGTAAGAAATACAGAGAATGTAAAAAGTTCAAAACTGTGATCGTAGTCAAAGCGCAGTGAATCGGAGGTTCGCACATTTTTAAGGTTTAATAACAAATATACTGATTTTGTTCAGTATAACAAAAATAGTTTACTTGTTTTTAAATCTTAAATAAGGAACTGTTCTACCAAGAAGTAACGAAAGAAACTATAACTAAGGTTTCACATATTTTTAAAACATCATCTTCCAAATCACTATGTCAACAATTAGAATGGTTAAAGTATTTTTAAGATTCTTTGTAACTCTTTTCAGTGCATTTCTATGGATTAAATAGCTATAGCCGTTTGTAATCGCTACATTCATTTTGAATTATTCTGTGCTTAAACGTATCCTTACGCAATAAGATATAAGTAATACTATTATGACTTACATGGTGGTACTGAGAACTAGAAAAAGGAGACATATTACGACTTCATGGCGGTACTGAGAACTAGAAAAAGAAGAAAACTGTCTAAATTGATGATCGAAAGAAAATGTATTCAACTGATACCTCTAAGAGAAAAGTGAATATTTGTTGCAGAAGGTCAACCTTTGTGTTTAAGAACTAGATGGTCCTGTCCCGAGGCAAGCACCGTAAAAGGTTGTTCGGCAGAAACGAGATCAAGAATAATTTGCGAGTCACAAATAAATTCTGTGGACACTCAACATCTTGAAGGGTGGAGCTTAAGGTGCCGTAAGCAGCCACATGCTGAAAGAAGGCACTGCTTTCGCAGGAAGAGCGGTAAGTCGGGAGATATTTGCTAAATAAAGTAGCATGTTGGTTAGGTACGGTCGCCATAACATTACAAAAACCCACTAAAAGGCGTTAGTGCCACAATTTTCCACTGAAGAGATTCACCACAAACAGCGGTAGGATTAATTACCGAGAACATACATGATTTTATTGCATAGAGAGATCTCTTGTAACGTTTTCTGCAAATTTGTCTATATTAACGTTGGCCTAAAAGTCTGCGGTAGCTATATTTTAAGTTCCGTGTGCCATACAACCTAGAGTAAAATAACAACTGCTTGTGAACGACGCGTACTACTTCGTTTTCTTAAATGAATAATAGTGGGTGCAAAGGTAAACTAAAATGAATGACGTGTTGTGGAAAAGAACAAAAGTTGTAAACAACTCGCGGTGCAAGGTCGCCACACAATAATAAGGAATGATGAAGCAGTAAGCTTAAGTGGTATGAAATGTTAGTGCTATAATTCTACAATATTTTTACTTCATGGTGTTTTTATGATGTAATAATGCATTTTTATGAATATCCATTAGAACAGGTTGAAAAGTGGAGGATGTTAATGGAGACACCCCATTTCGTAAGGAAGTTTTGGATGTCACACTATTTTTTCACTGCAATTCACATTTTAGGAAGATAAGAGTTTTTCGTTAAATTTTAGGAAATTTAGAACGTCTTTAAAAAAACTAATATTTAGTAACTAACATTTACGTATTAACTAGTGTGAATTGATGATCAAAATTATTCTTCCTATTATCGTGTTTCGGTAAATTAACACAGTATAACTTGGTTTAAGTTTGAATCAATTAGTAAGAAACATTATTTGAAGAATTTTTTACGATTTTTATAGGGAACCTATTCTGCTAAGCATCTCAGAGTTATAGGTATGTAGGTAGAAAGACCGTGAAATTTTAGACGAATCAAGTAGGCAATGCTTTCGTGTTGGTTATGCAAGAAATCCATGTTACCTTTACCTTTCAAATCTTTGAATGACCATAGTAAAAAAAACGATGTACACAGTTGCAACCCTTCGTATTGCAATTAGCATAATGTTCTAGAGCTCAGGACAGGACACACATCGGTGATATCTTTATTGATACTTGGGATGCTGTGTTTGCTGTCATAGCGGTGTGTTGGCACTGCAGGTTCATGATGACATGTGAGCCGATATGGGTTCATTATATCGTATGGAAAATGATCTGTGTGGTGTCACCGCCAGATACCACACTTGCTAGGTGGTAGCCTTTAAATCGGCCGCGGTCCGTTAGTATACGTCGGACCCGCGTGTCGCCACTATCAGTGATTGCAGACCGAGCGCCGCCACACGGCAGGTCTAGAGAGACTTCATAGCACTCGCCCCAGTTGTACAGCCGACTTTGCTAGCGATGGTTCAATGACAAAATACGCTCTCATTTGCCGAGACGACAGTTAGCATAGCCTCCAGCTACGTCATTTGCTACGACCTAGCAAGGCGCCATTACCAGTTACTATTGATGCTGTAAAACATGTACCGTCAAGGGCGGTGTTCACCAATTATGGATTAAAGTTAAGTATTCCAGCAGCTACGTACGTTTTTTGTTAGTCTCATTTCCTTGACCTGTTCCAGACCTCACGCCAGCCTGCGTGAGCTAAAACGCGTGCCTTTCGGCTTCCTCTCATAGTGGGTTGGCTGTCTAGCCAATCCAAAACAATCTGCCTATCCTACCTACGTAGAAACTGGAACAGTATGGACATGTGATCTTGTAAACACCTGAATGTGTATATTCTAATTATGTATTAGCTAGTAAAATAACTTTCCGTTATAGATGCGTTCATGAAATTATCGTAGTTACCTAGGGAAAAAAACAGAAGTAGAACATTTCATTCAGCCATTTCCAGCCCAACAGCAAACTGCCATCAAACATGAGGTAGAAAAGACATAAAATTTCTTACACCAAACAGTTTGCGTATAAAAGAACAGACAGACATTCTGCACACACAGAAAGAAAGCAGCTACAGACATAACAAGTTACAGCAGCTCCTTACATCCCATCACTGAAAAACTAACAGCATACAGAAGTATGATTAACAGAACAGTGAGTAACCCAACGGCTCAGCCTCATCGTGTCGATGAAATCGCATTAATCAAACAAATTCCCACTAATAATCATATTTACTAGCCACAACTGATTGCCTCTTTAATCGTATGAAAAATAAAGAAACTGAAAGTGAAACAACACATTTAGTTGGCAACTGATACAAAAGCCACGAATTATTTGGGACTTCGATTCACTGAAAGAGCTTCTTATAAAACTGCTAATCAGTTCAAAAGCTATGTCTTCATACCGAGCTATTACATGTCATACCTCACAGTTGCAACGAAACTGACAATCATAAACAACCAGGTGTCTACTAGATCACATGACAAAACCGTCCCAGTTTTTATGTAGGTACGACAGGCAGATCATTTTCTGTACGATGTAATGAACATATGTCATCATAATCTCACCCTTACGACAGCAAACACAGCACTCTAAACAAAAATAAAGATCTTACAATCTGTCATAGATAACCTTCAGGCACAAAACTTGGTATTTGAGGCACCTGGAACACACAGAAAACAGATTTTCTATGCCACTTATATGTTGCACGGACAGAAAGATAATGAGTAGAACAGTTTAATTTCTAAATTTAAAGAAGAACATCAGTCAATCCCAAAAAATCTGTAATTTATTACAGACATAGATTTCGACAATAACATAGTCGTCAGTAGTGCACTACCAGAAGGATCTCACATGTACCAACATATCAGAGAATTAAATTGTCGCACGTTTATACTCTGACATGTTGATATCTGCATGAGTCCTTTGGTAATACAGTGATGATGACTATTTTATAGTTGAAATCTAGATCTGTAGTAAATTACGGATTTTTGGAACTAATTGCTCTCCTCTAAATTTGAATATATAACGGCCGCTGTCCACACAGGTGTACACTGGCTTCCAATTTAGTTAAGATTAATTCTGTATTCAGTAATGACTTTCTCTTAATACAACAGTCCCTGAAGTATCAGTGAACACAGTTTCCTTAGCCCTGGCAGTAAGTTACAGTTACGAGAAGTATAAATTACATATTTAGCAATAGAATCAAGAAACAGCAATAACTAATAACTCACACCGTATGTAAATAAGCATGTCTAATTTCATGCTGAATAGTAAGCATATAAAACTAAATTTGCTAAAAGTCACTCCTCTAAGCCATGTTTTAATTTTTCATTTTATTTTATCTATTACGCAAATGTAAATAATAATAAATGTAATACTACATCACATCGCTGTAACGCAGGGTAAATACGCACAATTTCACTAATGTAGTACTGTAATAGTTTCAAAATGTAAGTGCAAATGTGAAAGTTTTCACCAATGCAGAAGACTAAAATCACGTGGCTAAAAGCAGATAATACGCATTAGACTTTATGTGTCTCGTTTCTCTACCTTTCTCTCATAAATCTCACATCAAATAAAGTTTGCCTCAAATCTAACAACTGTGTCGTTCTATCACTGTTAGAGGAAAAGCTGAAGCAGATGTAACGCCCAGTATAAGGATACAGTCCCTGCAAATGGATTGTAGCTGGGAAACGCACTGGACGGTAATCTGAAAACAAAATTTGTGACTGATGGCGGAATATCATCAATTAATAATCTCTAACTTAAAATTATTAATACATTAAACAAACTCAGTTCATTTGGAAGTATCACATGTTCCTTGGTAAAAGACCATCTTACGTGTCAAAGTAAAAGATGGCGCATGCCTGACGAACTATGGATTAACTGTGCGCATGTTATATAAATAATTTTACTCATAAAACTCTGTATTTGGACAATTTATAATACTGCCAAATAATTTTAATATATTATATAATTCTTAAATGTGTAGAACGCAAAATATTTACAAGTTCTCGGCTAAACACAACCTCATGGCTAACAACAGAATCTGGAGAAAATCGAGGAAACTGCTAATGGCGGTCTATGGAGCGCATTCATTTATATGATTCTAAAATCAGTCACTAGACTGAAGTACCGACCAAAAAACATCGTGTGTTCCTAGCTACGCTGTCCTCTAAGTATAAGAATCTTTCCTACGTATTTTTCCTAATAAGACAGAGCAAGCAACTTAACTATGAACTTGTAGTCTAGTAATGGAAATACTTCAGGCGTAGTAAACCTTTTACGGTATATATTAGAGCACCCGTTATGTAAAAAGCCGAGCTTCAGAATTGTAGCTGAGAAAGTTTGGTAGTTACAGTGTTATACTTTCTACCATTTCAACGGAATACTGATAATCTATTCACGAAAAAATACTGCCTATGAATAGATACCCTAGTTAGTTCGCTGTACGTTGTTTATATGTTTTGCGTAAACCTTTTCTCATGCGTGTAATCCGAGAGCGCACAGAGTCGCCTTGACTTAGGATTACTGGCCAGTTCAGTGCCGAGTAGTACGCACAGTCTTTTAAATTGCGGAGCTTAAGGAGAGTCCAGATTCAGCGAGGCTATAAAGCTCCCCGAAATCTCCAGCCAACAAGCATTCACATTCTGAAGGCGGAACCTGTGTCGCTCGATAGCTTACCATGGTGAACGTTGTAGTAACGAGAGACTTACGTGTTTGCATTGGACTTTTGTTTTACCGTATGTGTAACTAAAACAACATTCCGACTATTCACACGATATATTGGACGTTGACCATGGAAAATCGTGTGTTCTTAATAACGTAAACGTTCTCAACGATTAACTATGCCCCTAGGGACATATCGAACACTTTCGCCGTTGTTGTGTGCAGTCCGCAAGAATCCACGCGGCATGTGACAATGTTTTGTACTTGATTTATTCAACATCAGATGAAAAATTGTCATCAAAGGTTTCCCATTTAGGAAAGCACAAGAGTTTACAGACGCTATTTTTACTTTTTCTGTGCCGTAACTATCAACTTATAATTGGAAGGCCTGACTTCGTGAGTCTTTCCTCTGACTATACTTTCAACTAAAATTTCAAATAACGGCTTATGCATTAACATGGGTTCGACCATTCACCCTTCGATTCATTATCTTCCTTGCCAGGCATATTTCTGATTGCCTTGTCGCAGGGCATCTTCGTTTAACATTCGACTAATCAATAGGATCTTCACGAATCATCTGCAGCGCCATATTTCTGGGGCTTCTATTCGCTTCGTTTCTGCTTTCCCAACTGTCTAAGGCAGGTGGCATACGTCAGTTCACTGGCAGGATAGTGGGAGAAAGAAGTCATTCTACATAAAAGGCTGTTTACAAATCAACGGTGCGTCCCATCTTACAGTATTCCTGAAGTGTGTGCTACCCAACTAAGCAGAACTATCGGGGATATTGAACAAACACAAGTAAGGGCGGCACGAATGGCAGCAAGTTTGTCTGATTCACAGGAGTGTCTGACCCTTGACAACTGACACAAATTATCAAGCAAAAGCTTCCTTATAAAACAATAAGAACTAGTATTAAGTGGAGATTCTGAGTAGACTACACTCCTGGAAATGGAAAAAAGAACACATTGACACCGGTGTGTCAGACCCACCATACTTGCTCCGGACACTGCGAGAGGGCTGTACAAGCAATGATCACATGCACGGCACAGCGGGCACACCAGGAACCGCGGTGTTGGCCGTCGAATGGCTGGCGCTAGCTGCGCAGCATTTGTGCACCGCCGCCGTCAGTGTCAGCCAGTTTGCCGTGGCATACGGAGCTCCATCGCAGTCTTTAACACTGGTAGCATGCCGCGACAGCGTGGACGTGAACCGTATGTGCAGTTGACGGACTTCGAGCGAGGGCGTATAGTGGGCATGCGGGAGGCCGGGTGGACGTACCGCCGAATTGCTCAACACGTGGGGCGTGAGGTCTCCACAGTACATCGATGTTGTCGCCAGTGGTCGGCGGAAGGTGCACGTGCCCGTCGACCTGGGACCGGACCGCAGCGACGCACGGATGCACGCCAAGACCGTAGGATCCTACGCAGTGCCGTAGGGGACCGCACCGCCACTTCCCAGCAAATTAGGGACACTGTTGCTCCTGGGGTATCGGCGAGGACCATTCGCAAGCGTCTCCATGAAGCTGGGCTACGGTCCCGCACACCGTTAGACCGTCTTCCGCTCACGCCCAAACATCGTGCAGCCCGCCTCCAGTGGTGTCGCGACAGGCGTGAATGGAGGGACGAATGGAGACGTGTCGTCTTCAGCAATGAGAGTCGCTTCTGCCTTGGTGCCAATGATGGTCGTATGCGTGTTTGGCGCCGTGCAGGTGAGCGCCACAATCAGGACTGCATACGACCGAGGCACACAGGGCCAACACCCGACATCATGGTGTGGGGAGCGATCTCCTACACTGGCCGTACACCACTGGTGATCGTCGAGGGGACACTGAATAGTGCACGGTACATCCAAACCGTCATCGAACCCATCGTTCTACCATTCCTAGACCGGCAAGGGAACTTGCTGTTCCAACAGGACAATGCACGTCCGCATGTATCCCGTGCCACCCAACGTGCTCTAGAAGGTGTAAGTCAACTACCCTGGCCAGCAGGATCTCCGGATCTGTCCCCCATTGAGCATGTTTGGGACTGGATGAAGCGTCGTCTCACGCGGTCTGCACGTCTAGCACGAACGCTGGTCCAACTGAGGCGCCAGGTGGAAATGGCATGGCAAGCCGTTCCACAGGACTACATCCAGCATCTCTACGATCGTTTCCATGGAAGAATAGCAGCCTGCATTGCTGCGAAAGGTGGATATACACTGTACTAGTGCCGACATTGTGCATGCTCTATTGCCTGTGTCTATGTGCCCGTGGTTCTGTCAGTGTGATCATGTGATGTGTCTGACCCCAGGAATGTGTCAATAAAGTTTCCCCTTCCTGGGACAATGAATTCACGGTGTTCTTATTTCAATTTCCAGGAGTGTATATTCTTTACCTCCCGCATATCGCTTCCACAGCGACCATCAGGACAAAATTAGGCTAACTGCAAAACACACAGAGGCCTTTAAGGAATTAATATCTTCAATTTAACTATATTGGATTTTTTGTGGAAGCAATACCGTCATTACATTTGTTAATTTCTTCAATTTAACTATATTGGATTTTTAGTGGAAGCAATACAGTCATTACATTTGCTTCTTTATGTTAGTACGGACAGTTAAATCTTAACTATACAAATGTTTTATACGTATAGATAACGACAAATTTCAGTATTCGATACGTCAAGCCTTTATATTCACTATCTGCAGGTAACGTGCTACTAAGTTCTTAATTTTCGGGTTTGCTGTGAATCATTAGCGTTTTCATATTGTCTGGGAAGGAAATACGCATTTTTGCAAGGTTTTCCTGCAGTTCGTTTTCACGTATAGTAAATTTATAACATCCTAACATTATGTGGTCGAGATCTCCATCCACCTCTGCATGTTCGTTGTATGTGGGAGAGTCTGGTACCCTGATCCTAAGGAGGTGTAAAGGAAAGGATGCGTGTGCAAAACTTATTCGAATAACTAATGTGATATGCCTCCACGGGAGATGCTTATGGTTTTGCCACTGTTTTGTTGTAACAGTGAACTAGAGTGAATCGAACGGTAAAAACTTTTCCTGTTGCGTTGTTTGGTGCTACTGTTCCCATTGTTCGTAAGCCCACTTTCGTGATACGTGGAGAAAGAATGAATATGTAAGCTGCATAACTAGTGGCATCCCCTCCTCTGATGCTGTCTTGTGCTAGGTAATCTGCTGCTTAATGTACCGAATGCGTTAGCGCACCGTTAATCTTTAGATGGTTTTATTTTCTGTCTCATCTTTCATTATTATTCACGTCACATCACAAATGCAGCGGTCAACCTATTTCCACTTTCGATGTGTTAATTCCTCCAAGCACTTTCAAAGTCAGAGTTTCCTGTTTTGGTTCCAAACGTAACTGATTGATCGGTTGTGATTGCTTGTGCAGTATAAACACGATTAAACTACGTGATTGGTCTACAATATCTGAGAACTGGCGAGTGATTTTAGTAGGATGTGGTATTTCCGCGTGTAGCGACTTTGTAGGGCTGGGCAAACTTTTAAAAATATCGATATAAATTGTATCAACATTTTTATAAAATATATTGATATTATCGACACAAAAATAATTGAATGTGGACATACTGATATTTTTTGGCCATAGCTACGCGAGAGAAGTCTCGAGAGTGAAACGCTTCTGATATGTGTTCTGCGCATGAAATATTCTACTTAGAACGAACATTTCCGACAGTGAGAGTCTGTTTTCCACTAAATACCAGTGCAGTAGTGTCTGACTTCTGTGCAGTAGTGCCTTACTCTTACAGTGCGTATATCTTTTCTTGGCCCAGGCACTCAGGTGGTAAGTAGAGCGCACATTCTGCCTTGTACAGGGTGTTTCAAAAATGACCGGTATATTTGAAACGGCAATAAAAACTAAACGAGCAGCGATAGAAATACAGCGTTTGTTGCAATTTGCTTGGGACAACAGTGCATTTTCAGGCGGATAAACTTTCGAAATTACAGTAGTTACAATTTTCAACAACAGATGGCGCTGCAAGTGATGTGATAGATATAGAAGACAACACAGTCTGTGGGTGCGCCATTCTGTACGTCGTCTTTCTGCTGTAAGCGTGTGCTGTTCACAACGTGCAAGTGTGCTGTAGACAACATGGTTTATTCCTTAGAACAGAGGATTTTTCTGGTGTTGGAATTCCACCGCCTAGAACAAAGTGTTGTTGCAACAAGACGAAGTTTTCAACGGAGGTTTAATGTAACCAAAGGACCGAAAAGCGATACAATAAAGGATCTGTTTGAAAAATTTCAACGGACTGGGAACGTGACAGATGAACGTGCTGGAAAGGTAGGGCGACCGCGTACGGCAACCACAGAGGGCAACGCGCAGCTAGTGCAGCAGGTGATCCAACAGCGGCCTCGGGTTTCCGTTCGCCGTGTTGCAGCTGCGGTCCAAATGACGCCAACGTCCACGTATCGTCTCATGCGCCAGAGTTTACACCTCCATCCATACAAAATTCAAACGCGGCAACCCCTCAGCGCCGCTACCATTGCTGCACGAGAGACATTCGCTAACGATATAGTGCACAGGATTGATGACGGCGATATGCATGTGGGCAGCATTTGGTTTACTGAGAAGCTTATTTTTACCTGGATGGCTTCGTCAATAAACGGAACTGGCGCATATGGGGAACCGAAAAGCCCCATGTTGCAGTCCCATCGTCCCTGCATCCTCAAAAAGTACTGGTCTGGGCCGCCATTTCTTCCAAGGGAATCATTGGCCCATTTTTCAGATCCGAAACGATTACTGCATCACGCTATCTGGACATTCTTCGTGAATTTGTGGCGTTACAAACTGCCTTAGACGACACTGCGAACACCTCGTGGTTTATGCAAGATGGTGCCCGGCCACATCGCATGGCCGACGTCTTTAATTTCCTGAATGAATATTTCGATGATCGTGTGATTGCTTTGGGCTATCCGAAACATACAGAAGGCGGCGTGGATTGGCCTCCCAATTCGCCAGACATGAACCCCTGTGACTTCTTTCTGTGGGAACACTTGAAAGACCAGGTGTACCGCCAGAATCCAGAAACAATTGAAGAGCTGAAGCAGTACATCTCATCTGCATGTGAAGCCATTCCGCCAGACACGTTGTCAAAGGTTTCGCGTAATTTCATTCAGACACTACGCCATATTATTGCTACGCATGGTGGATATGTGGAAAATATCGTACTATAGAGTTTCCCAGACCGCAGCGCCATCTGTTGTTGAAAATTGTAACTACTGTAATTTCGAAAGTTTGTCTGCCTGAAAATGTACTGTTGTCCCAAGCATATTGCAACAAACGGTGTATTTCTATCGCTGCTCGTTTAGTTTTTATTGTCGTTTCAAATATACCGGTCATTTGTGAAACACCCTGTAGCTGGGAGCAGGGAGTGGTGATTTCCATCATCCTCACACAGTGCTGTCGCCAAACGTGTTCGTTTTGCACCTCGTACCTATGATTTGCAATGGTAGAAATGACACACGGAAGTAAGAAACTTTCGTGAATTTGAAGTATAGAAACAACCCTGTCAAATCTGCGGCTCATTTTTAGTACTGAATATGAAATTAAATTAAACCCCATTGTAACACATTTGCTGTTAGATTGCAAAGATTGGTAATACCTGGGACGGGCAAGAAATCTGTCGGTGACATCTATAGTGCCTGTGGCTCAAGAAAAGGTAAACAATAAAAAATTGATATAATCTTCGCTATTAAGCAATTAATATCGATTAATCGATATATCGGTACTTAAAGTATTGATTTTAAATACCGATAGTATTACGAGAAAAGACTGATATTTTGATATATCGATAATTTTTGCAAGCATAGGCTTCAGGTGAGTACGACTTTGACAGCGCTAGTGGGAGTGGTGGCACGCAGTGGCAGCATAGCTCAGCAAAGCAGTGGTGTGGCGCTCGCACGTGTTTCCGTCGCATTCAGCGTGGTCAACATGACGTCAGTTCCGCCGCCAGCGTGCACAAAGCGTTTGCACACCTGCCGCCGTAACTAATATGCAGGGTGTTTCCGTAAGAGCGTGCAAAAATGTAACAGGACATACAGAATGCTCCACTGAATAATTTGAGGTAAGGAACTTTTTGTCGGAAAAGCCAGCTTAAGGACATATGGAAGTAATCTTGTCTACCGCTTTGTCTAATATTACTCGTTTCCAGTTTATTTACAACTAACGTGCGTACAGGTTTACATGTACTGCACTGTTTATTTGCATGTTCATTCTTTATTTCCTGCAAGGAAACAAGGAGGACGAGCCTGATTACTAGACAGTCTAAGTGGCTGTCTGAATGGCCACCTGTACTTGAGGCTCATGCAAAGAGTTCTACCTGAGTTATTGGAGAACGTACCCTTGGCTGTTCGTGAGAAGATGTGAATACAACATGACGGTGCACCGCCTCACTTCAGTGTGGATATCCTCAACCATCTCGATGCTGTATTTCCTGGTCGCTGGATTGAAAGGGGAGATCCTATTCCACGGCCTTCGAGGTCACCTGACCGGAATCCCCTTGGTCGCTTCCTATGGGAATATCTAAAGTCACTTGTGTGTGAGACGCCAGTGGATACGGAGATGAAATTATTTGCCCGAACTGTAGCTGCCTGTGATGTGATTCGAAGCACACAAGGGATATTTGTCAGGGTGCGTCAGAATCTTGTTCTCCGATGTCATTCTTGCATTGAGGTTGATAGCCGTCATTTTCAGCACGTTTTGTAAAATAAAGTACAAACGGTACGTTTATTGTGTCAGATGGTATTTGCAGTTAACTGTAAGTAATGTAAGTAAAAAAGTATACAGTAATGTGATTTTATTCCAATTATCTCCCTAAGTTGGCGTCTCCGACCCCAGGTTCCCTACCTCGAATTGTTCAGTGGAGCGTCCTCTATACCCTGTTAAATTTTTTCCTGTTGTTGATACCTGCCTAATCATCAAAAACATTTCCTATTCCAGTCCACGTTGCCAAAAGCTTTTTTAAAGTCTATGACTATAAGTACGTGTACTTGATTGTCGTAAACATATCCTGTGTTTTTCGTCGTAGTACCCCCATTTCTGCTAAATTAAGAATGGTCTTCCACTATCATATTTAATGGTGAAAAGCAAACATGATTTTCTGGTTTTGCGTCTTCTCTTCGATTTTACAAAATTGTTCTTCTACTCTGAGAGTAATAGGAATGTCTTGCACATGCGGTAGCCTCTAGCTTGCAACTATTGAAAACCTACCATATTTTCAATGTTCCTCAATTGTCTGATAAGTATGGCATGGCGACGGAAATACACTAACTCGGTGTATGGCTGTTGCTATAATTGCACCAGGAAATAGCTAGGTTAGTCAGCAAAGGTCTAACTCAGGGCTTCCCAACGTGTGGTCCGCGGACCCCTTTTTATTCGTGTGAAAAAAATGTGTACTTTTGCTTCAGGTCGTATTCCCAAGCAGCCTTGGCGGTTCCTAAGTGAGAACGCATACACAGTTTAGTGCCGGAGAATGCGGCTTCTCTGATCGACTGTTTCGCAACAATACGGGGTTCGTTTGTGCGCCGGCTCACGGCGGTAGATGCGTTGAAACCTTTTACGCATGCGCGGAGCGAGCTTTGTCGACCAATCACAGCACTCGCTGGCACGTATGCGGCCCCAGCCATCATGAAATGTTAACTTGCTTTGTCAGTGCACTACCTATTTCGTAAGTCGATTTTTGACCTTCAAGTTGTTTTCATTCATCTCTAAACCAAACACTATTGATAAGTCGGGGGGGGGGGGGCATGGGGGCGTTGGGAACAGACTACGAGTCCGCCATGGAGTTTTGACTGAAGAAGGGGTCCACCAGCTGAAAAGGTTGGGAAGCCCTGACTCATATCCCAAGCGAATTACAGTCGCTGCTGTTTTCGCAAAAAGGTCTACTTCTACGATAAATACGGAGTAGAGCGAGATGTACTTCGCAAAATTTGCTCCTTACGGACCGGTGCAAATTAGTCAGGATGCAGATTCGAAAAGGACAATGCTGAAATGACAGTATCGAATCATCTATCAAGCAGTCGTTTCTAGTAGAGATAGCTGATCACGTCCCACGAATCAGCTGAAATAGAGCCCGTGATATATTGAGCTTCGTGTATGCGATGCTTTTGGTAAGCCACAAGAAAAACAATCGGAAGTTTCCATGTTGCCATAGTCTATCAAGTAGAGAAAGAACGTCTGCCACAGGCGCTGTGTCTGTTTCGTATTGGTAGGGTTTATTTGTCTCTACCTTTACTGATGCCGGAATTACAGACTGGCAGCGGGATTAAGAGTGAGGCGCAGCGGGAAAAATGGATGACAGGCGGTAGGGATCGGCGGGCGGCCAGCTAGAGGAAGTACGAGTGCTTGGCAGCGGGCCTGCTGGGCTTGCTCCCGCCATGTAGCCGGCGCTGCCAACTTCTCCATTAAATCCGCACGGCAAATACAAAACAAAATAATCGCGCTTGCTCCTAAACACAACACGCCGACCTGCCGGCGGAATTCATAGGCGGAGACGCTTACATCTACATCGGTTACCATAAACTGTTGTGTGTGAACAAGCCACGAATGTATGGCAAAAAATTATTAGCTCGCTCATTTCGCTTAATGCTGCCCTGAAAACTCACTTCCTGGAAGAAAATGAGCATGCGTTTGGGTTAATTTCTCTCTTTCCTTCATACCCTTGCTTTAAACACTTATTGAAATACCGATGTCTGTGATACTGTCCTCTCACGATAACTGGAATTAGCGTCATTTTGTGCAACTTTAAAGCACCATTGCTTTCACATTTCCATAATGCATAACAATTCCTTCTCTAATTAATGTGATCCTCTACGTGCCGTGTTTCATGGTGGCCACAATGATAGCAGAATAACTTAAGATGTGCCCCGACACCGATTAGAATAAATCTGAACATAACTTCCTGAACTAAAGTTACAGAATGAAGCTTTATGAAAACTCAATACCGCAGACAGCGCTTTTCACCATGTGATCTGGTACAATATTTGAGACACTGGGCTTGCATACTGACGGACCGTAGTTGAAATTCTCATAAGCCATCCAGAACTAGGCCCTCCTTATTTTTTCTAAATCACTGTACGTGAAAGCCAAAATCTCTTCCTTATTAATTCCTAATCAATATCGTTAGTGAAATGAATAAAATTTAAGTTAAAACTGCAAGGGCTATTCGTAGGTAAGTTCCGATCGGCCGCGAAATTAAAACCATTGAGAAAATCAAAAATGTTTTATTTGTAATAGTAGCTACACCTCACAGCTATTTCTGTACATAGTTGCTGCTCCGACGTAGACATCCGTCATAGCGTTGTACCAACTTTCCAATACTCTCTTCATAGAAGGCAGCCGCCTGTGCTTTCCCCTAATACTCTATGCTCGTCTATAGCTCGTTGTCTGTCACAAAATATTGTCTCCATAACCAGCGGTTCATGCAAGAACAGATGAAACGCAGGACGAACCGGTCTGTGTGGTGGGAGCTCAAACACTTCCCAAGGAAAACGCTGCAGGAGCATCGTCATTGCTCCCGCAGGATGCGGCCGAGAATTGTCATGTAGAACGAAGCGCATGAGATTTATGTTATATGGGTTGCACGACATCAAGCGAATTTTCTCACCAAGTCTTCATACTTGGCGAGAGACAATATTTTCTAAATGGTTCAAATGGCTCTGAGCACTATGGGACTTAACATCTGAGGTCATCAGTCCCCTAGAACTTAGAACTACTTAAACCTAACTAACCTACGGACATCACACACATCCATGCCCAAGACAGGATTCGAACCTGCGACCGTAGCGGTCGTGCGGTTCCAGACTGAAGCGCCTAAACCGCTCGGCCACACCGGCCGGCAATATTTTCTAGGCATCTCTACGTGCTTACTGTGCGCTCAGAACTGAAAAGAGCTGGAGACACTACCCGGCACATCTGTACAACACTTCTTCGGATTTTCACAGTTGTTTCCATTTCGCAACCGATCTGAACTTCCTTTCTGAATAGCGCTCGTATTAAAATGGTGCAACGGATATAGACAGAACAACCAAATAAATTAAGCGAGCTGTTTATTTTCCCGAGAGTGATACTCAGGCATTGTTTCTAAAACGTTGTTGTTAGGAAGCGTAGGAAATATCTAGTATTTACAAAGCATGGACCATATGTAACACTATATTTATTTCAGCTAAACACAATTTCTCTCATGCAGTGCGCAGACGGATGGACTCTTTACCTGGCCTTTTTAATATCTGCAACTGATGTATGAGATGTATGAATGCAGAGTCTCGCGGCGATAACATTGAATAAAATGTTCTTGGGTTTCCAACTGCGTCAATTGCTTAAAACTACACGAGCTTTCGGCCAAGCACTCCTTGGCCATTGTCAAGTGGTACGACTGCGCCGGCCGATGTGGCCGAGCGGTTCTAGGCGCTACAGTCTGGAGCCGCGCGACCGCTACGGTCGCAGGCTCGAATCCTGCCTCGGGCATGGGTGTGTGCGATGTCCTTAGGTTAGTTAGGTTTAAGTAGTTCTAAGTTCTAGGGGACTGATGACCTCAGAAGTTAAGTCCCATAGTGCTCAGAGCCATTTGAACCATTTTTTGGTATGACTGCCAGTGGGCTGTTGATGCGCCCTTGTATACGCTAGCTGCCGGCTGGGACGTCACTGGTGCCCGTAATATCAGACGACGATAACGTGCCATATGAACTGAGCCACCTACGCAAGGTTTCGCCCATCAAGTGAAAGAAGTTATTTCTGGGAAATATCACAATAAGACCACCGACGAAGAGCAGGAAAAGAAACTTGCTTTGCTGCCATTCTGTGGCTCTGTGTCGGGCAAGATAAGACGCCTGTTGAAAAGACACAAGATTAAATCAATCTTCTACGAAATACCTTGTGAGTGTGGCCAGAAGTACATCGGACAAACAGTGCCAACTGTGGAACAACGCAGGAAAGAACATGAGAGGTATTATCGCCTACGCTATCCAGAGAAATCTGCGTTAGCTGAGCAATCGTTAGAAAACGGTCACCACATAAAATTTGACGATACGTCTGTCGTGGCTCGCACTAACGGCTTCTGGGACAGTTTAATTAAGGAAGCTATTGAAATAAAAATTACCGCAAACACCCTGAATAGAGACGGTGGCTTGCAGCTAAGCGCTGCGTGGGATCCAGCGATCGCGCGGTTGAAAAGGGAACATAGAATGCCGACTCAAAACATTCCCATATATGGCTATGTCACGGGCACCAGTGACGTCACAGCTAGCGTATATAAGGGCGCACCAACAGCGCACTAGCAGTCATACCACTTGACAATGGCCAAGGAGTGCTTGACCGAAAGCTCGTGTAGTTTTAAGCAATTGACGCGGTTGGAAATCCGAGCGCATTTTATTCGATGTATGTGATATTTGCGAAAGAGTTGTAAAGCGTTAAAACCAATACCTCGCATGTAGTAAGAAGGCTGTGCCACTTGAACAGTTGTACGTTTCGATACTGCTTGATGTTTAATATAACCACCGCGTCCTTGCCAAAAATACAATGTATTACCTCGCTGGTGGTTAAAGTGATACGTGCTGTAAGAGGCTACATTTTGTGATCCATTTAGGCTACTTATTTTTGCTGTTGGTCAATGTACGCCACCACACAGCACTAATTTCATCATATAGCTGCCCTAAATGGCAGCATCTCTCGACTTCTGATGTAGAGTACTCGATACGGAGCGTTCAGCCACGAAAACGGTAGTACCCACCTACATATTTATAGCATATGCAATCGCGGATGATTAATCGGTTTCTCTGCAGAGCTTATGTACTTAAAAGACGGAAATATCATCTATGTAACAACACAATGCAGAGTGTTTCAATTATCCTAGTTACGCTAAGAGCAATTTTTGTATTGTGTAGTGTGGCGGAAATGCGTCCGCTGTGGAATAGCACTACAGAGTTTTCAGCAAAAAGTAATAAGAAGAGTGGTTCCAGAAGCACCACCATCAACTCACTCCCCTGCACTCTTCAGAGGGTGTCCGAGAGGTCGTCACCACTGCGCACCCTTCATTTTCATCAGTTTAACCAATCGATCAAATATTCAGATATCTTAAGTCCGTCCAGTGTTAAGATACCATTATAAGAACCATTTCATCTTTAAAGAATGATTACTGTATCAGTATCTATTGGTAGGATCATAGGTCATCCGAGAGAGGGATGCTAAACAACGTTTCCATGTCCAAGGCACTAGCGATACCCAAACTGATAGTCACAAATGTTTCATACGTTCATGCAGCGACGTCCAATAACGTGGAGCTGTGTATTTTTTACATCACCAGTTTCCTTACAGACGTAAGTTAATGTATTATAGAGACTGGGGTGGCAGGCCTCTGTGGCACCTGGTGGAGCAGGGTAGGCAAAGGGCTAGAGGTTAGCAGTTTACCACCCTGGGTGGAGTAGCAATGGAGTGGTGAGTGGATTCATGGTAGCCATCCGTCGTATAATCATGAAAATATCATTTTTAAGACATTAATTTATTGCTCAGCAAACTACAGGGTTATTACAAATGATTGAAGCGATTTCACAGCTCTACAATAACTTTATTATTTGAGATATTTTCACAATGCTTTGCATACACATACAAAAACTCAAAAAGTTTTTTTAGGCATTCACAAATGTTCGATATGTGCCCCTTTAGTGATTCGGCAGACATCAAGCCGATAATCAAGTTCTTCCCACACACGGCGCAGCATGTCCCCATCAATGAGTTCGAAAGCATCGTTGATGCGAGCTCGCAGTTCTGGCACGTTTCTTGGTAGAGGAGGTTTAAACACTGAATCTTTCACATAACCCCACAGAAAGAAATTGCATGGGGTTAAGTCGGGAGAGCGTGGAGGCCATGACATGAATTGCTGATCATGATCTCCACCACGACCAAGCCATCGGTTTTCCAATCTCCTGTTTAAGAAATGCCGAACATCATGATGGAAGTGCGGTGGAGCACCATCCTGTGGTACGTTTAGCTCCCTGCTTGCTTTATTCGTTGACTTCTGCGGGCTACGCATGAAACTTGCCCGCACGCGTTCAACCGTTTCTTCGCTCACTGCAGGCCAACCCCTTACAGAGGCATCCAGAAGCTTTAAACTGCGCATACCATCGCCGAATGGAGTTAGCAGTTGGCGGATCTTTGTTGAACTTCGTCCTGAAGTGTCGTTGCACTGTTATGACTGACTGATGTGAGTGTATTTCAAGCACGACATACGCTTTCTCGGCTCCTGTCGCCATTTTGTCTCAATGCGCTCTCGAGCGCACTGGCGGCAGAATCCTGAAGCGCGGCTTCAGCCGAACAAAACTTTATGAGTTTTTCTACGTATCTGTAGTGTGTCGTGACCATATGTCAATGAATGGAGCTACAGTGAATTTATGAAATCGCTTCAATCATTTGTAGACAGCCTACGAAGTGGTGCGCCCGTTAGCATCTCTCCGCGGCCGGTGCAGTGATTGACGGCGACTGGGGAAGGACGCTGACCTCAGCAGCGGGCGACAGCCCATAACGCAGACTAGAAGCAGATTCGCTTCACAGGATGGGGTGTACCGAGGAGCGCAGAATCACATTTCGGACTTACGAGATGGCTCAGAGCAGCAGCAGTGTTTGCCCACACGAGCGAATGCGGGCAGCAAGGAGTTTGCCTGTCTGAGCTATGGTGACTGAGCGGCTGCATGGCCCCGGGCTCCAATTGTAGATCGGCAGCGGCTGGGCAGGCCCGCAGGTGGCTAAGTCGCCAGCATTCGACTTAGCATGGACAGCGTGGCCAGGCTAGCAGCGGCAGAGTCCGGAGGTGATGACTTCTTGATCCGTCTAGACCCGTAGTCTGTCGCCGGCCGCTGTGGCTGTGCGGTTCTGGCGCTGCAGTCCGGAACCGCGAGGCTGCTACGGTCGCAGGTTCGAATCGTGCCTCGGGCATGTGTGTGTGTGATGTCCTTAGGTTAGTTAGGTTTAAGTAGTTCTAAGTTGTAGGGGACTTATGACCTAAGATGTTGAGTCCCATAGTGCTCAGAGCCATTTGAACGTAGTCTGTCGTAGGTCCCCCTAGGGGCTCGTTGCTGGCATACTGCAGTCCCTCTGGCTATAAATGAGGTGTACTTATACGGACTTGGCACATGCTTGTTCTGTTGAAGCTTGGCTTCCTATTTCGAAAGTCACAACAGAGCCACAGCTCGGACGTGAGGCAGTCGGGTCCCTCACGCCACAGCGACTCTGCCTTTCTGTTGTGCCAATTATGTTACACCTCTGGCCCCTCTTCTTGGCCGTAGCACGTGGTAACCTTCTCAACATCACGAAGACAGCATCCACCATCTCAGCAGGTATATAACTTTGCCTGGCCTGCCTGAGCTGACCTGTTCCATGGCCTCTTGCATTACCCAGGGGTGTCTACGTCTAGTCGACTGGACGTGCTTTGATTCCCTACAGTAACATGATTCCACTGAATCATCAGCTACAGACTACCACAATAACATCAGCAAAGTCCCCGTTCTTGTCAAGTTCCTCAGCAGTTACTTAACAGTAAGTAGTCACGCACAGTTCATTCTCATGCTTAGCATATCTCATTCTTTGTCTGCTGGTTGTTTAGGCCACTATTTTGGTTCATTATCCAGAATTTTTTCTTTGAAATAAAAGTTTCCCTTATGTTTTTTCATAAAACACATCCTTAAAACTATGCTCTTACAAAAACTACAGACGGCACTACCACTTGGCATACATTGATCGGTAATTCCAATTCTTCCCTTTACCTTAATAGTAATTACAGACTGAATACTTCTTGCAATGCCGTGCTATCCTGAACCCTTCCTTACAAAAACCGACTTCCTTTTAACGTGTGAAATGAACGTTAGTGTTGTCTTACGCAGTTTACGTGGTTCTACTTCCATGATAATAGACCCCTCTGACAATTTATCACTTGCAGCAGCCTCCGTCGTCTGAAGCAGTGTCTCTCCACGTTGTATGGTGCTCTTATTGACTTCTGCATTTTACGCATCACGTAAACTCACATAATTAACATTTTTCTCCTTACCTTCTGCTTCAGTTTCTGTCAAGCTTCCTGTAAAGCCTAATATTCCTTACCGCTGGAAAAACATATTGTGAGTTTTGGATCCAACAACCGTGCCGGCCGAAGTGGCCGAGCAGTTCTAGGCGCTTCAGTCTGGAACCGCTCGACCGCTACGGTCGCAGGTTCGAATCCTGCCTCGGGCATGGATGTGTGTGATGTCTTTAGGTTAGTTAGATTTAAGTAGTTCTAAGTTCTAGAGGACTGATGACCTCCGCTGTTAAGTCCCATAGTGCTCAGAGCCATCTGAACCAACAACCGTCCGATTCCTGGTCCCTCTTATTAACCTTCTCTAGAATAATTGTACTGCGCCGATCTCGGTTCCTTTCCTTCTCAAATTTTGATTTTTAGACTATATCTGCCCAATATCGTTCCAGAGCCCTTATTTGTTTAGATATATTCATTTGATTTGCTCGCAAACAAGCTGCTTGAGCTGGTGAAAGTTGCACGTTTTGTCCAGGTTAGGCTCTTGTGGCATTGAAAACAACATGGTTACCTCTCTATCAGCTACACCAAAAACAAAAAGCGAAAGAGAACAAAATAAAACGACAATGAAGACACTCAGATATGCTGCTACATAAAACATCTTATAATCTTTCCTCGTGTATGACTACTCATGACTATAACTCACAGACTTAAACACAATGGTTCAAATGGCTCTGAGCACTATGCGACTTAACTTATGAGGTCATCAGTCGCCTAGAACTAAATAAACCTAACTAACCTAAGGACATCACACACATCCATGCCCGAGGCAGGATTCGAACCTGCGACCGGAGCGGTCGCTCAGCTCCAAACTGTAGCGCCTAAACACAATGGTCAAAACGAAAATACCTTCTACGTTCGAAACGGCACAAACTAACACACACATACTATTATTCTCAGAACACTATCTGAGTTTACTTCCCTCATTCTGTACATAAAATTACAAGTAAACACCTGACAAAAACCCATAGGCTCTCCATAAACCTTTCAGTCAAACAAAAACATATAACACTTGTGCTCTGAGGGTTCCGTAGAAACTGAATTATGTATATAGATAGTAATAATACTTTCGTGTTTCTCAGTGGCTTGGTGCTAGTCTTTCTATAGGACGCCACCTCCGCATCCTGCGTGTTCCTAACCTAACCTAGTTATCCAACCAGGGGAAGGGGTCGACACTTTTACATGGAATCCGAAGCACTTGTTATTTCTGGCAACTCCTCACATAACTGATAGATCAAGGCGAAGCTCCTCTGTCACAGAAATGTACAGATGACAGACTCTTCTGACAACATTTGCGGAAGCAGGGACGGCAGGTCTCTATGGTTGGAAGAGGCTAGGAGGCGAGCAATTAATCGCCCTTACGGAGTAGCAGTGGAGTGTGATTTGGTGGTGCCTGGTGGCTGTCCGACGCATCATCATGGAAACATCATTGGTAACAAATGCATTGCCGGCCGGTTTGGCCGAGTGCTTCTAGGCGCTTCAGTCTGGAACCGCGCGACCGCTAGGGTCCCAGGTTCGAATCCTGCCTCGGGCATGGATATATGTGATGTCCCTAGGTTAGTAAGGCTTAAGTAGTTCTAAGTTCTAGGGGACTGATGACCTCAGATGTTAAGTTCCATAGTGCTCAGAGCCATTTGAACCATTTTGAACTAATGCATTTATTGCTCAGCAAGCTGCAGCAATTCTCGCGATGTTCAGAGAAACCAACGGCCCCAGGAAACTGTAAGCTGTAGGTGATCTGCGAAGAGGTGCGGCCGTGCCGCGCTGGTGGTGAGGCGATCGCGGGAGCTACATGGCATGGATGCTGACCACAACAGCAACCGGCGCCCCACAATGCAGACATATGGCAACTTGGCTGTCCAGGGCGGGGTGCTCTGTGGTGCGCAGAATCACTCCGGAGAACCAGCCTGTATCAGATGGCTCACAGCAGCAGCAGTTTCTACCCACGCGAGTAGAGGCGGGCAGCAGCAGTTTTCCCGCACGAGTGATGGAGGATGAGGGGCTGCACAACCCCGAACGCGAACTCTAGACCTCCAGGTAAGAGGCTGGTAGCTGCTGAGGTAGGCACGCAGTTGTCACCAGCCCTGAGCGACCTCCACCAGTTGGAGGACGTTAAGTTAATTCATTAGAACAACTGACCGCAACTAGAAGCGTCAGAGTCCAGAGGTGGTGACTGGTTGATCCATCTAAATTTATAGAGTGACGTAGGGCCTCCGTTGCAGCTGGAGGCAGCCAGACTGTAGGCACTGTGTCTAGAAGTGAGAAGCATTTAGACAGGCTTGGCCCGTCCTTGTTTTGCTGATCATCGTTTCCTATCCTGTAAGTTGCAACAAAGCCGTGGCCCGGACGTGAAGCAGTCTGGTCCTCCACGCCACAGCGGCTGTGTCGTTATGTTTCACGAGTGCTATTATGACTCTGGTCCCTCTGCTTGGTCATAGCATGCAGTAAACTCCTCTGTGCCTTGGAGACAGTACTTGGTGTATCAGGCGGTATCCCCAGATATAATTTCGCCTGGCCAGATTCAAATGACCTGCTCCCAACGTCTCTTTCATTAGCCGAGGGCAGTATTTCAGTTTTATTCAGCCGTATCAGGTAAATTAACTGTGGTGCAACAGTGCTAAAAAGCAGTCTCGTATTTAAGAGAGACAACTTACATGTTACACAGTCTGGATTCCAGAAGGGTTGTTCGACTGAGAATGCTATTTGTTTATTCAGTCCCCAAATATGACAAACCTTAAATTAAAATAAAAGGTATCGCCAATTGTAAATTCTGTGATCTCGCGAAGGCACTTCACTGCGTAGACCATGTTACTCTCTTTGAAAAACTGAAGTTTCGTGTAATTTAAGGCTTTGCATATAACTACTTTGAACATACGTAACAAACATAATGCATACATCGTACTGAATAATTGAAACAATGTTGAAAGGAGAGAAATTTTTAATTACTGGAATAAATTACGAAGGGAGTCCTACAAGTTTCCATAATGAATTTTGATCCCACTCGTATTTGGAGTATATGCGACTGACATTCCATTTAACACTTTCCAATCAGAATTTATACTTTTGGCCGATGATAAAAGAGTTATAAAATTCCCATTAGATACAGCGCAACAGAATAGATTTTTAATGGCGTTTTTCAAATAATTATTAAGTTGTCATTTGAAAATAGACACTCCCTTAATTTTGAGAAAATACACTATATTCAGTTCAGAACAACAAATAGAGACATAAAATAATTGCTGTAGAACTTGAACAGGAGTCAGTAAACAGCGCATAATGCTCCAAATGAAAAGGGAGGTCAGTATATGTCATCAAAAATTATTGATCATTTCCGCAATACCATAAAAATTCTGACAAGCGTTAAATTAGGTTTTAAGTCTAACCTAAACTGATTCCTCTTGGACCACTTCTTCCATCTCACGGGTGACTTTTCATTTCTACGCTAGTATCCTGAAAGAAAAGCTAGTTTTTAAATGCTTACTTATATGTTCAATAATGTTAACATTAATAGTGTAATCATATTCTGTAAAGTGACAAGCTAGATGATTAAATAATTTATTGGTGAAATACTTCTGTATTACAGTAAAATATTAAAAATAAACTGTGTTTCGCTTGTGATGATGATCTGAAAGTAGACACGGGCGTGAATTAGTAACCAACGAAAACCAGAAAATAAGTCAGGCTACCTAACCGATGATTATATTACAGTAAGTTACGAAACGTTTTAAGAGGTCATGTGAGTGATACTTTCTCTAAAGATAATCATTTGACGAAGAGTTTTCTGCTTGAAAGAACGATTTCAGTCTGCAGGTCCCGGAAGTTGTGTCGTAATCTGAAGACTTCTTCGATACTAGCCGCATTTGGCGGCACGGACGTCAGCTGTTGCAAAATACCTCGGGGGTACAGCGTTGACTGCTGTCACGTACGTTCCTAGTCTGTGTTTACGGATCATTAGCTTTTATGGCAGGTTCGTGATTTTGGCACGGTCGTCTTACGTTTAGGACAGCTACATGATGGAGATTCTGTAAAATGGCACGGTAAGTAGGCACGTGAGGCGTTCTCGATCTCTACGGGACGGTCAGACGCCGACTAGAAGGTTTGTGATGTTATCTTTTTCAGAAATAACAGGCGTCAGGAAGGTAACAAAGCATCGACACTGAATTTCTGAAGTAATGGTCAGGAATCGATACGTACACTGACTAGATACTAAAATTACACGATTTTTCTTCTCATATTCTCTATCTTCGTGGCAGCAGTGTGTCGGTTCTGGTAGGAGGCATCCATAGGATCGTTTATGAACGTATTCAAAACGTGAATATCTAATCATCATATTCTTATTTAACTTAAAAAGATCTTTCGAGCTAAGAAAATGTTGTCGCTGATAATAAGACAAGATGATAGACGAAATCCAATTGTTGCAGTTTCATCTGAGGGAACTCTACTAGGTAGTGGCGATTAACTCCCCAGTGGTGCGCGCACAATTAGATTAAGGCGCAGCCTAATTACCATCACAGCTGTCTCCCCTGCTATTGACAGCTGCCCCTAACAGACAAATCCTGGAGCAGAACCAAGCTGTTCACCCTGATTAGATGTGTAGTTACAAAATGAGAAGTGAAACTGCAATTTTGGAAAAACTGTGATCACTGTCGTAACTTCTGATGTATTGAGACTAATAGCCATTTGCGAAGGAGGAATTATCTTTCAAAGAGGCTAATAAGGTCATAGAATTAGCGTGTGGAATAACCAGCGAGAGAAAACATGAGGATCCACAAGAACCAAATGTACAAATGTGAACTTCCGTAATGGGAATAATGGGACAATATGTTCAAAAATATTGCCATTGAAAAAAGTAATTATACCTTGATAGAGGAAAAAAGTGGTACTCATTATAATATCAGTGTTTGAAACACCAGAAAGGAAGGAAGATTTGTCTTTCACATTCCATCGACAACGAGGACATTAGAAAAGGAGTTCCGGCTGAAATTGGGGAAGGATGCGGAAGAAAATCGGCCCTGAACTTTTCAAAAGAATCGCGGAATTAGTCTTAAGCCATTTAGGAAAATCACGAAACAACTAAATGTGGATGATCGGACAGGAATTTGAACCGTCTTCCTCCCCTGTAAGGAACCAGTGGGCTCCGTCACATCACTCGGTTACCAGTTTGAAGCAACAGTTACGAATTCAGCCCTGGTATTGCATTCTGTGTGCACTGAGTCCTACTTGAGATCGTTACGTTGCCTGTAAAACCTAAAAGATACTAATGGAAGTTGAATGGGAGGCGAACATTCATAACTAGATAGTTCGCACAAACATAAAGATTTTGAGTATATTTATGAAGTTGTTCTACTGGACATTTATTCAATCCATACCAAGACATAAGCTTTTGATAAATATGATAGATGTATGGTAATTAGAGTTGTTAACATAATCAAAGATTCAGTTTACATTTCAACAACTATATTAAAGAAGAACTACTAAAATAAAGCATGCGCCGATTTGTGCGTTGGTATATATTATATATAAACGATGCCATATCTTCGTAATCCGCAAGCCTACTTGTAGGACAAGACGAAGGAATATTAGTACCGTCATTTTTCTCTGTCTTTGCCCTTCTGCTCGTAGTGAAGCACAGAAAAAATTATCGTATACCTGCTGCACCCCCTAATCTCCCTACTGTGGTTCTTTTGGAATACAGAGTAAAGAAAAAGTATTCCACATTCTGAGAGGTGGTTGTAGGGACCAAAAACATGAATAAAAAAAATGTACAGTATACATGCCCTCTAAAACATATACCTTAATTGCTATGAACACCTGTTCATTTTCGCACTGTGAAACACATCTTTTCTACTTTAAGGCCTTTGCTCTTACGACCGACGTGAATAATGCCTCAAACAAATAAGAACACAGTATTCTATTACGGTGAAGCAGATTTTAGAAGGCTTTTAACACAGTTCCTCACGAGCAGCTTCTAATCAAACTGCGTGCCTATGGAGTATCGTCTCAGATGAGCGGCTGAATTAGTAATTTCTGACAGAAGATCATAGTTCGCACTAAATGACTGAAAATCGTCCAGTAAAACAGAAATGATATTTCACATTCCACAAAGAACCGTTACAGGCCTTCTACTGTTACTGATGTACATAAGAGATCTAGGAAACAGCCTGAGCTGCACACTTAGCTTTTTTGCAGACGATTCTGTCATTGGGGTCAAGTTAGGTAATTAGTTCGTTACGTGTTCCATTGATCAATCGCACGGTACGGTAGCCGTTATTATGTGGAACGTGTCAAGTTCACAAGCAATGAACATATGAAACATGATTTTTTTTTATATATATATATATATATATATATATATATATATATATATATATATATATATTACAGAGTTAATTCATTTTTTTTATAGAAGTAGTTGTCAAGGAGATATGATTTCAGTTTATTTTTGAAGCTATCACTGCTGTCTGTCAGACATTTTATTTCATCTGGTAATTTGTCGAAAACTTTTGTAGCAGCATATTTTACCCCTTTCTGTGCCAAAGATAGGATGACTAAAGGATAGTGTAACCCTTTCTTGTTTCTCGTATTATAGTCATGAATGTCACTGTTGTTTTTAAACTGATCCATGTTGTTGATAACAAATTTCATTAGTGAGTAAATGTACTGTGAGGCTGTTGTAAGAATTCCCAATTATCAACTGATCAAACACAATGCCAGAATTATTTAGGCAAGATACCTGTTTGAAATGAAAAGTGATTATTGACTCTAAATAATGTAAAGTGGGAAGTCATTCACATGAGTTCGAAAATTCCGATAAATTTCGGTTACGTGATAAACCATACAAATCTGAAGGCTGTCAATTCACCTAGACACGTAGAGAGTACAACTACGAAAACCTCAAATTGGAACGATCACACAATAATGTTTTTCGTAATGCGAAGCAATGAATGCGTCTTATTAGCAGAACGATTAGAAGATGCAACAGGTCTGCTAAAGAGAGTGCGTGGACTACGTCCTCGTCTGGAGTACTGTAACGTGGTTAACACGAAACACTATTGCAAACGGAAGAGACACTTTATCAATCACCAACAAGCGACCGCGGTTGCACAGCCGGCGACTAAGATATTCGTGTTGACAGCAGAAATCAGCTTCACAGGAGCACGTGGAGGGCCAGTTTCACACTGTTCTTCAGAGATGGAGTTGTCACTGGACTTACATCGGCCGCTAACGTGACCGCGTGGCCTAAAAAGCTTCCGTTGTGGAGCACAATGGCTCAATGGTTCAAATGGCTCTGAGCACTATGGGACTTAACATCTGAGGTCATCAGTCCCTAGAACTTACAACTACTTAAACCTAACTAAGCTAAGGACATCACACACATCCATGCCCGAGGCAGGATTCCAACCTGCGGCAGTAGCAGTCGCGCGGTTCCGGACTGCAGAGCCTAGAGGAGCACAATGGCTGCTCGTTTCTCGTGGCCGCTTTTCGCGTTCAGTGCCAAATCAAAGCTTACCCCAAAATCAATAAACAGCGCAACATTTATGTCACTGAATAGCCAGTAGACTCATCTGAAGCGAAAAAGATGGGCGATTACGCATGTGAAGATGCACCTGCGATATACGCTTTAGTTTATAAGTTACTGTAAGTTAAATGTTTTGAATAACTCCTGAACTGTAAAAGTGAATAACTCCTCAATGTATTATGCGGTTTCAGCAAACGAGGTGTCTAACGATACATCTCGTAGAACTGTATCGGATTTTGATAATCGATTTACAGCAATTATTCACGTATTGAAACGAGAGGCCCAAAAGTGGATTTCGCACAACTAAGGACAGATTTTCTGACTCAATAAATAGAGAAACATTGAAAGAAACGTCAGTACTGTCAACTTTAGTCTGATACCGCGTGACCACTACGGTCGCAGGTTCGATTCCTGCCTCGGGTATGGATGAGTGTGATGTCCTTAGGTTAGTTAGGTTTAAGTAGTTCTAAGTTCTAGGCGACTGATGACCTCAGAAGTTAAGTCCCATAGTGCTCAGAGTCGTTTTTTGTTGTAAACTTTAGATGTATAGGAAATTATTTCATGTATAATTTAAATCGTTTGCTGATAGTTACAACTATAGATCCGAAAACGGAGGAAAACCATATAAATTATTGTTTATAAATAAACTATCGTAAATAAAAAAACTTATAACAGTACAATGTTTCACGGAAAATTTCCGTGTCATCACATGCGTCTTAGGCGTATAAAATGTTTAAATTAAGAATTTCAGCAGTTTTCACGACCAGTAGTTTAATTAAGTTCAGTGGTGCTTGACCGAGAATTCGTGGATGAACAGCAGCAATTTGGAGGGGAGTCGAGATTCGGACGCCGTTGGAGGCGGTCAAAGTGTGTTAGGAGGAAGAGTCGTATGAGGAGCGGTGAAATAGGTACTTGTTCGCGTGTGTGAATTGTTCACAGTCCCTACTTTCGGACATAGATATTTTTCGGCATCTGATTAACTTGTTACTTTTGGGGTGCATGTGACATAGGCTATACTTATAAGGTTTCAGTGTGTAGCCGATGTGGAATTTATAATTTAATATACTGTGAAACTGTAACGGTTTTCTAAAGATAACTTACGCAATTAATCGTGGTGTATTCAACCACCTCCAAGATCTTAAAAAACTCGGTCAGACTCTGAAAATTATTTATTGTGAACTGTGGCTTTCGATTTTACTGTGCTCGTATTGGAAATAAACTCGAAGTTGTGAACTTTTAAAAAATACGTGAGAGCGTACATGATTTTTGCATAGCAAATCCTGCCTGTATTTATATTAAATAATTTTGTGGAACATTGGTTACACTGCCCCGTAGACGAAACGTAGCAAAAGTTGTATGTCCAACGACATATACGGGGCCCATTGAAGTCTTTGTGCTGTGTGATGTGTGGGTAAATCTTTTCATGCCGTAGCACTTGGGGGCTCCGAGGTGGTATAAAACTTGTAAGCTGTTTAGAACTTTGATTTGTAGGCGAGTTGGAGAGAGAGATTGTATTTTGGTTCAAATGGCTCTGAGCACTATGCGACTTAACTTCTGAGGTCATCAGTCGCCTAGAACTTAGAAATAATCAAACCTAACTAACCTAAGGACATCACACACATCCATGCCCAAGGCAGGATTCGAACCTGCGACCGTAGTGGTCGCTCGGTTCCAGACTGTAGCGCCTAGAACCGCACGGCCACTCCGGCCGGCGATTGTATTTTATTTCGTCATAGACACCACAAACACATTCCCAAAGAACCCATACGGTCGCAGGATTGACGGGGGACACCGATAAAGTTCAAAGAAGACCAACTCGTGTCACTGATATGATACGCGAGTTGAGTGGCTATCATTAAAACAGAGGAATTTCTCGCTCCGAGCAAATATTTTCACTAAATTTCAATAACCAATTCTCTCCTCCGAATACGAAAATAGTTTGTTGATGGCCAACTACATACGTAGAATGATCATTGTAATAAAATAAGAGAAATCCAAGTTCGCGGAGAAAGATTTATGTGTAGATGGTTCGTTGAACACACTGTCAGGTACTTAAGTATGAATTGTAGAGTAGTCATGTAGATGAAGATGTAATGTGGTTGATGCTACATACGACCTGCACTTGTAAGCTATTGTTAAAGGAGGTTCTCAATATGGCGTACGTTTCTAGTAAGACTGTTAACGAAGATCCAAGCATACGGAATAGGTTCCCAGATACGTGAGTGGTCCGAAGACTTCTTACATAATGCAAGCCAGTACGTTTTCCTCGACAGTGAGTGTTCATCAGAGACAGGGCTATCGTCAGGAGTGCCCCAGGGAAGTGTCATAGGACCTTTGTTATTTTCTATACACGTAAAGGACCTGGCGGACCGAGTGAGCAGCAGTCTACGGCTGTTTCCTTAGAGATTGGTGTACAGGAAGGTGTCGTCCTTGAGTCACTGTAGGAGGGTAGATGACTTATACAAAATTTCTAGGTTGTATGATGAATGGCAGGTAGCTCTAAATGTAGAAAAATGTAAGTTAATGCACATGAGTAGGGAAAACAAACATGCAATATTTTCATACAGTATTAGTAATGTGCTGCTTCACACAATCACATGCATTAAATATCTTGGCGTAACGTTGCAAAGCGATATGAAATGGAGGAAGCATGCAAGAATTGTCTAAGGGATGGCGAATTGTCGACTGCGGTTTATTTGGAGAATTTTAGGAAAACGTGGTGCATCTTAAAGGTGAACCCATATAGGACGCTTGTGCGACGTATTCTTGAATACTGCACCAGTCAGACTAAATAAAAGCATCGAAGCACTTCAGCGGCGGGGTGCTAGATTTATTACCGGTAGTTCCGAACAACAGGAAAGTTTTACGGAGATGCTTCTGGAACTCGAATGGGAATCTCTGGAAGGGAAATGACCCATTTTCGAGGAACACTCTTGAGGAAGTGTAGAGAACCGACATTTGAACAGAAAACTGCTGAACGATTCTACTGTCCCAAACTGACATTTCGCGTGAGGACCGTGAAGATACGATATGTCAAATCAGTGCTCAGACGGAGGCATTGAGACAATCGTTTTTCCTCGCTCTGTTTGCGAGTGGAATAGGAAAGGAAATAAGCAGTAGTGGTATAGGGTAACCTCCGCCACGCACCGTACGGCGTCTTGATGAGTATGTAGGTGTACGTAGATGTGGATGTAGATGTAGAAGGCATGATTCTGTCTGATGTCTCAGGCAATGACGCACTCTCTGAAAAATTCCAGACTGGTCACGGATGCACTTGTAATGTTTGTACATCATTAATGGGGTTTGGAAACAACAATGATCTTAAATACCCCACAACCAAAAATCCAAGAGATAAAGATAGGGGAAACGAGCTGTCCAACGTACTGGACCTTCCCGACCAACTCATTGTCTGTTAAATGTCTGTGCGAAGTGTGCTCGGAAATTTCCGAGAAATTGGTCTGGTGTTCTATTGTGCAGAAACTACATCTCCAATTGTTGTTCGAATGGCACCTCCTCTAACAGGACAGGCAAGTCGTTTGATAGTAACTGACGACATCTTGCACTACCAACCTGTGTGGTGGTATGTAAAGTCCTCTTGGTCTATCGCCAGTGATTCCTGACCACACATTAACTGAAACTCGGCGCTGATATCTTGTTTCTTCGAATGCGTGTTCATTTTCATCTGTCAACAAATTATGGCTATGATAATTGATAACCCCATCTCTCTTGACACCAGACTCGTCTTTGAATAGCCTTTTTTTAAAAAAAAAAGAAGAAAAAACTAGATGTTCACCACCATGCTAGAGGACGACTAACCACGTTAAATGGCGAATTCCAGGGTCTTCATCAATTCGTTTCAATAGTCGCTCCTCCGCAAAAGGAGTACAAATGGTGTGAGGTCTGCCACGACCCTATGTTGTTGCAGGTATCGTACAAGAGTCAGCTAATAGTCGCTGGAAAAGTCGGATGCATAATTGTTCTGGATATCTTTCAGCATACACGACAGGGACCCGACGGTTGCTTCCATTTGTCAAACCATAACAGAAGATAAAGACTGCCATTTCTTGGTAAAATAATAGGCTTCCATGATGCCTGTAAGTGCAAAGACAAAAATACAATTTAAAAGCATTTCGCAAACTTCTCCAAACACAAACTGGTTCCAGTATAACTAATGTATGTACTGTTCTTACTCACAACTGTGAATGCAGTTTACAGTAGCAACACTAACTCTACTAACTCTTGGTCACTGTATGTTGTATCCATGGACAATAACAGAACACTGTGTCCTCATATGTTTACTGCATTCTGAGAGTCCGTTTGTAATAGCTCAGAACCTGCAGCCGGAGAGATGTGTTTAACATTAGCGAAAGTGAGCAAGTGGTCATAGCTCTTAAGGTATGCATTGTAGAGGCCATGTTTACCGTATATTTCTGTCCAGTTTTCGCACATATTATCAGCCCACAGAATCTTAAATATATATTGTTTAGCATCTTGTAGACAGAAGTGCTGTTCTACAGTGTCTAAAACAATAGTACTGTAAACTTTTCTAACTGCATTTCGAATTTTCGCTATTAATCATTAGCCTATTCTACTTTTAATGTTTATTTTTTCCGTAATTTAGGTCCATTCATTACTTTGTTTACGCCGTTTTGAACATCCTTACAGTCCTTCTAACAAGGTAACTTATCGCCTCGCACCGTCGCAAGCAAAAAATGGTTCAAATGGCTCTGAGCACTATGGGACTCAACTGCTGAGGTCATTAGTCCCCTAGAACTTAGAACTAGTTAAACCTAACTAACCTAAGGACATCACAAACATCCATGCCCGAGGCAGGATTCGAACCTGCGACCGTAGCGGTCGTGCTGTTCCAGACTGCAGCGCCTTTAACCGCGCGGCCACTTCGGCTGGCCCCGTCGCAAGCAATTTAAGTGTACTGTGCGATCACTCTGATAGTCGCTTACACATACTGAAAACCAAAACAGTCCTAATACGTTGTCTCGGGACAATATCTGCAACCAAGTTTCATTAGTCGAGCATTCTTAGAGCAAATTAAATAGATTCGTACTATCTTTAACAGTTAACACCTTGATACGGTTTCAAATGCATTTCGTATATCTAGGAATACAGGTTGGGGTTGGGTTGTGTTGGGGGAGGAGACCAAACTGCGAGGCCATCGGTCTCATCGGATTAGGGAAGGAAATCGGCCGTGCCCTTTTCAAAGGAACCATCCCGGCATTTGCCTGAAGAGATTTAGGGAAATCACGGAAAACCTAAGTCAGGATGGCCGGACGTGTTTGAACCGTCGTCCTTCCGAATGCGAGTCCAGTGTGCTAACCACTGCGCCATAGGAATACAGAAATATAGGAATACAGATATCTGTAAAAGCAGATAGAAAGGAATACGAAATTATACTGTGAATAAGTTAGCCTGTGGAGACTGGAAATGTTTTCTCGAAACACATTGTTTTTTCATTAAAAAAGATCAAGCCCACACAATAGGTCAACTCCAGCCACTAACAGTGAGGCAAAAGAGGTTTACGAAAGTAATTTTAAAAGTTATTTGCGGGATCCAAACGATGAATCGTTCTTACTGCAAACCCAGACATCAGATTAAGTCAACCATTCCGTTAACGATCAGACTTATGTTATACTGGCCACTGATCAAATTTGTGACATTGTGAGCATATGAGACGTCAAGTATCTGGAAAAAGACATAAAATTACTTAGTTTTGGAGCGAAATGTTCGATATATAATCTTCGGCCGCGTATAAGACACGGACATTGAGGAAGGGTGGATTCAGTAAACCGTGAGCTGGGTGAAATGTTCTTGTGAACAGACGTGGTGCGCTGGACACAAAAAATGCAACCACACCGAGTGCCTCCACAGACATGAGATTGACTCAGCTAATATGTGACAAATAGAGCCCATTATGCTCTACTGGGCGACTAATGTAAATGAAAGTAATAGTATACGCTATTACTCGAGTGTGTAGGGTACTAATCACGAATATATGAAGGCAGATATTGAACGAATCCACAGAGGCACCACCACGATCGTAGCATACCGGGCCATACAACAGTGTAACAGAGATGCTCGGTGAAATCTAGAAGACAGTCGATATTGTTCTCCCTTATCTAGTTTGATAAATTCATAGAGGAAGTGTGTTCAACAATTCTGCTGCCACCGTATATCTCACTAGACATGGCAATTATGATACAAGGAAGAGTAGTGCGTTGACAGATTCTCCAAGCGAGTATGTAAGAGGGCAGGAAATAGGTATTGTTGCGAAGCACTGTACAGCGGCGGTAAGAGCATATACGTTGATGTAGAAGAAAATAAGAAGCGAAGGTCTTGTGTCAGCAGGCCATGTCATTCGAAAGGACTCCCGACGACGGCCGAACAACTATTCGATTTTATTCCCAGAGGAGGAAGGCCACAAAACAGGAGAAGAAAATAAATTGAGAGGTCGACTCCGGGAGGATTTGCTCCAGATCGGCATGCAAGATGATTGGCGGCAGAGAGCAAGAAACAGAATGCATTGGAAGAAGAGTTCCCCAGAGGTTCTTCGTGCCGTGGATATGATCATGATTTTCCAATGATATGATGACGACAATGACGATAATGATAAGATGGAGGAGGATGAGGAATACGGAATCGGTTTGCAGTGTCCATGTTTCGAAATACAATGTGTGTGAAAAGAGAGAGCTGCGTTTCTTCCAAGAGGTACTCCACGAAATTCACTGACTTTTGAGAGGAAGGCTTTCCACAGTCTTACGGTACAATGTTCGATACAGAAGTATGTGTTACGACATTTTAGTATCAGGTTTATAACAGTTTAAGAGTTAACATATTGCATTTAGTCACGATAATCTCGCACCCGCCTACAAAAATTTGTCGGAAAAATGTGTAAAGCAATTTCCTTGAGAGATACTCATGCTACTCAGTGCATGTCAACCTGCAGTTAAATTCTGTATGTGGACAACACACGATAGCCGGCCGATGTGGCCGAACGGTTCTAGGCGCTACCGTCTGGAACCGCGCGACCGCTACGGTCGCAGGTTCGAATCCTGCCTCGGACATGGATGTGTGTGATGTCCTTAGGTTAGTTAGGTTTCAGTAGTTCTAAGTTCTAGGGGACTAATGAACTCAGAAGTTAAGTCCCATAGTGCTCAGAGCCATTTGAACCATTTTTTTGAACAACACACGATGTGCACAAATGGTATAGTGGAGACACATAAATTAGTTTCTAATAGAGGTGAAAATCTTTCAGATTCTAATAACCCGAGGTTCAAACTGTCATTCCCTCGAAATTTTTCCTCGAATAATCACATTGCAGCGTCGGAAAAATGCTCAAGTTGAATTAATTGAACGTACGAAAAAAAAGACGATCTTTACCCGGCACTGACGCCAGTGAAAGTACAAAACTGTAATAAAGTTGCCTTCGTTCATGGGTTCACGTATGGGGCCAGATTTGAAGACTGAAGCTTTCAATAGTCAAAGTATGACAACAGTTAGGTAACGTTAGTTTAACTACATATTTCCTATTTAACAGGAGCTTTTTGTAGCTCTAAGATAGACGTCAAAGAGGATAGTAGCTATTGGAGAGACAAAAACAGTTAACATTAATGCAATAGGGATATTCTACCTGAGAACCCTCTGTCAACTATTATGGATGCTCCGCACCAAAGGTTCGCTCAACCTGATGGACACATGTCGACGAGACCACGCTCGGCCGCTCGTTTCTAACACGACACGATTTAAACGCCATTTAGTGACGCGAATTTATACAGCATACTGTGGTGAGATGAATGCGCAGGACGCTTCGAACGCAATTTTCCGTTCAGTTTGTGTGACAGAAACGCGCGCAGCCTGTCGTGCGGTATAGCGACTGCGTAATGGGGGCGCTGTCACGAGCTGCGCAATACTCGTATTTTGCGTTTGCCTGGGACGCTGATGCGAGTAGACGCGTCCGCGCCAGGTGTCTGCCGACGGCGGCCCGGGGACACTTGCCACACCCTGCACTTTCCGTACAAACTGAAAACTGTCAGTGTCTTATTTTTATTCAACACGGGAACCATTATACTGAAATCACAAGGATATTACATAAAAGTGATAAACTGAAGGGTGGGCGTGAACAATTAGGAAAGATCAGCCAAAGATGTTTCAATGAATCCATAGACAGGACAGGATTTAACATACAGCCGACAGTGAAATCTGAATCTACGGAACAAGTTTTCAGTTTGGGAGAAAACATTCTGATAAACGAGTGCAGACATGTAGTAGGAACCACTGCAGCGCCAGATTACAATTATTTAACCACAAAAGAAGCCTAAGAAAAATTGCACACTTTAATAATTCAGGGACAGGATCATATTGTTGCCTAAAGGCAGTACAGTGTGTCACTTTCTGCGGACAAAATACACTGACGTAAAAAGTCACAGCACCAAGAAGGAGTTGTGCAACATAAACGAAAATTGGTAGGCGTGTTTCTACACCTCAAAGATGATATCTATTCAAATTTAGCGCCAGTCGCATAATAGTGGCGCTAGTAGCACCGCCATGAAGATGCCAATCAGATTTCCTTTACACGCAGTAACGGCCGTGAGCATTAGCTTCCTTTGAGACTGGACGTTGTGAGTTGATGTTAGTCAAGAATGTCTTCAAGGCAACAAAGAAATCATCATCAATACCTCACTGTGTCTGACCGATGTTGTGTAATAGGGCTACGAGAAGGTGGATGTTCCCTCTGCGATATTGCAGAAAGACTTGGTAGGAATGTAGCCAATGTACATGACTGCTGGGAGCGGCGGTCATAAGATTGTACGGTCGCAAGGAGACTGCTTTCATTATCTTAAAAAACTAAAAACCCGCCTCTATTGCGAAAAAAGCACCTAGTGTTAAGTTTATAAATGTATAGCTATGGTGTTCTTTTAATCATTAAGAAAGGTCTTCTTAGGCACTTGTGGGTTTTATTGTTGTTCTGAAGAAGGTGTAGTTGTCTACGCCGAGACCTGGGTTAACACTTAACACTAGGTGCTTTTTTCGTAATCGAGGCAGGTTTTTAGTTTTTTAATATATTAACCAAAGATTGCTGACGCGCTGCGATGTTGAAGGTTCTTAGACTGAGTTCAGGACGGCGACGTGGCACGACCGTGAGTGAAGACCATGGTCTGCGCCGTATGGCTCTAGCGCATCGTACTGCATCTGCAGCAGCAATTTGAACAGAATTTGGCACCGCTCTGAAAGAATGAACTGTTACAAATCGCTTATTTTAAGAACAGTTCCGAAGCAGACGCCCTGGCCCCAAAGCACCGCCATTTGCAATTGAAGTGGTGTCAAAGGAGAGCTCACTGGAGGAGATGGTGGCGGACTTCGTGTTTTCTGTGGAAAGCTAGTTGTGCCTCGGTGACTGTGATGGCGTCTTGTTGGTTAGAAGGAGGTCAGTTGAGAGCCTGCAACCAACCTGTCTGAGTGCTCGACACACTAGACCTACACCTGGAGTTATGGTCTGGGGTGCGATTTCGTATGACAGCAGGAGCACTCACGTGGTTATCCCACGCACCCTGATTGCAAATTTGTTCGTCAGTCTGGTGATTTTACCTATTGTGCTGCTACTTACGAACAATATTCCGCCGGCCGCTGTGACCGAGTGGTTCTAGGCGCTTCAGGCCATTACCGCGCTGCTGCTACGGTCGCAGGTTCGAATACTGGCTCGGGCATGGATGTGTGTGATCTCCTTAGTTTAGTTAGGTTTAAGTAGTTCTAAGTCTAGGGGACTCATGACCTCACATGTTAAGTCCCATAGTGCTTAGAGCCATTTGAACCATTTCGAACAGCAGTCCATGGGGTACTTTCCAACAGGATAACTCTCGCCCACATATCGTTGTTGTAACCCAACATGCTCTACAGAATGTCAACATGTTTCCTTTGGTTGTTCGATCACCAGATCCGTCTCCATCGAGTACATATGAGACACTGTCTGATGACAAATCCAGCGTCATCCACAAACAGCATTAACCGTCCCTGTACTGACCGACCAAGTGCAACAGGCGTGGGATTCTATCCACAAACTGACATCCGGCACCTGTACAACACAATGTATGCATGTTTACATGCCTATGGTTCAAATGGCTCTGAGCACTCTGGGACTTAACAGCTGAGGTCATCAGTCCCCTAGAACTTAGAGCTGAACGTAGCGGTCGCGCTACGTTCCTATGTTCAACATCTGGCGGTTACACCGGTTATTAATGTACCGTCATTTCACATTTGTAACGGCTCATCTCGCGCTTACATGAACCTGTAATCATAAATATGATACACAGACGAATGCATTCCAGAGTTTTCGTTACTTTCCATTAAATACTTTTTGGTGTTGTGATTTTTTCCGTCAGTGTATTACTCACCCACGTAATAGGGCACACTGCTCACGCTGGAGTGCTGGTAAACGGCGTACAATTGGAAGCAGGTGGTCATGCGACCCTTCAAGGCTGACGCAAGTCATGTTAGTGAAGCGGAGTCCATGTGCCAGTTGTTTGTGTGAAATCAGAACACCAAATGGGTCGATGGCTAAGATGGGGCTCGTACCGCTTTGTCTGTTACCAGGTTGCTATGTAAGTACTGTATCTCAGAGTTAGACGACCCACTTCATTCGCCTCAGCTAGCACCATATGGCTTTTATCTATTCCCCAACGTTAAATCTGCAATAAAAGGAACAAGATTTTAGCTCATTGTATCAGTGAAATAAAAAGTGGCATGCGTCATCAAGCAGTTCACAAGGGAGGAGTTCCAAAACTATTTCCATAAATGGAGAATTAGTGTGGATCGTTCAAGGTAGTGAGGAGGGTAATATATTGTTGGTGACAATACCTAAATATGTATGTTTCCGAAATAAAATGTTTTACAGCAATAGTCTCGTTATTTTATACCCACAAGTTGTCTCAACGGGACTGCTATTTGTAAACTAGGAATGGCGTACCATTCGCAGCCTTATAACATGGTTTAAGAACAGCGGTTGTAAAAATGTCCTCATCGAGAGGGACCAGAGATGTCACGCCTTTTCACGGTCATTCTTTTTCAAACCCGGCAGGCAGTAATTCTTTCAATGAATTCAGGCCCATCCCAACCAGTTTACGAGTGAACATGAGGAAGCTAATTGCATGCAACGGACATTTGGAGTTAGGGAATTTCTATCCACAGCACATAACACTCCACGTCTTCAAAGGGCCAAAGAAAACGGAAATGCGACGGTAGCCAACTGTAAGCATGTAACGTGGTCGGAAGAGTCACACTGGGGCCTCTTTTAAAATTATTCAAGGTGTCGAGTGCATCGACAGCCCACTGAGTCGTTAAATCCGCAGTGTATGCGGAATTTAGTTAAGGCCACGGTGGTTGTGTTATGTATCTGTTGTGATTTTCGTCTTATTGCTTGGTCCCATTCAGTCAGGTTGATGTGTCGACAGAAGTGCCGACACAGTGTGGTTTGAGGAGACCGAAATACACGCTATAAGCTCACGCAGGATGGCGTGAGGTCTGAAACAGGATACGTAATGAATGCTATAAAGAAAAGTACGTAGCTTCTGGAATACTTAACTTTAATCCATCCTTGTTGTACACCTGGAGATTGTGGCGATACAAGTGAGACTCTTTAGATACAAGCTATGCAGTGTTACTAATGGCGCCTTGCTAGGTCGTAGCCATTGACTTAGCTGAAGGCTATTCTAACTATCTGCTCTGCTAATGAGCGAGGCTTCGTCAGTGTGCATCGCTAGCTACGTCGTCCGTACAACTGGGGCGAGTGCTAGTATGTCTCTCGAGACCTGCCGTGTGGTGGCGCTCGGTCTGCGATCACTGACAGTGGCGACACGCGGGTCCGACATGTACTAATGGACCGCGGCCGATTTAAAGCTACCACCTAGCAAGTGTGGTGTCTGGCGGTGACACCACACAGGTCACGGTGAACGTGAACCAGGATATTTATTTTAACATTTACGGTGACTGATTGTTGCCCTTTCTTCTGCGTCTCCATGATGAGTGTGCTGTGAACACTCCAGTCTTCCAAGATGACAAAAGCTGTGTTCACAGGGCTTCACGGATACGTTGTGGGATTGACGAATACTCTGACACCCGACCGCACCTCAATTGGCCCGCTGTATTACTCAGTCCTAATTCCATAGAAACTGTTTGAGTGTTTTTGTAACTTTAGAGAAACGTATCAGTCAACGGCCCACAGATTGGTAACTCTGGGGAACCATTTCATCAGAAAGTAACTTCAGCTTCACATACACTACAGAGCCAAAGAAACAGGTACAACTGTCTAATATCGTGTAGGGCCCCCGCGAGCACGCATCAGTGCCACAGCAGAACGTGGCATGGACTCGACAAATGTCTGAAGTAGTGTAGGAGCACTGTAGTGTATGAACACTGCAGGGCACTCCATAAATGCAAAAGAGTACGAGGGGGTGGAGATCTTATCTGAACAGCACGTTCCAACGCATCCCAGATATGCTCAATAATGTTCATGTCTGGGGTGTGTGGTGGCCAGCGGAAGTGTTTAAATTCAGAAGAGTGTTCCTGGGCCCACTGTGTAGCAATTATGGACATTTTGGGTGTCGCATTGCCCTGCTGGAATTGCCCAAATCCGTCAGAATTCACAATGGACATGAATGGATGCAGGTGATCAGACAGGATGCTTACGTACGTGTCACCTGTCAGAGTCATATCTAGAAGTATCAGGGTTCCCATATCACTCCAAGTGAACACGCCCCACACCATTACAGACCTTCCACCATCTCGAACAGTCCCCTGCTGACATGCAGGGTCCATGGATTCATGAGATTGTCTCTATACCCGTACACGTCCATCCGCTCGATACAATTTCAAACGAGACTCGTCCGACCAGGTAACTTGTTTCCAGTCATCAGTAATCCTGTGTCGGTGTTGACGGGCCCAGGTGAGGCGTAAAGCTTTGTGTCGTGCAGTCATCAACGGTACACGAGTGGGCCTTCGGATCCGAAAGCCGATATCGATGATGTTTCGTTGAATGGTTCGCACGCTGACACTTGTTGACGGCCGAGCATTGAAATCTGCAGCAATTCTCAGAAGGATTTCACTTCCCTCATGTTGAACGATTCTCTTCAGTTGTCGTAGTTACCGTTCTTGCAGGATCTTTTTCTGGCCGCAGCGCCGTCGGAGATTTGATATTTTGCCGGATTCCTGAAATTCACGGTACACTCGTGAAATGATCGTGATGCTGTGTTCCATCGCTCACCGACTATTACACCACGTTCAAACTCACTTAAATTTTGATAACCTGCCATTGTAGCAGCAGTAACCGATCTAACAACTGCGCCAAACACTTAATGTCCTATGTAGGCGTTGCCGACCGCAGCGCCGTAGTCACCCCGTTTACATATCTCTGTATCTGAATAAGCACCGGCCGTCGTGGCCGAGCGGTTCTAGGCACTTCAGTCCGAAACTGCGCTGCTGCTACGGTCGCAGGTTCGAATCCTGCCTCAGGTATGGGTGTGTGTGATGTCCTTGGGTTAGTTAGGTTTAAGTAGTTCTAAGTCTTGGCGACTGATGACCTCAGATGTTAAGTCTAATAGTGCTCAGAGCCATTTGAACCATTTTTGAGAAAGCATGCCTGTAACAGTTTCTTTGGCGCTTCAGCGTAAATGCGTGAAGAAACTTGTGGACTCTCTTCCTCTTGGAATCGCCATTATCACCAAAATATCTGATGTTAGCCAGTATTAACGTGATGTATCCTGGGGGTGACCAGTTTTTTGTTCGGTGTGCTTATTGACTTTAGATGAACCTGCTAGCTGTCACTTTGACCTAAGGTAGAATGGGAGGATGTTCATGTAGTATACATACATACATACATATATATATATATATATATATATATATATATATATATATATATATATATATATAATTTAGTTAGCATATAAATAAGACAGATGTGTAATGGGAGAAGATCGAAAAGAAAATTAACGACACTTTAACACGATGGTGTGAGGAGGGACGATGGTATCAACATATTTTCATGCGCAATTGTGAAAGAGACAATACTTTCAGCAAATGATAGTGTACCTAGTAGTAGTAGCAGTAGCAAAATCAGGAAGGACTTCACTGAAGGAATGCAAAAATACGAATACGAAAGTTTTTTTTTTTTACTTTTGCATTATCTTTCGGTTCGTGCCCATGCAGCCAGCTCAAAAACGGAAAGGCCATACGACGGTTGGAGTGACTCTCGTGTCAGTAATGATGATGCAAATGTAGGGACACCACAACACCCAGTCACTTCGCGGAGTAAATTTCCGACCTGGTCGGGATTCGAAGCCGGGTCCGTTCGGTTAGCAATCTGCAGCGCTGATCCCCAGCTAGCGAGGCGCACGATGCGACACATAATGAAAGTGATGAATGCTCGAAAAATAAATTGAAAAGTGCACCTATTGGTCTTTCGACTTAGTATTCAATTACGTTATTAGTATATAGGAAATCAGTTTTCATGTGTTACATAACTGGGCTAAGATTATGTCCCGTCCTCACTTTGATCTCATAAATTATCGACTAAAATTTTTAATAACCCTGCAGTACTTTCGGAGTTCTATAAGTTTTAATTGTGAGTTAGTAGACAAAGATTCCTCTCGTTAATAGGGCAGTAAGATCTCATCCTCAATCATCAATGTGGCTATAGAGCGATCAACCAAGAATGTGGTCATCGTGAACGACTAATGCCACATAAATGATTTTTAGACAGTTAACTCGAATGAGGTCTCTCTAGACTGACAAAACCCGCCTACCTAATAAAGAAGATGAGGGATCAAATAGTTTGCTTTCAGCTTTCACAGTAAAGAGGGCGTTAATGAGAAGAGAGCGGCAGATTCAATTATCTTTTCATTTTATTGCCACAGCATACAGGGAAATTAATTTTGTTTACAATCGCTTTGAATCTCTTTGATTTCAATCCTTCCATTCTCAACATGAGTGTGAGAGAATGTGATGTGGATCAGCCGAGTAGAGTCACAATATGTTATGAAAAAAGTTGTCTAGAAACTGGTCTCTTGAAATCGAAAAGTAAAGAGGAAGTTACAGACTAAGAGTTTTACACTGCTCACACAGTGCACCTATGTCAAGCAGGAAAATTTAGATATTAATCCTCTATAGCTCCATAGGGTTATAAAGAGAATTTTGTAGTACGTTTTGCGTTATAGTGTTTGGAGGGCCCTTATCGTAGACTCATTTCCACATTAGGATACTAAGGAGAAAGATATTTAAATCTCCTGAAATAGGGCGAGATATTGTCTTAAATTTAACACAGTGTGTAGTAACTTGGATGTGGGAAAGTAATAACAAAATTAGAATATTTCAACTGCTCGATCACAAAACAAAACACATGGAGACATACTGAAGTACCCTTTTGAGTGGCATCCATCAAAGGTTCAAGATATCATCCAGAATAACATGGAGGCACACAGTTAATAACTATATTTTCTGCAATTCAGTTTCTAGAACCTCTGTACTACGAGCTGTCGTTAAAGCAGATCATATAGAATTTCTGTTGAGAAATCATGTGAATCGCCTCAGGAGTGTGACAATGTTGCGGAAAACACTGGGATATCGAGTGGACCAACGTCTTTGCAAAGTGCATGATCTGTTTTAGACTGATCTCTTAGAATCTCAAGGAATAAACTTATTTAATTTGGTGAGAATATTTCTACAAGTACTGACGTGACACATCTGTCATTTATTTTTATATCACAAAAACAATTGTATTGGAAACTATATTTTTTTAGTTTTGAAGCTGTTCGGCATCGAAGTCATCACAGCCACAGTTTAAAAAGATTTATTTAGAGGATATGTCTAATACTTAGAAAGAAGAACCACTGACACCTTATTTTCTTAAATGAACTGTATATTACTGCTACGTAACACTGCTCTTATGAGCGTTATTTGGTAAATCAGATTCGATTCCCAAGTCGACAATGCAGTACAAAAAAACTGAGACAGAATACCAGTCGTTTGCGCAAATTTGTAGAGTGTCCATACTGAACGTTTATAAATTCTGAATCACTGTGCGTTAGCAAGCGACGGAAAACCGTATACGTCTCTTCTTCGTTTTCAGATTATAAACTGAAACCACTTTCACAGGTAACATAGGAACTATCAATATTAGTTGCGTCTCACATCACGCAAGAGTAAATATGGTATCCAGAAGACCGCATCCATTGAATAATGCGACTGAGTCCGAAGCTTGCAGTGGAAGTTGGGTGTTGTCCATGTGAAGGGCGCAACAGACAGCGACCACACGCACTTCCCACGATGCTGCCATCTGTCAAATCGAGTTACGCTCCCCATCCATATAGCTGCCGCCGCTAGTTCACACACTTTCTGATCGTACAGGCAAAACATTTTCGGACAGCAGTAGTATTTATGAGGCATTTCCAATCGTATAAATATTGGTCTAGACATATGTGGCTAAAAAAGTCTCGTTTGTAAGCATAAAATGGGAACAGTGCATACTAAATTTCCATTATTGACCAATGAAGCAGAACTATTTTTAAAAATGAATGAGCGATTTCGAAATAATTTCACATTAATATGAAAAATATGTATGATAATGAACATCACATTATATGTTCGCCTTGGTGTCGTCCTATTTTGCAGGATCCGTATGTAATGAGTCGTTAGCTGTCGTGCGCCCGTCTTTGTGACCGAATATCAGTTCTGAAGCCCCTACAAATGGGAAACTCAGTGTGTGCTTTCTGTTTGCCAACTGCGTAATTTTTTGTATGTGTTTTATGCTGTATTGGTAGTGGGTTCTATTTCTACGGTGGAGATCGAGAAGAAGCTGGGTTTTCAAGTGAACGGATGAGGAATGTCCCCTGCGCGTTAATAGCACTAACTTAGGCACAGAAAGTGGTGAAATAAACACACGTAAGACTCTTCGACAATCTGCACGTGGAAGTACAACATACGACAGTCAACAGAAGTGTTTCAAAATGTGAGTTAGAAATGTTTGTCCTTGATAATTCCTTGTATACCATGGAGAAATTCTTAGGCAAGGATTATTAGTCACTAAAGAAAACCTGTAAATGGCCAGAATATTTTTAGTTGTATACAAGTGTTCTGTTTTGGTCTGCTGACACGTTTCCCATCATAACGTTTATGGCGAATTTGATCTGTGTAACCAATAACTAAGTCAATGATGCATTCGTGAATCAGTTTAGTTTCTTACAAACAGTGATATCCAAATAATCTGGATTATTGTTGCTTTCCGTGTGTGTTAACTGTCGGCTAAAAGGTAATAAAAATATAAACGGCAGTAGTATATAGACTATTTGCATCGTACATGTATCGATTGACAGTTCTTTGCCTGCTCAACGACAGTTTATAATAAAGCAGTTTATGCACCTTTTCCGTTGGGACGACATTAATTTCCAACAATTTTTTTTGGCAGTCGTCCATTAACTACAATTACTCCTGAAGCCATTTTTATGCGCGTTGTTAACTATAAATTTTACACTGTACACCTAATTCTTGGTCACTGTCAGAAACACGCAGTTACTTATTTTTTGATATAATAAGAGCATTACAGAACCTATTACAGGAGTTTTGAGACCATTGCCTAAAAATGAAATATAATTTTACGATTTGTCTGTACAGGAGACAACAAACGATAATTTTTTCCACAACAGAGCTGGAAGAAGCCAAACTGGGAAGAAACGATTCGTAGAACATCCAGCTGTGAAAGCGGATGGAATGGTGATTATCGGTAACGGTGCGGCAAAAAAAAAAAAAAATATTTATGTGCTACCCTTGCGGCACATAATCACAGAACGCTCTTGTGTCGCACGAACGAAGTAACATAATCATAATCACTTACCTCTGGTAAAAAAGAAATATTGTTTTCTTGAGCTCAGTGAGAGAGGAAACATGTGATAAATGAACTTGTTTGCGCAGACGAAAAGAATAAGGGGCGTGTTTTTCATCCATTATGATGCGTGGCAACATGATGAATATTTTACTCAGACTAACAAAAAACGGGAGGATACTCGGTGCAGCCACTGGTAACACATGCCTTCTTACTTGAAATGGACAGTTTAAGAGGATGGCCTACTACGATTATACACACACATACATAAAAAGACAAACAATTTAATTTCCGCCAGACTTTTGCGACTAAGGCAAACTCATTCCAGAACTCACAGTACCATTCTAACTTGTGGATCCCGTTAATGATAAAAGGGCTATTTATTAAAATTTTAAGCTTTGGACAGGTTTATGTATCACACGTGTCCATTAAATAGCGTTAGGGAATGATGGTTTCCTATGTTTTATCAAACCTCTGATGATATCTCCTCAGATATATCTTAACATATCTCCTATGATGTATCTTAAGATATATCCTAAAATATCTCTCTCGGAAGCGTGTCTTTCCGTTGTACATTTTCCATTGACACTACTGGATGACTTGACCTCTTGCAATGGAGATAATTTAATTTAGATTAAACTAGGTTAGGTAAAAGAATGACCATTGCCTGTTGTATGCGTACCGTGCAAGTTTCCAACTCTTCTTATGGATATTTAATTTTCTATAAATGCGTACAAAAACAATTTAAAAGTTGGTAGGAGTTAGAAACTTCAAAAATCCTACAGGTTAACATTGTTAATGTGTACTAGATTAACAGATGGGAAGTAACTTTTCACTTTAGCAGGTGAGACCACTTCTTACTTTCGACTGCTATTTTTTTCTGAAGTCAGTAGCTTTAAGTCCATCTCACTGTAAGATTTTGAGAGATAGAAATATAATTATTACATAATTTATATGGCCAGATCAGAAAGTCGTCTGCTAAGGGTCTCACCACGGTATTCACATTAAGTGCTTAAAGGAAAGCAAGGTGAAGTTACATGGAGATCACTCCCCAATGAAAACGAATTTATTGTCAACCTATGTTCTGCTGCTGCTGTAGTGCTACAGAATTTAGGACACGACAGGGAACCAAGAGACGCATTCTGAAATGTCTGTGCGGAGCTAACATGCTTTCTTATCGTAAACAGAAATTCTACGGGAGGAGGTCACGTAGAGCCAAATAAACACCGAATCTCTATAACTTCCAGTAATTTACATGCCTAAGAAGTATTCTAAAACATTCAGCTGATGTTATTTTACAAAAGAAATGAGTATACTTTATGCACAGGTATGTGATTCCCCGCAAACAAATAGCAGGAAGAGCTGAAATCCAGTAGGGGAAAAATTGTATTGGCTTTTGCGAATTTGGCTGATGGTTTGAATGAGACGGACTACAACAACTGCCAATCAAAATTTAAATCGCATAGTACCCGCGTGTATTCACGTTCTTAGCAGTTACCCAGCGAGGGGCGACTCACGTTCGGCATAGCGGCTCGAATCAGATCCCCGTCCGGCGTTACAGATTCACGTTTGCCATGGTTTCTTTAAATCAATGAACGTCCTTTTAAAAGGGCGTGGTCGATTTCCTGCTCAACCACTCCCCAATCCGAGCTTGCGCACCGTCTCTAACGACCTCGTTGTCGATGGAACATTAAATCCTAATCTTATTTCCGGATTTCTTTGCCGACTAGAAGGAATGTAAGATTACGAGAATAAATTATTACTGTCATACTACCTTCAAACGTATATCACAAGACTAGATTTTTATTCACCTATTTCTATCAGTATCATTTTATGCAAATGTAGTGGATCATACTGCAGGTGAGGGGCTATGATTGAAAAAGACCAACTCGTTCTATGACGTCACAAAACTGACAACGGATTATGACGTGTACGTTATATTGATGTCTTACAAGGAGACTACACGACGCTCGGATGACGGATTTACTTCAGACTTTGTACACATTTAATAGTCCATTAGGAGAACGTAATGTGCAAGTAGTAAGGCGTACTACTTAGGCGATTTCGAGAAAATCGCTAGAGAAGTTTTACGAGTCAGTGATGTACAAGCGCGATGCGACCCTGAGCACCATATGGAAATGGTTGACGTCGAATCTCCGTAGACACTGGGTCACTGGCTCGAGTCCTGCTCATTTTTTTCTAGTTTATATTTTTTTCAGCTCTATAGTCATATTATTTCACATGTGAAAAGTAACGTGAGGAAAAGAGACGGGTATTTGCACGAACTAGAATTTCCAATGTTGTTTCGTTATTTGTTAATTTTTACTGTCACAACAAATATTACATTTATAACTGACGACAAATAAACGACGAAATGCATAATTTTTTTCTGAAAATGTTTGCCTGTCGCGATTTCCGTAGTCCCTTATACCTCCAATCGAGTGAGGTACCAACAACTGCTTTGCACCTGGACGCTTCGATCTACAGTTACAGGTTTCAAGGACGAGGGACAGACTTGGAAAGTCCAACTCCAACATCGATAAATAAAGGTTTAAATAACTTCATTCAGTAATACAACGAATTACAATAATCCAGACTACGAAGGTAGGGTGCGATTAGTCGACGGATCTACTTTAGACATTACACGTTGCAGGATGATATTTTTCATACAGATGCGGAAAACTCAAATTAAGTCGACGTATAATACATGGAATGAATGCAGTTTTCCCACATGCACAAATAACCTTCAGAGTTTCGAAGGAAAAACAAATCTTGTTGACGTTTTGAAACTTTCTCTTTCTTCCTATACACTTCTGACATTGCCAGCGTAGGGGCTATCTATGGTATTATGAAGACTGAATACATTTTCAGCTACCAGATCGCTACAATTATTTGTTCATATAGATTATCGGTTTCGGCATTTCTCTGTTGCCATCTTCGGATCTATGTTCACATCATTACAAGGTGTTGTTCTTCAGTACTGTGAGTAACTGTATAGCACCACTTACTGTACTGAAGGAGAAGATGCGTAATGATGTAAACATATATCCGAAGATGGCAACACACAATTGCCGAAATATGTAACGTATATGAATTAATGGTTTTAGTGACCTTGGGAACAGAAAATGTACTCAGTGTTCATCTCTTCCTTCCAACAATTAGGACACAGACCATGAGTAACGCAGCATTTTGTAAATATCGATGCCGAAAATAGATGATGTGAACTGAAAGTATTTTAACGGCATCTTGAATAAGTTTCAAGGCGCTTGATGAAGTTTTTAACTTGACTATAGAAATAAAAGTATCATAATATTTATTATAATAATAAAAATTAATAAACAGCCCAGTAACTGTGGAAATTCAATAAATATCGCGCGTCTTTACATAATATTACTTTTCAAACGTAATATGTGCGAAATAACATGACTAGTGTTGAAAAAAATATAAATAAAAGAAAAAGAAAATGAGCAGGACACGACTCAGCTATCCACCAATCACGAAACTTGAACGCTAACCATATGAGCTCCGCCATCTCGGATTCAGGGTCGCAACATCATTGAAGCATAAAACTTTTCTTGCACATTATTTGTCGCAATGGACTAATAAGAGTGGAAAAAGGTCGACGCAAATCCGTGATCCGAACGTGGTGGCCTTTCCTTGTTAGTGTTTCACAATCAGAAGCTCTCAGACCGCATAACCCAATGCCTATCTTTCTTTCTTTCTTTTCTTTACTTCTAGGAGTGCCCTGAGTACACATTTAAGCTGCGAAAACAGTTAAGATAGTGTACTGAAAGGAATGAAGAACTTAGCGTAATTTGAACAATCCTTACGTCTAGACATCTGTGACTGACATTCTGTAGCACTGTAAAGTGATGTTTACAGCCAAGCGGAAACAGTCTATTTCATAGCACTGTTAAAAATGAGTTGTGAAGTTATAAAAGTGCAATTTCAGATTTTGGAATTTTATAAAATCAATTAGGCGGTGGGACGTATTTAAAATGCTGAATACGTTTTCGTTCAGACTAATAACTTTCGGTTGAACCTCTGGTCCTAGTGTAATGGATTAATTTCATATCGTGATGATTTTGAAAGTCCTTATTTAAATTCGTAGTTTTAAGTATTTAGTTTTATAATTGTTTCTTAAAAAGAGAGCTTGCAGTAAGCTATGGATAAACTTTTACAAAGAGAACGAGTATTTCGAAAGCAGCTGGAAGACAGAGTCTAAAAAATACGTTGTAAAAAGGTTAAATGGAACCGGCGTCGGTCAGCGCGCGGCGGTACAGCGCCACAATTTCACGCTCGGCTGACCAACAAGCCGGCGTGATTCGGCGGGATCGTCGTGCCAGCCTCTGTGTCACACGCATATGAAAACCCTCGCACAGTTCAATACAGCCGTGTACTCGTGTAACTGCTGCTCTGCCCGACATGGAACGCCACTGACCTCCGTCATAAGCACCACATTTAGGCCATTTCCGCCTGTAAGCAATCCCCTAGATGATTTGCTGTACGGAAGATTAATGAATTCTACGTTGCGATCAGATAATGAGATTAGGTAGGTATGTGCGTACAATATCGTTATGGTATTTTTTATGTGTTTAGATCGGCTGCATGGAAAGTGGTGAAGGGAAAGCCAGCACTTGTCGAACAGAATGTACAATCAGGGTATTCAGCGGTTCTGATTTCAGCATCCGAATCCGAGTTCCACAATTTATGATCGACGTATTCTGGCTCTGTATCGCTTTGTTGGCTAGTCATGTTCATTTCAGTCTAAAATCCGAGATATACTGCACATACTGATATGCAACGATCGTCAACGAAGTCTTGGTGCCTCTGACATTTCCAATCGGAACCGGCCGGAGTGGCCGTGCGGTTCTAGGCGCTGCAGTCTGGAACCGAGCGACCGCTACGGTCGCAGGTTCGAATCCTGCCTCGAGCATGGATGTGTGTGATGTCCTTAGGTTAGTTAGGTTTAATTAGTTCTAAGTTCTAGGCGACTTATAACCTAAGAAGTTAAGTCGCATAGTGCTCAGAGCCATTTGAACCGTTTTTTTCCAATCGGCTCACGAAACCGAGGTGATGGTTTCGAAAATGTAGTATACAAATTGGTGTGTACTATACATCTAGACAGGTATCGTTAGAGAAAGACCTTGTTGTGATATTTTGAACCGATAAGGCTGTTACACTTAGGTTCAAAAATGGTTGGTTCTAATGGCTCTGAGCACTATGGGGCTTAACATCTGAGGTCATCAGTCCGCTAGAACTTAGAACTACTTAAACCTAACTAACCTAAGGACATCACACACATCCACGTCCGAGGCAGGATTCGAATCTGTGACCGTAGCGGTCGCGCGGTTCCAGACTGTAGCGCCTAATAACGCTCGGTTACCTCGGCCGGCGTTGCGGTCACATAATGAGATTAGGTAGGTATGTGCGTACAATATCGTTACGGTATTTTTTACATGTTTAGATTGGCTGCATGGAAAGTGATGAGGGGAAAGCCAGTACTGACGAACAGAATGAACCATGGAGGCATTCACCGGTTCTGATTTCAGCATCCGAACCCGAGTTCCACAATTTAGGATCCAAGTATTCTGGCTCTGTATCGCTTTGTTCGATGGTCATGTTCATTTCAGTGTAAAATCCGAGACATACTGCACATACAGACATGCAACGACCGTCAAACGAAGTCTTCGTGCCTCTGATATTTCCAATCGGCTCACGAAACCGAGATGATGGTTTCGAAAATCTAGTATACATCTTGTGTGTGCTGAACATCTAGTGAGGTATCGTAATATAAAGACCTTGTTGTGATATTTTGAACCGATAACGCTGTTACAATTAGGTGATTCGCGCTTTATGTTTAGAGACATGGCCTGTTGACGTAATACACAGTATAATTTTTTCCAAAACTGGGAAGTACTTTTTATCCAGGAACTAATCCGTCACTTACATTGGTGACCAGTCACGGCACAAAAATAATACTCAGTTATTATTATTTACATAATTCCTCAAGTGAGTTTGATGAATGTTATTATGTTCCTAATTACGAATTCTAATACGCATTGTGTGTATAGATAAAAAATGCACACACAAATTTGTTTATTGTGTTTACACTGATGATGAAAATGCAAGTATCCCTACGCAGTAAATAGCAGGTGGAGTGAGATTGGTAGACTATGTAAATGTCGTGTGACTAGGGCCTCCCGTCGAGTAGACCGTTCGCCGGGTGCAAGTCTTTCGATTTGACGCCACTTCTGCGACTTGCGCGTCGATGGGGATGAAATGATGATGATTAGGACCACACAGCACCCAGTCCCTGAGCGGAGAAAATCTCCGACCCAGTCGGGAATCGAAGCCGGGCCCTTGGGATTGACGTTCTGTCGCGCTGACCACTCAGCTATCGGAGGCGGACATGGTAGACTGCGATAAATACCGTAACATGGGCATAACTAATATTTAAAATGTAGCTGTAGATATGCGAAAAAGGTTTTCGAGAAATCTCAATACGAGAAGCACAAGCATCCTTCCATGTGGTTAACACTCGTACGTATGTCAGATTTAACTTAAAAGAAACATAATTTCAAATAATGTGTTGCATATTTTAAGGTATTCCACAATCATTTAGAGTCTATGTGTCTGATGCTTGTTAGGAGGTGCGTTCCGCGGAAGAAAGATGGAACGTGGAGGGGAAACTGTATATACCGGCAATCTCGGGCTTAAATTTGAACACATTTCTTGCCATTATTTCGGAGCAGTTTAACTGTAAATCTCATGAGCAATCGTAATACTATACTCTTAATTCATAAATGGAGTAATTATCTGTAAGAAGGACAATGATTTATGGAAGAAGAACCTGGAGCTGTTGCAATATGTTGCTGGAGTAAACATTTCTAAATATTGACTTCAAACTAAATTACCCGCTTAATGTACAGAAGATACTCAACTAGATGCCAACAACAACTTTTCCAAAATCTTGTTTAGATATACCGAACCGTTTCAAATATTCCATTCAAAATCACAGGGTCATAACGGAAGTCGCTCCGCAACAGGAGACATAGTGACTGTATGGAGGATATGTAAGGGTTTTCCGCAGAAACTTCTGCAGCGTAGTCGAAACATTATTGGCAACATGTGCGCTCGCCCACGTGTCGCCAACGTAGTTTCGAATGCGCTGCAGAAGTTTTGCTGAGAAGGCATTACACATCCTCCATACAGTCTCAATCTCTCCGCTAGTGATATCTACTTTTTAGAGCCCCAAAGAAAGACATTCGTGGCCGTCGACGTGAGAAGCTCCCATGTTGCCAAGGTCGTTTGGTGTAAGTTGCTGAAGTTTCGCTGGGAAGACCTCACACATCATTCTTTCATTCGTTCAGTTTCGATCTCTCCCCATACGATTTCCATATTTCTGAAGCCCTGAAGAAAGACATTCGTGGCCGTCGTTTTTTTGGAAGGATGAGGTGTAAGCCTGGGTACAATCATGGTTCTGTAGACAGTCGCAAACATTTTTCCATGAAGACACAGACCGTTTTGCCTCACAGTGGGATAAATATGTTAACAGGTGTGGGGATTAGTTTTGAAATAATAAACAGGTCACTTACTTTTTGCTATCTGTCCCGTTTTTATTTGACTAATCTTGGTGTTAGCATACGCCAGAATGAAGCACGAGAAATGACATGGGATACCGCAACGTGAGTTCGAGGTAAGGTTTGGAATGTTTTTCTGGGTTTGTGGTTACTCTATGCTGACCCCACAAGAATGCCTGAAGTTCGGTTTGATGAGAATTTTCTTACGCACGTATGGCAGAGCAGCTACAAAAGCAAAGGGGCCAGGTTGCCTGTGGTGGTGGCTGAGCGCACAGGGTGAAGAGCGTAGTAATTGGCAGGGTCGCGCGCTGCATGCATGTGTATAGAAGCTCGTACATTATGCAGGCAAGCCCGTCGCCCTACATTGTAATAGCTGGCTTCATATCGTACCGCCATCTTGAATGCATTAACAGGGATCCGCATTAAATTGCTTCCTATTCAATAATAAGTTGATCTCGTCGTAGATCTTTGCTTGTTAAAGGAGCCTCGCGTTCCGTTACCTTCAATGGCAGGAACAGAATTGAACGTCAAATGCTTTGCACTGACATTTCACACCTTACACTGTACGTGTCAACACTCCTGGTGACCACGAAACATAGTTCTAGCAGAAGAGAAAACAGCTTCCCTGACATATACACTGAGGGAAACAAATTATAGCGTCAAACTTCCAAAATTATGCACTGACGTTCGATGTGAACAGCTATACAAAGTGTTTACTGATTCCTGCAGCTCATTATTGAGTGTTTATAAAGACTTCTGAATGTATCCTGATAGGATTAGTTCAGTCAAGCAGCTTTGTAGTAGCTGAATTCGAAATTATAGGGTAAAAGTACGTATTTAACTCGCTGTTAGAAAATCAGATGATCCTCTTGCGTAGATATTATAGAAAGGAAAGGAAAGAAAATTATTACATAACGTCCGTTTCGGGGAAGAGATTGTTAGTGACGGCGCTTAGCGTCAGATAGTGTTAGAATAGTAAAGGATTTTCCCAAAATTCACACTATCGATTCAAAGAAACCAGGGTATACTAGAGTCCGAACGGATCGACGAGGATTCTAACTCCTGGATTCCAAGTCCAGGCTGCTAACCACTGCGTCGCCTCGCTAGATGTCTAAACATTAAAGAGTTGTATGACGTGATAGCTGTACAAAGTGGCCATGATAATCGTAAGACTTAACGGAAACGAACTTTCAAGTACTGGAATACTCGCGAGAGAGTCACTTAAACGAGGAGGAGATCAGTGTTGAACGTCCCGTCGACAAAGAGGTCATTAGAGACAGAGCACGAGCTCGGATTAAGGAAGGTTCAAATGGCTCTGAGCACTATGGGACTCAACTGCTGTGGTCATCAGTCCCCTAGAACTTAGAACTACTTAAACCTAACTAACCTAAGGACATCACTCACATCTATGCCCGAGGCAGGATTCGAACCTGCGACCGTAGCAGTCACGCGGTTCCAGACTGTAGCGCCTAGAACCGCACGGCAACTCCGGCCGGCGATTAAGGAAGGATAGGGAAGAAAATCAGCAGTGCCCTTGCGAAGGAACCACCCCGGCATTTGCCTGAAGCGATGTAGGGATATCACGGAAACCTAAATCAGGATGTCCGGAAGCGTGTTTGAACCGTTGTCCTCCCGAATGCGAGTCCAGTCTGCTAATTACTGCGCCACCTCGCTCTGTGTCAGTCACTTAAACGAAAATTCAGAAGAAGTTTCCATGGATAATACTGCAGAATGACCCTAACCACCGAATGTATGCCTCATTGTTCTGAGATGCCAAAAGAACGGCGACGTTTACTGTCAAATTTTTGACAGAAATTTTGGAAATTTTTTATAGAATCAGGAAGCGTTAAAGAGCGGGTCTATGTCTTAGTAATGTTTCATTTTCTCCCCAACTTTGTAGAATATTTTGTTTCTCCGCTGCCTTGTGTCGCTCGTGTACTCTTTTTGCTGAGGATATTAATGTACGCAGACCAGAAGGATATTATAGTATTCGGACAAGAAGCTAATATCCTATTGCTGATTCTCTTATGAAATAGGTTAGGGGCATTTGAAATGGTTAGAATGAATTAAACCTAACTAACCTAAGGACATCACACACATCCATGCCCGAGGCAGGATTCGAACCCGCGACTGTAGCAGTCGCGCAGTTCGGGACTGAAGCGCCTAGAACCGTTAGGCCACCGCGGCCGGCCCTTGAAAACAACTTGGTTAAGATGTAATTATTAGTAAAGAGACGTCTCCAAGTCTTGAAAAATCTTGTCACATACATTTATTCCGAGAAATGAACAGATATTAGGCCGAACACTTCAGCAACTCAGACACAGCTTTGTGTGAAAACGACCAAGTGTGTCTACAACGTTTTATAATTATTTCACATGTTTACAATAATTATAAGAAATAAATGTTGACGTGTGGGAAACATATCGTTTATTGGAGTTAATGATTACAAAGCTGCAAGTGGCAGACCACGCAAATTTGGTAATTTTGCAGTGATTTTCATTCGGAGATTTCAGAGTTTCATTCCGGATTTAAATCTAATGAGAGAACAGTGTCGTGGAGTCGTATAACACAATAATTCAGGGCTGCAGTTCATATTTTGCACGTGCAGTTGCCATGAGAAGAGATTAGTATATTTTTTGTATCTTTCCTCTGTCTTTTTGTATCTTTCATATCTTTGTGCCGGTGGGCAAGATTATGGATAAGGAGTTCTTATAAAATTGGCTACTAGCGAAAAAAATATTAGACGTGACATTTCGGCATGATACGTCCGACCTGCAGTTGCACTATTTATTCGTAGCGTCCACCTCTACCTTCAAGGTGTACAACACGAATCGTCTATTACAGAGAATCTGCACAGAGTTCTGGTCATAGAGAATCACTGGCGTTCGTCAAATACCGCACTGAAAATGGAACATTACTTGGAAGGACAAATTAGGAAACAAAGTTACGTCAGTTCATAATAGCTAGGACAATACTTCAGATATTGAAGCTTACCTGGTAAATCGAAGAGAGATATAACACTTGTCGCCAGTTTCTTAAGTAAAGGTAGAATTGAATTTACATGGTACAGAATGCACTAGCCTGGAACAAGGTTTATTGTTAGAAGCAAGTTCTTCTGGTGTCACTAATGAAGAAACAGCAGGTTCCCTTGGGCTGAATATATGAAATAACAGTCACTGGTGTACGTTATTGCTCCTAAAATTACGTGATTCGCAATTAACTCCACGTAAGTTTCCGAAGCCTGCCACGTGGTATGCATAATTCTGTAAGGTAATTCGGACACCGTTTCATTCGCATTAAAACCCGTGCGTACGCACGAACTCTCTCTGTCTGTCTGTCTGTATGTCTGTGTGTGTGTGTGTGTGTGTGTGTGTGTGTGTGTGTGTGTGTGTGCGTGTGTGTGTGTGTGTGTGTGTTTTGATGGGAGGGGAGCGGTGGGGTGAATCCTGTGTGCAAACGTGAAGAGGAGGTGGAGGACATCCACCGTGACTGTCTCTCAAATGATATTAACGATTCCAATATCAAACTCTCAACGATTATACATCCAAATGCCTGACATACCCCAGGAGCAAACATTCATATTTTCCTGACAAATGCAACATTCGGTAAAGAACAGTAAATAAAAAATATGAGATATGCAACGTAAATTGTCGCAAATCGTTAATACACGTACATTAGGTACTCGTCCCAATAGATTAAAAATTATAATTTTGTTATGCAAATTAAGAGGAGCTAGGGACCGAGTAGAAAAACGTCGTTTATTTTATCATGCTACGTTTCTGTCATCAGCCATGTTGACTGGCCAGCAGAGAAGAACGCATTTAATTAAAAGGGGCAGAGCAGCTACAAATAACATGAAATTAACGCACTCTCTATTAATTTCGTTTCATGTTGTTTGGAACGCAGCCCCTGTTTGCCTGTCAACCGCTTCACAGATTCGTTGTCACTCTTCACCGGTTTTTCGCATTCAGAAAACGTATAGCGCCGATGCATTCTACAATGTTAAACTACACGTTACACTGGGCTCCACTAACTTGCAGAAGAGGTTATAAAACAACGTTATTTTCAAACAAAGCTGCTAAGCTGGTTAAATATTGAAAAAAAAAAAACTTTTCATCCTAATATGCAGTTGTCATACAGGCCAATTTTTCTTCGGGTGTTTGACCACAAAAAGTCAGCAACTAATGGGAGCAATGACAATAAATTTCTTAGAAAGCCCGTTCACTTAAGTTCTTTATTTGCAAGAGGTCTCCCTTTATTTATACAGCTATGAAATAAGTGCATCGTCTTAACACCAGGCAAGTGCAAATCCTTATCGGAAGAACGAACAGAGACCAACAATGGTCTTCTGGCTAAAGGAGTATCGTGTCATATTGTCAGACTCAGAGATATATTGATGTATGATATATTTTTATCTGCTTTTCCCACTCACATAGTTGAGGGATGGCGGTGCTCAAGTTTAATCGGGGTTGTCCATCTTGTTTAAAGTGTCAAGGTAATGCAGTCATTAACACAAAAGCTTATCTTAAAACCTTTGTATTTATCAATCACGGTGTTAGTGGGAAACACCATGCCATCACCATACCTCAGAACTATCAAACTCATCTAGTTAGAAGAGGAACCTGCACTTTCAAGTGTAGTCAAACCAACTTACCCGTAATTATGCTAGTGTTTTAAATCAACGTTAGTTACGGCGATGGAATCTTCTACAGCTACTTCTATACGACTACTCTGTAATTCACAATGAAGTACCTTTCAGAGGATTCTTCGACCCACCTTCAAGATATTTCTTGATCCTACCACACTTGAACTGCGCGCGGGGAAAACGAACACTTAAACCTTTCCGTGTGTGCTTTGATTTCTGTTATTTTATTATGATGATCGGTCCTCCCCACGTAGGTGGGCGCCTACCAAATATTTTCACTCTCTAAGGAGGAAGCTCGTCGTCGAAATTTCATGAGATTATCGTGCCGCAACGAAAAACTCGTTTGTTTGCCAGTAGGTTAAATGTTCGTGTCACAAGGTCCAAATCGTGCTATAGTTTGTGGAGTATCTTGGTAGTGAACTCAGATTCACTCTACAAAGTTCGCTTAATCTGAACATCATGAAGGACATCTGCGGCACTCTTCGGCGTCAGATTCGCGTCCACAAACCGCAATTTACGGGAATATCGTGATGTGCGTAGACATCTGGTCCACTCATCAGATCCATTTCTTGCAAAACCGCTTCTACTCGTTTACTGCTTTGTAAATGTTGTGGGTTGGCAGGAGAGCCAACCCGGTATACTAGAGGGAGTCGAAAGGCACGCGTTTTAGCTCACGCAGGCTGGCGTGAGGTCTGGAACAGGACAAGGAAATTAGACTTTAGAAAAACGGACGTAGCTGGTGGAATACTTAACTTTAATCCATAAAGGGTGAACGTCGCTCTTGACGGTACATAATTCATAATCTCAATAGTAACTGGTAATGGCGCCTTGCTAGGTCGTAGCAAATGACGTAGCTGAAGGCTATGCTAACTATCGTCTCGGCAAATGAGAGCGTATTTTGTCAGTGAACAATCGCTAGCAAAGTCGGTTGTACTACTAGGGCGAGTGCTAGGAAGTCTCTCTAGACCTGCCGTGTGGCGGCGCTCGGTCTGCAATCACTGATAGTGGCGACACGCGGGTCCGACGAATACTAACGGACCGCGGCCGATTTAAAGGCTACCACCTAGCAAGTGTGTTGTTTGGCCGTGACACCACAGTAAACGTGGACCACCACGCTATCAAGAAGGTAACTATAATGTTTTGTTTCGGCAGTGTATTTCACACATTACTAGCTTTCTGAATCACGGCTTGGTATATAGTCATGAGCTATGGCATGAGACACGGCATCATGTTAGCTTGTGCAAAACACATGCAACCGTAAAAGCACGCGAGCACGGTCACACACACACACACACACACACACACACACACACACACACACACACTCACACACACACACACACGGAACACATAAACACACAGTCACACGTATTTGCTTGCATGTTGAGATTAAAGTAAACTCGCAGCTTGCTAACGCTCATGTCAAGTAATTTAAGAGGTATGTACAGAAAGAGAAATTCGCATAAAAGAAACGTATAAAAATACTCACAACTTGTAGAAGATTTTTTTATAAACGTATTGACTTCATTTAAAAGAAAGAGGAGGAGATGGGGGCAGAGGAGGTAGGAGAACAGTAGGATTACATATTCACCTTTAGTATGTTGCGTATATTACCGTTTGGTGTCCTAGAGAAAAGTTTTGACAAGCTCCCTAGAATACTATGGTCCTCTGCACAGTCAGTAAGAGGGTAGAAAACTTCCATTCACTCTTTCGTCGACCAGCATTATGTGGATATAGAAGATATGAAAAAGGACGCTGAAGTCAAGACTTTCACTTTTGATAAGCCATGGACAGAAGAAGATCGTAAAGGAAAATATCACTAGACCGCAACATAAACTCAAAGATGGATGACTTGGAAATGAACATCAATGACGTCGAAAAACAGGTGAGAGCGAGTAAAGTGCCAACGCTTGATGGAATTCTAGTTCGGTTTAACTGAGAGCAGTGAGTAGTATTGAACACTGTCTTTTCTTCCCTAGCTTTCATTCACTGTGAATCTGTCGCGCACCGGTAATGTCTCGGGTGACTGAAAATACACTCCTGGAAATGGAAAAAAGAACACATTGTCACCGGTGTGTCAGACCCACCATACTTGCTCCGGACACTGCGAGAGGGCTGTACAAGCAATGATCACACGCACGGCACAGCGGACACACCAGGAACCGCGGTGTTGGCCGTCGAATGGCGCTAGCTGCGCAGCGTTTCTGCACCGCCGCCGTCAGTGTCAGCCAGTTTGCCGTGGCATACGGAGCTCCATCGCAGTCTTTAACACTGGTAGCATGCCGCGACAGCGTGGACGTGAACCGTATGTGCACTTGACGGACTTTGAGCGAGGGCGTATAGTGGGCATGCGGGAGGCCGGGTGGACGTACCGCCGAATTGCTCAACTCGTGGGGCGTGAGGTCTCCACAGTACATCGATGTTGTCGCCAGTGGTCGGCGGAAGGTGCACGTGCCCGTCGACCTGGGACCGGACCGCAGCGACGCACGGATGCACGCCAAGACCGTAGGATCCTACGCAGTGCCGTAGGGGACCGCACCGCCACTTCCCAGCAAATTAGGGACACTGTTGCTCCTGGGGTATCGGCGAGGACCATTCGCAACCGTCTCCATGAAGCTGGGCTACGGTCCCGCACACCGTTAGGCCGTCTTCCGCTCACGCCCCAACATCGTGCAGCCCGCCTCCAGTGGTGTCGCGACAGGCGTGAATGGAGGGACGAATGGAGACGTGTCGTCTTCAGCGATGAGAGTCGCTTCTGCCTTGGTGCCAATGATGGTCGTATGCGTGATTGGCGCCGTGCAGGTGAGCGCCACAATCAGGACTGCATACGACCGAGGCACACAGGGCCAACACCCGGCATCATGGTGTGGGGAGCGATCTCCTACACTGGCCGTACACCACTGGTGATCGTCGAGGGGACACTGAATAGTGCACGGTACATCCAAACCGTCATCGAACCCATCGTTCTACCATTCCTAGACCGGCAAGGGAACTTGCTGTTCCAACAGGACAATGCACGTCCGCATGTATCCCGTGCCACCCAACGTGCTCTAGAAGGTGTAAGTAAACTACCCTGGCCAGCAAGATCTCCGGATCTGTCCCCCATTGAGCATGTTTGGGACTGGATGAAGCGTCGTCTCACGCGGTCTGCACGTCCAGCACGAACGCTGGTCCAACTGAGGCGCCAGGTGGAAATGGCATGGCAAGCCGTTCCACAGGACTACATCCAGCATCTCTACGATCGTCTCCATGGGAGAATAGCAGCCTGCATTGCTGCGAAAGGTGGATATACACTGTACTAGTGCCGACATTGTGCATGCTCTATTGCCTGTGTCTATGTGCCTGTGGTTCTGTCAGTGTGATCATGTGATGTATCTGACCCCAGGAATGTGTCAATAAAGTTTCCCCTTCCTGGGACAATGAATTCACGGTGTTCTTATTTCAATTTCCAGGAGTGTAAGTGCACTTCATTCTCGTATGTAAGTAGGATAAAAGAATGGATTACAGATCAATATCCTTAATATCACAGTGCTGCTGGATGCTGGGGCATATTTTGAACTCGAAAATACCGTGTGTCCTAGAGAGAGAAAAGCTGTTGTACGTAACTCAGAACACTTGTAGATAGTACTGCCTGTATGCTTCACATTTCGGCTTTTTCTCAAATTGAGTAATGCGAATTGTAGATGTAGGCCAAATGGCGGATTCTATAGTACTGGATTTCTGGAATTGTTCGACACTGTATCATACAGCAGACTTAAAAAAAAGTCCAGATCTACAGAACAGGTTCACAAACAAGTGAATGGCTAGAACCCAGTACATATTCCTCGACCATCCGTGTTCACCACTGATAAAGGTAACGTAAGGAATACTCACTGCAAGTAGGACAAGACCGCTCTTGTTCTATATATACATAAATAATATGACAGAGTAAGTGGCGCTCTCATACACTTTGCTCAAGACCTGACTGTGTGTGAAAAAAATATTTTCGCTCAATACTAGTAGAGGAATTTAGGATGCGTTCAGAAGAAAGACTGCTAATTTAAATCTCGTTTGTTAACATTGCAAAATAATGTAAAGAGGATGGTCACCTTAAGTTAATTACTGAGAAGACACATATCAACTCCAGTCTAGTAGAAGCATTCAGGGAAAATGTAGCGTATGTAAAAGGCCATCATGCATGGACACTTGGCAGACCATTTCTGGAGTACTGGTTGAGTATTTGCGAGTAGTGGACCAAAGAGAGAGCTGCCGCAATTTGTTAGTGTGGGTTGCCTACATCAGGGGCAGGTATGCACTTAGGGGCAAACCTATTGTTCTCCTTTGATTGACAAGTGCTTAACCTATTGTTCTCCTCTGATTGACAGGTCCTTAACCTATTATTCTGCAAAAGGATCCCTCCTTTTGACTGACAGGCACTTAACCTATTGTTCCCCCACCCAATCACATTCCCCTGTCCCCTCAGGAAACCTCACCCCCTGATCCTACAGGTACACTTTCAGGTCTGAGTTACTGGATAGCTGCTCTCACTCTTATCAATTTTGATTGACTACTTAATTAAATTGATCAATTAATTAATCTCTTCCCCCTCTGGTAAACCTCCTCCCCTCTCACCCTCCCTCCAAGAAGTTGGCGGGAAAAAGACTCAGTTGATCGGTCATTTGGAGGGAATTCGATTGCAGTGAATAGAAAATTGTTTCAACAATTTATACAATGTATAGAATATTGTTTAGTTATTTATGGCAGTGTATGGAATATTGTTTATTTATTTAGTCAAAGAATTTTTCTGGAAAGCGATCCTGTGTATGGAATATTGTTCATACAATTTAGACAATGTGTGGAATATTTAGGGGATTCAAGGCATTATATGCAACATAGTTTATTTATTTATATAAAGAATGTTTCAGGAAATGGATCACCACTGTAGCCACCCCATCCCTGCCACCCCTCGCCCCTCCCCTACCTGGAAATTAGTGGCTCTGTTGTAAATAGGAAGGATCTCATGAAGGGAAAGCCAAGGGTATATTGTTTATATATAGAAAAAATGGCTCTGAGCACTATGGGACTTAACATCTGTGGTCCTCAATCCCCTATAACTTAGAACAACTTAAACCTAACTAACCTAAGGACATCACACAACACCCAGTCATCACGAGGCAGAGAAAATATATAGAAAAATATCATTTTGCAGCGGTTGGATTTCTCTTGTTCATCATTCTATGCCGTTTGGAAATATGCAGGTCTTGTAATAAGTAATTAAATCGATCACACTTCTTTTTATTCCGATCATGCAAGGAATTACACGTAACTATACAGTTAAAAATCGATCGCGAAGCACGACATCGAAGTCAGAGATGCGCTACAAGATACTTCTCTATCTGCTACTGCTTGGTTCGAAGAGAGCGAGCACGCTACGGAAATTTAGTGCAAACTTAAGTTGCAATCCTTGGAGTGAAATACCACGGAAATGTTTAGGAATCAGCATTTGCGAGAGGCTGCGTAACTGATTCTACGGCGTACGACACTCATATATTGTATCGCCAGTAAGGACAAGACAAGAAGATTCGGCTTGTGAGAGGCATACAGGAAACCATTTTTCCCTCTCTAAATTTGAGAGTGGAACTGGGAAGGAAATTAATGGCAATAATACGAAGTATCTTCTTCTTCTACATCGATACGCTGCAAACTACCATGAGCTGCAAGGCAGAGGATACTTCCTATTGTACCTTTTATCAGAAATTCTCCTGTTCCATTCGCCTGTACAATGCTGGAAGAATGACTGCGCAAACGCATCTCAAAGAGTTGTAATTGGCCAAATCTAGTCTTCGCGATCAAGTCGGCAGCGATACGTGTGGAGTTGCAGCAGCACTGTAGTAATGTATAGCAACCAGCGAAGTAGGCACGCAGATAGATTAAACGAGAGATGAGACTATTCTAATCAAAGTACACTGGTGTGCCAAACTTATGTACGAAAGTAACTTTTGCATGATATGCCACTGGCAAGTAGCATACCTTGACACAACTTGGTCCATACATAGAGAAAGTGCAACAGCATAGTACAGAAGGTAACCGAAAGGAATATGCAGCGAGGCAAATGGAAATAACACTGAAGTCAACGTGATTTATAATGGTCCCCTGGACATTAGAAAAGGCGAGACATGGTTCCTAATGCGTGTGTCGCTACCATGGAGCCACGGGCCGATGTGCATGCTCTGCAACGTGCTTCTATGCTGGCCACAAGTTGGAGAAGGAGTACCTGCGGAACGGAATTTCTCCATCTGCGCTGTTTGATTCGGTCGCGCATTGCATACTGTGAAAATGGAATCAGGGTGGAATGTACCTCTGAAAAGACACACTTGAGAAACGAGTAGTGTCGCAGTAAATTTGACTAGTGAGTGTACCTTGTTCAAAGATCAGGAGGGCAGTGTTCCCATTGAACATTATACCTCCCCCCGTCGTAACATCTAGATAACCAAAAAGATCATGTTGTAGAGCGTTCCTGGGTGCAATAAGCGTTCCACCCTCTGGCCATATGAGAGTACGTGCAGCATTGTCGAACATGATCGTCTTGGTGGCCAGGGTGTTATGCTGTGAGGAGGCGTAATGTAGCAGGTGCTTAGGGACCTCTTAATCTTTGGACACGGTATACTCAGCAGTCAACGTTACTGTGACACACTACTCGTTCCCCATTTGTGTCTTTTCAGGACTGCATTCGGCCCTGACTTCATTTTTATGGTTGCCAATGCGCAACCGCAAAAACCTATGCAGGCGAAGGAGCTCTATGAAACAGAGGATATTCGGCAACTGGAATGGCCTGATAGTTCCCTGGATTTACATCCCATCAAACAAATGCGTTGGAAGATGCTTTGAGAGGCTTACTGCAGTTGTCAACCGTATTGGTGGGGGATGGGAACGCCCTACTACAATAACTCGTTATCAGCATTGTGGCCGGTATGAGAGCTCGTTGCAGAGCTTGCATTGCTGTCCATGGTGATCACACACTCTATAAAGAACCATCTTCCACCTTTATTACTGTCCACGGAGCCATCATCAATTGCGATGATATGAGTCTAATTAATTACTTTGAATAAAAGTGTCATTACTGTTCAGCTCGTTGCGTATTCCGTTCGGTTACTTTCTGTGATAAGCTGTAGTATTTCTTTCTATGTAGGGTTTAAGTTTTATCGAGCTACATTATCTGGCAGTGAAACATCATAAGGAAGAAACTTCCGTCCTTAACTTTTGTACACCAGTGTAAGATATCTCCACCTTACGGATTTCGAGAGATATCAGTAAAGTGTCAGTACTTGAAGTGTTTCTTTTCTGGTTTTCAAACGACTTGTTGGTACTCATTGTGAACTTTGCTAAGCTGTGCTTCTGCGAACTTTGCGTGTGACTCCACTAACTACCTACCTTTTGTATCTTTCACATTTCATGCTGCATTATGCAAAACTTATTGTCAGATCATTTGTCATCAGAGAGCATAAAAACGACAGAATTGTGTAGAATAAATTTAGTAATGCGATAGAAAACATATTCCACACAAGTTTCAGATGAATATCGACATATCCTAATTTGAGTTGTAGTAGACAAATGGCTCGTCAATTCATTTTGCACAGTTCACTGTACACTTTACGTATGTACTCTAAAAGCTACGGAAACGTAACTAAATTGCTTATGAACACGGATGTAAGTAGTTTACTCCCACATCTCTCTAATTTTGTCCATGTTAGCCTCAAATAACTGTGATAAGGTATGTGAGTCTATGGAGACCACATGTTACATTTTCTTATCTCACTAAATATCAGTTTCTGAGCTAATGAGGGAATAAACCTAGACAAACGACGTATAATGTTGAACTATTCTTTCTGCGGGAGACAAGCCCTCCTATAGTACATTTCATGATAATCTAATGTAAAAGACTAGACGCAATTCTTGTCTAAACCAGACAAAAAGTTTAATTTTACAACTTCTAACACAATAAAGTATGCACAGAGCCATGAAAACATGGGTTATATTTGTGGTCTTATGCTATACAGTTCGCGATGGTACCCAGCATTATTTAAATATACGTAATTTTATCGACATCTGTCGAACAAGTTAGGTGACTGAATACATATTTTAAAAAGCACCGGAGAGCTTTCTCGGTTTTACGTCACATTGCGTATTTCTTAGTCAAGGTGTGAAAACTGTACATATATCGATTTTTGTACAGTCCTCAGAATTCTGATTTATTCAGTAGAGTATCACATTTTCAGTTACAATGACTACTTACAATGTTCCTTAAGAAGTTGCCGGTTCGCTTCATACTGTGCGATTAAAGTGACGCAGCGCTGGCGTTTCTCCAAACTGTATGGTGTTTCGTCGCTGTGTTAAAACGTAAATAATGCCTCTTCATTCACTGAGTGGAAACTGCGTTTTTTGAAGTGGTTATGATTTAAAATATAACTTTGTCTGAATATATCTCAGAGCAAATATTCTACCTCAGTTGCCAAATAGATGGGATAGAATAACAGTAGAAGATTTATGAGCTAACATATTAATAAAGCGGCACTAGGAGGTTTGTTAGCGTGTCTCGTGACTGTGATAGCTTCCTGGTGAGCAATCGTCGCGCGCGTTAGAGCTTCAGAGGTAATACGAGATAGAAGGAGAAGTGTTACAAACAAGTATTTGAAAGGCGATTTCATTCCTTATTGCCTATGGATGAAGCATTTCCTCCAGCTGCTCCGGTACCCATGTAGCGTGATGCATACAAATATACAAATGTACCTCATCCTCCGTTTGGGTATCAGCGAGGCTGCAGGAAGATTTTCGCATCTAGGGAAATCTTGTGACAATACATTTCACTGTTCGAAAATTTTCTTACTGTTACCTCTTGGAGCATCACATTCTTATATAACTACAAAGATATTGACGTCCATGCATGTCATTCGGAAGCTCTCCGGGAATTTCTATATGATTTCGTACGAAGGCAGAACCATGATATATTTAAACGCGACTGAGTAATGTTAGTGACGAACTACTCATTGTTTAACTCACACTGGAGTTATAAGTCACTTAATACTGCATTTCCATATTATCATATTATTCTGTTTGATAAAAGCTGCTTACATTGAATTTTACTGTTTTCTTTATTTTCAAAATGGTTTCACATTAATTTTTATTTGTGACACAGAATAAGAGGTGAGCTATCGAAAGTATATATGCATTAGATAACTTCAATAATGGTGGCTGTTTGGAGACACGTTATTTAGGATACATATTTATACATAAAGATACAAATTTAATCAACTGTCTGACACTATCCAGAGTCCAACAACACGAAGAAGCAGATCACTCCCGTAGCTAATGATGAATGTCACGAGAGATTCCGCAAGTGTAGAAATTATTTTAGATATTCCCGCGAGCTGACGTCCATGCAGTAAGGATTAATGGTTAGCGTTGCTGGTTGCCGACCACCAGCAGTTATTTGCTATTGAGTATTTATCATTTCTGGAAGCCCCTCAAGATATCTTATATTTAAAATGCTTCTATATTCTGGAATATTCGATGTACGTATAAATAACACCGTTACAGAATATTCGATGTTTCATAAAAATACCTACATTGTCTGTCGAGGAGTTCAGTTCTGTTCTGACTGTACGTTGATGTTAGTAATAAATGTGCTTTCAGTACAAGGTATTGCATTTACTGACGATCCTTCGGATTTAGATTTGATTGTGGTTTAGACGTGATATTGTTTGGTGGACACACCGGGTATGTCGAAATATTGCATCACCGTGGCTCAAAGTAGAGAAAGTAAAAACCTTCGCCTACACGGACAGGAACGGTAATGCAACCAGTGCATCGTTCTCAAGATCCGTACATTCAGAAGACTGATGGTTTCAAAACAGCAGTAAGTAAGCTGCACATTAGGCATCCATATGTGTTTTCCGGAGACGCTGGCAAGATTCCGACAAAATGGTTGAAAGGATTCGATCGAGTTACCAAATACAACAAACAGGATTACATAATGTGTTTGGAAAATGTGGAAGTTCACTTGGAGGGCATAGACCAGCAATGGTTCGACAAAAACTAGGAGAAGTTCAATAGCTGGAACAAATTCCAGGCCGAACAGAAGCAATCGATTGGCGACAATCAACAGCAAAAGCGCTTAGCGGAAGAACGATTTCAGAATGGGGCAGAACGTTAAGGGGAATCGACACAGTCGCACACAAAGAATTTTTTGGCCCTATGCCACATCATGAACCCAAAGAGGACAGTAACCGACAAACCCTCATACCTGATAAACGGAGTAGCAGAAGACATGTACCAAGCTCTTCAGGTAAAGAATGGCACAACGATAGAGCCCGCGAATCAAGGACTTTAGACACAAAAAGAAAAAGAATCGTACAGAAGAGGTATGATCGACTTCCGAACGGTATCCCTGTGGCAGTTGTGGAGAACCACCATGACCTCTCGTCTTTAGTAGTCAAATTGTGAAAGAGGAGATGCAGCATTTTATGGCAGCCACGTAAGTAATAGAGAATGCTGAAGAAGAACTCTATTGTTCTTTGGCGACCGACTACGCCGACAGTCGAACGCACGTTGAAAAATCTACCTAGCCTACTCGGACTTACACTACCGCCGTCAAACGACAAGCCAGTACCCGACCAAAGCAGGTACAATCAACTCCTCCACCTAGTATAACGCCCCACAGAAGATCAGATATTGAGAAGACGGAGGACAACAAGCCGGTGTCTTTCACTGTGGATTCCTTGGCCATGTTGACTGCTATAACAGAGAAAGCAGAGGAGTGTTTGATATCTATTACGCTCCAAGACGTCAACTATCGAGACAGTCCGATTCACTCCAGTCAATTGCAGACGACTATTGGCGGCCTGTTGGCCCAAACTCATCGCCGTGCCCTGAACGAGATCGGTCTCCAGAACGCTGGAGCTGTTCCTCATCGCTATACGCGGTCGCCGATCCTCTGTCCGCCCCGATAGCTGAATGGTCAACGTGATGGACTGCCGTCCTCAGGGGCCCGGGATCGATTCCCGGCTGGGTCGGGGATTTTCTCAGCTCAGGGACTGGGCGTTGTGTTGTCTTCATCATCATTTCATCCCCATCCGGCGTGCAGGCCGCCCAATGTGGCGTCGAATGTAATAAGACCTGCACCAAGGCTACCGTACCTGCCCCGTAAGGGGATTCCCGGCCAATTACGCCAAACGCTCATTTCCATTTACCGATCCGATGAGGTAAGGAACACTGTGGGAGGCCCCCCTCTATGCACGTGGCACAGATGAAAAGCCTCCACTGACGTAAGTTCATGAGATTTCATTGACATCACCATCACAGCCTACCAGTCTCAGTGTTAGTCGACCTGTGCTCTTCTTCTTCTGTATCGTCGACTGCTTACCGTCGCCCTGCTACTGTAGGGGCATCGGTTGAGACCTCTGCTGTTGTCGGGATGATGTAGAGCGCAGTATGGTGGAGCAGGCCAGTCGGTGCAATGGGCGCTAATGATACCACATTAGCAGAACAATAAATTATACTGTAAAGATTAAAATCGTATATTCGCCTCTGTGTTGGCGCACACGCCGCCGTCCTAGCCGGCGATAGTTCAGCATGTGGCCTCGAATCTTGCTGACGCTGTCTCAGAAAATTGTGGCGGACGTTGTGCTCGGCATCTGGCTCACATGATCACGGGCGAGGGTCAGGCCGCATGGGTAAACGACGTAGCCTGTACGACAGTCGTGGCTTTCCAGGACGGGGTCTGTGTTTTACCTGAACACTCTCGTTGACGTCCAACGGGCTGTGCTCGGGTAATCTCTCGACACTTCTGTATGGTGTGGAGCTGATCTACAGCATAGCCCTTGCACTATGGAAAGCAGTGGATGTTGATGACAGCTTACAGGTACCAGTCGGGAGCTGCAGCGTTTAGCACCCCTCCCAAATACTGAAACTGCTTCATTAGATTGGCTCAGAAACCCATAGGTAGAAGTCTCCAGGTCTCTCATCAGTGGCTGTGAGCTCGACAGCTCACAGCTACCGAACTCTGGGTAGACCACACAGGTAGCAGCCTCGGAGACGGAAGTCATCTTGGTGAATGGTAGCAGTACATCAGCGGTACGGACTCGAAACTGGTGTACAGCTGTGTAGAGACTGAACCATAGAATATGTGGACCCGACAATGACAGAATGTGGCCTACTTTCCTGGGCTCATCAGAAGTCTTCACCAACGCTCTGATTCGTAAGAATGGCTTTCAGGGCTTCAGCTTGTTGGCTTTCCGTCATACCAGTAGGCTAATAGCTGTTTTTGTGAAACATTTTCTCTCTGATACGAAATCAAGCTGTGCTGTTACAAAAATATGATGTCTGTTTACAATTCAAGCTCCTCGCTCATGCGAGGTTAGACCTTCCCTTCTAGCTTAGTTTTGCTTTCTGCAATATCAGGTTTCTATCTATCAGTAATTTTGTTTGCGACATACGCTGTTGGCCTAGCTCGTTCTGGCTTAGTGCTGAGTGAAGAGAACTATGGAAAATTTTACATTTGTCTATACCACATCTTTGCTTTGTAGCACTAGGTTCTGTTTTACGAAATCAGTTGTGCTGAAGGTCGCAAATAGGAAACACGGCTAGCTGGCAGGAACGTGTATTGCAAAAATTACTATCAATGACAGACACAGCCTTGGAATCGTTTTAACAAACTGTAGTCATGATGTTATTCTCAGATTGGAAATCTTGCAGGGAACACAAATATTCATCGATTGTGGATGATCAGAGCTCCAGATTCACGAAGCTATTTGCAACGAGCACACATAACAAAGATTGCTCTGGACAGTTGTTTTCCGCTGAATATGTTATCGCGCCACCATCAACGAGTCGAGCTCCAGTCGTCAATGGAGATGCTCATTTCAACTGCGAAGCTTCTTTCAATCGTAAAAATCTAATCAGGCTCACAAAATAAATGTGCATGCCAGCGACGAATATAAGCATTGCAAGTGGTCATGGAGAACTTTAGATCACTAATTTTCAAGAGCAGCCACAAATCATTCGTAGATGTATATGCCTATGGACAGCAGTACCAGTCAAGGAAGGAAGCTTACAAGCGAATAGTCCAATTTCACACATGGAAGCCCACCTTCAAATTTTTTGTGCGTGAAGAACACAATGAATGGAACGTACAGTTAAAATTTTAGCTGCTAAGACACCCTGCAAGATTTTTCAAATTGTTTAAGTTACTCGTTTTCGTCTCACGCAGAACCGATTATGAGAGCAGTTTCTACAGCCCTTCCTGCCCAGCCAGCTACCAGCCGCGACAAGAGAGCATAGCGCAACGTAGCGCTAATAACCGAAGTGTCACAAGAGAATCTGAAGCTCCTAAACCACGCAGAAAATGTCACGTATCGTTAATGATTTAAATAACAGGCATATCGTATCGACAACTAAACTGTTGCATATGTCATTCTTACAAAGGTGACTAGCAGAGAAGAATAAATAAAGGCAATGATAGATGTTACATTACAGACGACCTCCATCAATAGTGTCTTTAATTTATTGAAATGAATTATTTCTCACACATAAGTCATTTTATAAAGATTTTTGTAGAACAGTTGTTTAGATAATTTCTGATAATGTATATTTTAGTAACAATGAAACGGTTCTTGTTTACTCTCTATAATTGTCACAATAAAGCGAAATGTCATTTGAATGATGGAAACATACATTTTCCTTTACCAGGCACACCACACAGAAGAAAAAGTAATGTTTTCAAGCACGTTACATTAATTAATAGTTTTATTACGACAGAAATGCGATGGAGTAAGAAATGGCCCTGGCTGTTGCTCTGTTTATTGTGCTGGATACAGAGCATATCTAAAGAAATTGTAATGCACAAATGACTGAAAGTTAAGAATACTGTACTACTGATAAACCTCAAATGACATGGAGCTGCCGGCCGCAGTGGTCTAGCGGTTCTAGGCGCTCAGTCCGGAACCGTGCGACTGCTACGGTCGCAGGTTCGAATCCTGCCTCAGGCATGGATGTGTGTGATGTCCTTAGGTTAGTTAGGTTTATGTAGTTCAAAGTTCTAGGGGACTGATGACCACAGATGTTAAGTACCATAGTGCTCAGAGCCATTTTTTTTTTTTTTTTTTTTGACATGGAGCTACCCGAAATTAAATTGCCCGACCATTTCCTTACAGATACTTTCCACAGACAATAAACTTCTTCATCAAGAGTCACATTGATTGCTCCACGTGAAATCTGAATATCACCAGTTTTTTCGTCGCCCTCCTGAAAGACAAATGCATTGTTATGTTCAAGGCAAAAGTCCAACAAAAGCAATCATAATTTCGGCAACTGGTTAGAAACTGTTTCGAAGGAAATTTTAAAACTTATTCTTTCCTATTTGTCCAGATTTTGATTGGTCGATTATAAGATTTTTTCCAGTAAACAGACCTTTTTCTTTGGCCCAATGTGCCATGAGGTCCCAGAAGATAGATATAAGGCTGTGGAAACAGTAATCCACTCACACTTATCACTGCCATTGATGTATATGGATGTGCCATATCATTAATCGATTGAACAACAGTCTCTGCCCTGTTTCGTCTCGAAATGTTAAGAGTGGGTTTCGCTGGCAGTCCTTTCATGAGACCTGACTGATTGGAGTTAGGCAAAGCAGTAGTAGGGCAAAGCCAGTACTAGGACGCTTTTGATATAAATTGATATCAAATTAGTTATGCAAAGTAATTAATTAGTCAATTAATTACCCCCACCCTTCACCCCTGGTAGTAGTAGGACAATGCCAATACTAGAACACTATGGATATCAAATTGACATCAAATTTATTATACAAATTAATTAATTGCTCAATTAGGTGCCCCAACCCCTGATGTAATAATAAGTTTTCCCCAGCCAGTAGGTGGGTCCCCTACCCTCCTCCTCCACTTCTTCCAGCTGTGAAAATGGTGGTAAATTAAAATTTTGGCGGTAAACTAAAAAAATCGTGAGGAATTCCAATTTATTGCTGAGACTATCAACTTCTTTGTGTTCGCCTTGCGGTTGGGAGACTGACTAACATAGATCACAACACCACCACCAGATGGTGCTATTGGCAATCCCCCACTCCCCACAGAAGGTGAGGGTAATTAATTGATAAATTAATTTATTTGTATAATTAATTTGATATCAATGTGATATCAAAAGTGTCTTAGTATATGCTTTGCCTTACTACTCACAGCAGATGTGGTGATAACATCAAACATCATCTACAAATTAATGGAATATCCCTAACACTTTTTCTTGAAGTAAACTTCACTGCTGAAATATATCGAAGAAGACTTGAAACCAGCATTGTTGCTCTCAATTACGATTCTGAAGGCCCAGTGTCGTAGATATCGGTTATTGAGTGTGCATCACTTCTCATGAGCAGCTGCACATGGTTCATATTTTAAGAAAAGGCGTCTAAATAGCTGTTGTTCATGTTATTTATTCATGTTTGGAGGTTTACTTTGGTTATTAACTGGGGGTAATGGGACTTTATGGCCACATTGTCCAGTTCACAGTTTTGCAAGTGTCATTGTGACATGTATTTATTACTTCTTGTAAGTCTTTCTTCCTCTTACACAGTTTGCAGTAAAATCCATGAAGTAAAAACAGGTTTATCCATTGCTTCACATTAAGCATAAAACACAATGAATATTAATTCAGTTTTGTCTCCAATGTTTACACTTACACTACCAATAAGCAAGTGGTAATTATTATGTGTATTAAATAAGTTTCAAATTTTAGTGAGATGTAACTGTGGACAGTGGTTCGAGAGAAGCTATCAACGAGAACTGAAATTCGTTGCAAAAATTACTATCGCGCCGAGCGATGTTATCTGTTTACCGATGCGCTGTAATCTAAGGATATGCACTTGGCATGCTGCCGCACGTGCAGTTCACTAAAGCCCCAGTAGGAGTTCACAATTGCCCAGGCGCTTGGAGAGGTACGAATCTGGCAATTTCAACTTTTTTTTAATACTTCCAGTGCATCTGAGCTGCAAAGAATTCGACAGGGTCTTTCTTTCGGTGAATTATTTCTTTATAAAAAATTTCATTACAGGTTTCGGCATGTCGGACTGGACAATTCCCTTGTTACCATCATCTATGAAGAATATATCATGTCCAACCTCCTTTAGCTCGGCTTAGTGCAGCAGCTCGACATGGAATGGACTCAGCAATTCACTGGAAGTGCCATGCAGAAATACTAATCTATGCGGCCTCTATAGCAGTCCATATTTGCGAAAGAGTTGCCGGAACAGGATATCGAAACAACAGACCTCTCGATTGTCTCATAAATGTTCTATGGGAACCATGTTGGGCGATATAGGAGGCCAAATCAGGTGGTCGAAATGACCAAAATGATCTTCAAACGAATTGCGAATAGTTGTGGCTCGTTGACGTGCTGTATTTTCCCCCACAAAAGTGAAGTCACTCAAAGGCAGCAAATGTCTCCAAGTAGACGAGCATAACAATTTCCAGTCAGTCCAGTCAGTGATCTGTTCAGTTGGACCAGAGTACCCAATCCCCTCCATGTGAAAACAGTCAATACATTTATGAAGCCACCACCAGCTCGCACAGTCCCTTGTTGATAGCTTGGGTCTATAGTTTCATCGGGTCTTCGTCATACTCGAACCCTACCATCAGCTCTTACCAAGTGAATTTGGGGTCATGTAACCAGGCCACGGTTATCCAGTCGTCTAGCGTCTAACCGATATGATCACGGGCCCAGGAGAGGCGCTGCGGGTGATATCGTTCTGTTAGCGACGGTCGTCTGTTACCAAAGCCCATTAATGCCAGATTTCGCCGCATTGTTCCAACGGAAACGTTCGCGGTACGTCCCACAGTGATTTCTGCGGTTGTTCCGCGCAGTGTTGCGTATGTGTTAGGACAGAAAACGCTATGCAAGCGCCGCTGTTCCCGGTCATTAAGTATAGACAGTCTGCCACTGCGTTGTCTGTGGTGAGATGTATGCCTCAAATTTCGTATCCACGGCACTTTATTAACATTGTGGATCTTGGAGTACTGAATTTCGTAATGATTTTCGAAGCAGAATGTCCCATGCGTCTAGCTTCGAGTTCAAAGCTGCTAATTCTAATAGTGCGGCCATAATCACTTCTGAAACTTTTTCACGTGAATCACCTGACAACAAATGACAGCTACGTCAACGTACTGACCTTTTATACCTTGTGTACGTGATGTTATCACCATCTGTATATGTGAATATCGCTATCCCATAACTTCTGAGTGTACAAGGGCATACATTGACCCGACGTTCGATGCGCCTTTTTGAACCTCGCCATCGCTGGTTCCCATGCCGCGATGAGCTGCAGACCAACGTCTCTATTAACGATGTTATCAGTCATTTTAATTTTGATATCTTCTTTAATTAGGGTCCCAGAAGCTGTCAGTGCGAGCCACGACAGAGGTTTCGTCAAATTTGATCCGATGACCCTTTTCCACAGAATTCTCAGTTCAAGCGTATTTGTCGTGGTATTATGGCCGATAAAATCTCTGATGCACCTTCCTGCGTTGCTACATAGTACAGACTGTGTGGCCAACATAAGAGTGGCCATATTCACAAGGTATGTTGTAGATCCGAGGTGTTCTGAGACCTGCCGCACCTTTAGCTAATCCCAGTAGTTGCCGTATATTTTTCGGAAGCCTCATGATCGATTTGATCTTGTGCCTTTCCAGCAGGTTGCTTGTCTTTCCCGACACGGAGCAACAGGACAGCAAAAAAGCGAGTATTTTTACCTGTTCCTTACGGTAAGTCTTTATTGAGATTACTTCTTTTATTTTGTCAGCGTTGTACCCGCTGTTCGTGAAGACCCTGTGAAGTTAGCTCAACTCATGGGGCAGATTATTGGCGCGCGTATGATTCCTGTAGAGGCAGTGGCCAAGGAATATATTTCTTTTGCGTCGGGTGGAGACGTCAAGGAAGGACAAGGCATCATCTTTTCTACTTGCACTGTAAACTGGAAGTTTCTGTTTATACAGTTGAGATGTTCTAAGCACTCGTCATGTTTTTCATGTCCTTGGGGTGAAATGACCACTGTGTCATCAACGTATCGGACGAAACAACTAAGCTTCAATTATGCGGTGTGTAAGCCAATATCCTCGAAAGTCTCCATAAAAAGGTTTGCAACAGATGGGGCTAACGGACTACCCATTGCAACGCCGTCCGTCTAATTGTAATACGAGCCGTTGTACAGCAAATATAATGACAAAAGAGTGTGACCTAACAGCTTGGCAACGCCATTTGCAAAGGACATGGATATTAGATCCAAAGAGTCCTACATAAGCACACTCGTGAACAGTGCCACTACATCTAAGCTGACTATGATGTCACACTCACTAAGTAACAAATTAAATAACCGTAGAGAAAACGTGTAATTGCTCCCCTAGAGGACTCAATTAGAACAATAGTAAACCTACCTACCAGACAGTAAAAAAAAGTGCGAGTAAATCGTAATCACGAAACTGCGTCCAAAAATATAAACATGTCCGTTTATGTGATAGTTTATTAATTTTCAAGGGAATCGTTCCAACCTTTTTCTCTCTCGCGGTCGGTCTGTTTCCAGATAATAATTACTAATTCATCAGGCAGAGATTTTGTAAAAGTAACAAATACATATTTTAAATATTCCCTTAACGACAGTTTGACAAGCGCAATATTGATTCATTAGCAATGTTTCAACAACGTACTCGTGAAAGATTGTAAATTACTGGCTGAAAGTAATTAATTCATATACAAATAAATATTCGATAATTTCGCGGCACACACAATAAATTTCGTCGGAGGAAGAGGACACATTTGCTCAAATGCGTCGTGAAATAAACAATAACATAAATACGCAGCTGTGTGCTCATTTCGGTAATTAACTGCTGATATACAGGCACCGTTTCCAGTGACAGACTAATTAAGAATTGTGTGGATATGCTTTAAGTTTAATTTATTTAGTTGTTCATATTATTGCACACTATTGGTTTCATATAAGAGGTTTTTGAATCTCTCTGAGTAGCTAGAACTTTTTTTCCAGGATACAGGGGAACACTGATTACTTCAAGAGAAGACGATCATCCTTACCACTAGGTCAGTATGCCTCCCTCACAGAACTTACCTACTGCTTACTATGCCACATATTTGAGTAAGTGAAAATAGATTCTAGGAGGACTTCCACGAGGTGCTTGTGATACAGAAAATCCCTTTTTAAGCAAGAATATTAAAGCACTGGTGTGTGAAGATTTTAAGTGTCATCCAGGATTTTACTAGTTTGATCGATGTGTATTTTATTTTACTGTCACTTCTTTTATGAATCCAAGTTTCCTATCCTGAAACGAAATTGGGTTACAAAAGCGGATGTTTTACTGATACTTCGTAATATTTGAAAGCATGAATATTTTGGTTTACCGTTTATTTAGGAATTTCTTATGTGGGCTAAGGGTTTTACGTATCACCAGTGTTGGAATAAATAGACGCGTGGCAGCTGTCATGTTTAATGGTGTGGAAGCGCAATGAGGAGTTATCGACCGCAGTATCATATGGCCTCCCTGCTGATGATTTACAGAGCTACGAATGCACCCGTCACGCTCTGTATCACATATTCCCCTCCTCGCAGGATTACGCCACATCTCCCCTCATGCTGCTTGCCCCTTTGCTTAATGGTGCGACCATCAGCCCTTCCACGCTATTACTTAACGGCAGCTATTGAAAATATCGACGCTATGTGTAAGTCTGAGGAATGTCGCAAGATCCTAAGTTTTATAAACTAATTCAGTTTCATCTTTTCTGTAACTCAGACTTAGTGTCTGCGAAAATGTTGCGTAAGACTCACAGAATAAAATGTTCGCCCGTCTTTCCACAGAACGTAGACTCGTTGTTACCTCACTTCACATCAATTATACAGTGCAGTCAGAAAACATCTGAAACGCTTGTAGGGATGTTGTAGGGCAGATTGTACTAAGACATAAATTGTAAGAACAAAATTCGATAAGTTACGCCGTTTCCGAGTTATTTAGCATTGAGGTCGTCGCGTGCGCAAATTCAAGTTTCAGCTAACCAAACAAACCACTGGTTGGGCAACACGGACCCTTGCAGGCCACTTGAATGTGAGCGCTCCACGCACCGATTGGATAATACCAATGCTAAATAAATCGGATACGGCGCAGCTTACCGAATTTTGTTTTAAACATTCATGTCTAAGTACAACCTGCCATGCAACATTCCTGCACGCATTTCAGACATTTTCTGACCACCCCGTATATACATTTCCGATTTAACGGAAAATCCCTGGCACAGAAAGGTTTCAACGACGTAACCACAGCGGGATCTTAGTTCCATATATCGTCTGTTAGACAATGGTGTCACGATGTCTGCACTATACTCTTCTTTATTATTTGCCGACAATGTTTATTCTTCACTCTCCTATGTGTAGCATAGGCGATTTTCCCATGACGTTTCACGTAAGTTACATATATTCACATTATGGCTACAGCTACGTCTATGATGATTTGAATTATATATTTTTTTAATATTATAAGGCTGTAAACCATCAGGGAGAGGGAAAATTTCGTAAATGAAGTGTATGGTAGAGAGTACTAATTGCCCCATATGATACTGTTTTGGACTGGCAATTTGCGATACATTCGGCTACGTATGGTCATAACTAAGGTTAAAATTGGCATTTAATAGAAACATTCCTGCTGGTTATTGCTGCACAGGTTACGTAAAACGTTTTATTCAGAGAAAGTTTGTCATATTATTATTATTATTACTATTATTATTATTATTACTGTTATTATTACTCTTATTTCAGTGTGAAAGTGAAAAAAGACAGTAGATACATTTAATACTCACTCCTTCATAAATTATATGAAATACAAAACGGAAAATATGTAGTTCTTTGAAATTGACGAAAAAACTATTTAAAAGTTTACAAGGACCAATTTATTTTAAAGAAAATGAGTGAAAGTTGCAATGTAATATTTAATTTAAAAAAACAAACACTATATGTATGTTATAGTTAAACTGTAGTTGAGAAGTATATCGACAGTCATTGTAATTCTCTTTTGTTTAGTTAATATTTCTAGAAGTTTTTCATTCTCTAATGTGTACTGGCGGAACCACAATCTGAATACGGACTTAAGGTGCGTCAAATGGGGTGTCATTTGTTACTTAATTTTCATACTTGTAAACGTTGATTAATTTGTCAGCAACTTTTAAATATTTTTCGAGTCTTTCAGTGCAGCTTAGTGTATGTTTTAAAAACATAAGTATCGGTGAACTCTTGTCAGTATGCGCAATGTTATCAATACATATGAAGATCTTTCATCCAGAATGATTACTGGTATCGTTTTGGAAGAATAAAATACAGCAAATGAATACGTAGAAATTGGCTTTAAATCTTATTAAGTAAAGACACGTCCCAATTAGACGCTTTGCCAGTATTTAACAGTTGTTATTCACGGCAGGAGAAAGGATTCATATTATTATGGGAAAATTTGTAAGTTTCGCATTCACAATAATATTTTCAATGAGCAATTGTGATTTACTATACGCCAGAAGTGCGTTAACTACTGAATGATACATCATGTAGCTAGATATTATTGGGAAGTGGATACTTCCAAAGAACAGAGCAAGGTTTATCAACATACCACGATCAGGTGACCCCAAAAGCCCGCTATAATAAAACATTTTTCTACATTACCTGTGGTTAGACAAAGGTCTGCATGCTTGGATGACAAGACTCTAGTATTTTGCTAGTAGAAATATGTGCACAGGCTAATTACCTCGCTTCAAAGCACTTAAAAGAAGGGTAAAGTTACAGTCATAGCCACGCGAAGGTTAATTCTGCACATACGCATACGCAATAAATCCCGTTCATCCGTATAAACCCAAGATTCAGATTCGGTAGTGACTGTTAAAGACGCATGTGCTAGAGCTGATGGATAATATCGGTACACGTCTGAGGCTGTTCATGAACTTACTCGTTTAATACAGTGATACATCAATACACAACTGTTGCGATATGCCGAAATGCTTTGACATTGTTATCTATTAGTGTAAGGAGTACTGGTTGATTCTCAGAGTTGAGTAAATGCAAAGTAATGTGCCTAAACAGACGAATCATCTCATAACAGCTTATGACACCACCACAGGAAACAGTTACATTCGTAAAATATGTATGAATAAAGAAAATGTACGAAGTAACGATACTAAAATTTTGGTTTCGAGGAAGGCGAACGCAACTGCGATTCAGATAAATGTTCCTGTGGGAGTCAGTGATACAAAATCCAAAAGTCATTCGCTCACAGAAAAATTACCCGATCGACAATTAGGTTCTTGTTAGTCGATTATTCTGAAACAATTCGACTACCGGAAGATACAGATTATTTAAACAACGGAAGTAAGATCCGTTTTGAATTCGTTTACTGATCACCATGTATTTCCTTAACCCCCTTTCCATTGAGGTATGCTACTAGGAAAATACTGCTCATCACCTTAAAGTTTCATCTTACGACTTCTGACATTTCCAGACAAGCCAAGAAACAAATACGCATTGGCCCTAAAATCAGGTATTTCGTGGATGAACGGAGGTGAGCGTCTTTTTCTGTTGGGAATGCTGTAGTAACGGAGAAAAGATACTAATATGGCGCTGACTCTCTGAAAAAAGCTTTACGGTGACTTCCGAAGTACTTATGTAAATACAATGCTGTTAGTTGATGGTGTGAATGTTATCATGTCATACGAGTAATAATGTAATATCAAACAAATGCCGTGCAGTTATTTCCTATAAATAAAAAATACTTCCCCACCAGTCACTAACCTTCAATCTTTATTAATTATAACACTTTTTGGAGGTTTTGTTGCATCATCAGAGAACAATTAAAATTATTAATTCAGCAACATATCTGTCAGGAAACCGATGCAATCGATTACTCTTAACTGACTTGAATCAGCTTTGTGTACTCTCCACGAGAGCTCAAAAATATGTACACAACGTTTACCCTATATTAAAGAGTGTAGTAAAAATTTTATAGCTATTTTGCGTCTTCTGACATAATAAACACTAAAGTTTACTAATTGTTTCCAAAGTGTTACTAAGTTATACGTAGATTAAACTTAGAGTCGCGGAAGCAGCCCACGCAAAATGTTTCCGCGTCATGCTAATTTAGATAATGGATAGATTCTTTGCTATCTATTCAAAATTATCCATAAGTAGGAGTTGTTTCCTGTTGACCCGCCAGCAGGAGAGACCTTTATTTTAGAATTTCTTGCTCGCATGGAAGTGGACAATGATTGGCCGTGGAAGATTGTGTGGATAGACGAAGCCCACTTCCACCTAACAGGATATGTCAACATACAGATATGTCGAATATGGGCAATGGAAAATGCTCAAGCAAATCAACCAGTGCCACTTCGTCCTGGAAAGATCACTTTGTGGTGCGGGTTTACGGCATCATTTATCATTTTATCATAGGGCCATATTTTTTCGAAGAGACAGGTGCTTCCGGTCGTGTTACCTGTACCGTCACTGGTAAACGATCTGAGTGTCTTTTGTGCAACCACGTCATTCCAGCTCTACAACAGCGTGGATATGAGGATGGGATTATTTTTATGAAGATGGCGCACCTCCGTACATTGCAAATCCAGTTAAACAGCTGCTGAAGCGCCATTTCAGAAATGCTAGAATTATCAGCCACCATTTTCCTTCAGCCTGGCCGACCCGATCACCTGATCTTAATCTGTGTGACTTCTGGCTGTGGGGCCATATGAATGATGTTGCGTTCAGTGTTTCGATTGCAAACTTATTTGCATTGAAGGCACGAATTGTGCAACACATTCTGAACGTGACCTCGGAAACACTTCGATCAGTTGTGCAACATGATGTTTCTTGATTTCAACTTGTTGCAGAAAACGGTGGACAGCATATTGAACACGTTTTGTGTCAGTCACACGGAAATTAATAATCAGATTTGATTTTGATTCATGCTTTTTATGCAGTTTTTCGCCACAGGACAATTAAAAACCGATTTTTCCCATGCCATGTGATATGACCTTGCCGTCGTGGATCGGCTTACTACAGTATCACACCTGCACACCCATACAGACTGAGTAGTACAGTTTGTTTAACGTCAAGCGTACACTTAAGCATTGTTGCATGATTCATTTGTCATTTGTAGTCGACCACTATTAAATTATGATGCTTCCAGCGCCATCTAATGCTACATTTTGTAGCTATTTATTTTTTTCTACTATACGTTTTCCCCCTTCTCCGTTAATATTCCGCTGCAATTTGACGTCATTCTTTCCAATGGTGTTATTTCTACGGTGGTTTGAAAGTTTAATTATAATCACTCTGTATAAAACGAAACGAGGTCCTTGTTTTGTATACGAAAACCAAAACATGTAGCTATCAAGAAATGTAAACCAAGTATCGTTAAATAATGTGCTATCGTTAAATAATGTGCACTCTGTTACACAGAAGGGAACAGACAGTTACGTCATTTAGCATGGACGTTGGTGGTTGTGCTGGTTACACCACATAATAAATTGTGTTATGAAACATGTGTTTTGTTAAGCAACGAGCGCATACAGGTGTCGTATGAACTGCGGAAAACATACGAGACCTGCTGTCTCTCAGTTTACTAATCTACTTGCACACACGTCAAAATGCTCACTATCGCCTACATTGTCCCACAATCATCCTAAATACAGCCGAACGTGCCGCAGGAAAGGCAGTTTAGAGTTTCTCGAATATCGTTATCCCGGCGCTTAATCGGCTGTGCTTCACTTCGGCGTTAACGGTAAATTCGTTCTGGAACAAGGATCGGAGGGGGAGCCGGCGCCTACGAGCGGCAGCACACATCCGGTCGCAGCAATTATTTTCTTCTGTACGGAGGAAGCGGAATTAGCTGAAGGGACGTAATCTAGAGCGCGACTTTTTTCTCTTGACGGGAGCAATTTGTCCCGTCGGCGGACGTCGCTGCCAGGGGAGATACGGCTGTCCGCCAGACGTGGCTCCATGTGTCGCCGCAGCCGCGCGCCTAAAAAAAGCGAGCAGGCCTGCAGCTGCCGATCAAACCGAACACCACAGACATCGCTAAAATATTAAATATTCGAATAATAACCAGCGTACGAGACCATACAGGCGAGTGCGATTAATCGAGGACATTCAGACACTTATAATAAAGCTGATCTCTTACTCCGAGGTAATATCAGTACTTATCTTGCTACCGGGAGAGAAGATTACAACTGACTATTTTCGTCCAGTATAATAACATATTGACCAACAGTGAAACGGACTAGTTACTGAGTATTGGTCACAGCTACGTGCCTTTCTTTTGGTATCTCTTCTCTTCCAGGATTCAACGAATCGTCTCAGCAAAAAAATGGTTCAAACGGCTCTGAGCACTATGGGACTCAACATCTTAGGTCATAAGTCCCCTAGAACTTAGAACTACTTAAACCTAACTAACCTAAGGACATCACACACACCCATGCCCGAGACAGGATTCGAACCTGCGACCGTAGCAGTCCCGCGGTTCCGGACTGCAGCGCCAGAACCGCTAGACCACCGCGGCCGGCAATCGTCTCAGCAATCGAGAGAGATAGTGCCACTGTTAGGGCACTGAACGGCACTCTAGCTGAAATGGTTTCAAAGATTGGAGGAAGTAAAGAGCATACAACCTGCATTAGGAACATGGCTGTCGTTTTCAAAACAACCTTCAGGCTTAGCTCAGCTTCCCTCTCACTTTTTAATCTGACTGAATTAGATGTAGAGGAATAAACAAATGAAACCAATGTCTAGTTTTGACGTTTCCTGTTATTAATTTGGTGGCATGGTGAAGATAACTTCGATATGTGTTTTCAAAGACATATTACAACTGCAGTGTTATATTTTCCATAACTTTTTAGCACAGCGCTACCGTCTTTCAAGACAATATACGCTTTGCCTGAAGTTAACATGTAAGTGGTAAACCGATTAAAATGAATACAGCAGGACATTAACAGTTTTCTTTTTTCGCTTGTAAGTACCAATTGCTCGTTTACAACGTAACAGCCTTCCGCAAGTTTCTCCATTAGATACCACGGGTCTCCACTTACCCTACAGTTTAAGGTTGAATCCGAAAACAGTGTCATTCCTGTGGAGTCTTCATATCACTGAGAGATGAAGGCTACGTTAAAGGCAGACTGAAATATTTTGTTGTCCGACATGTATGCAGACGTTCACTGCGTTAGTCCTAATCTACTTACTGCTTGCGGTAAATGTTTATAAAACAAGTCCATCAGCACGCGTTTTTACTACATATTCTGTACGGGTATTGTATACGACGATAATTCTGGCATTGCTTCAACTGGGGATCGCTCAGTCCTAAATGCTGATAAAATAATGTACGTTACAGAGGATCTGGCAGTATACGATTGTAAGATCCGCGGCAACGATCTGGACCACATAGCATCGTTTAAGTATTTAGGGCTAATACCAAGAGGCAATATTGAATATGGCGAACGCATAACATCAGTTGTACAGGAGGTGCATGGGAGACTTAGATTTGCTGGAATGGTTCTGGAAAAGTGTGGTGCACCTGTAAAGGAAAATGCATAGAAGACGATGGTACTACAGGTTATTAACAGAGTACTGTTCGAGCGATTACATTCCTTATCTAGTACGGATGACAGTAGCAATTTAATGAACACAGTGACGCACTGGTAGGACCGTAACAAGTCGGCGTTATCACAACGAAAGTGTAACAGAGATGTTCGAGGAACTTAATGGAAGTATCTGGATGATATACGCCGTTCCCGTGAATCACTGTTAGTTAAATTTGGAGAATTATTATTCGAAGGATATTGTGCGGTAACTCTGCTGGCTGTATCGTGTATTTTGCGTAGCAACCATAAGATTAAAATAACGAAGAGTCGAGGGATTACAGTTGCATAAAGACAGTCAGTTTCCGCCCGTTCAGCACTCTGGTGGAACCGGACAGAATTTCACTTGGTACGCTATACCCACTGCCAAGCACAATACAGTGGCTTGTTCTACAGAATGTAAGGACGAGCTGGATAAAGTATCATAACGTATTAACCACTCTTCGGAATCATGTGAAAGTGCGATGCATGTTGCCAGAGGTTTTCCAGTCGTGCACAGGAAGTGGGGAAGTTGGTCGTCCCATGGCATGAGCTCAGCGTGACTATCGCGCCAAATGGAGCCCGTAAGACGGGCAGTTGCACGAACGGGAAACGATATTGTGTGTCAATCAGAAAGCAGTACGGTGCACTGTGGGGGTGTTCCTCATTACAACATGGCCCAGAGACAACATTTAGATGATTTAACACGGGAAAGAATCATCGGGAAACTGGAAGAGGGACGAAGTGTAGCGAGTGTAGCCGAGGAGTTTGGTATTGCTCACAGCATTGTCCATAATCATGGTAAGCGTTCCGAACCACGTGCACAGCTGCCCGAATGAGATGAGTTGCTCCTCCACGGTTAACTACAGCAGCAGATGAGCGTTACGTTGTGTAACAGGTAAAAAATGGCATACGTCAAGCAATAGGTACAACTGCAACCATATTTACCAGGAATGCAAGACTCCTAACGAACAATATGTTGTGATTCGTTGACACCCGCATATCGGCGGCACCATTTGCAATGGTGCCAAAACAATGGTGACTGGACGAACGAGGACTGGGTCGCCTGTTCTTCATGGATGAGAACAGATTCAGTCTGAGTGGTGATTCTGGACGTAGGCTCACATGACTCGAGATGGGAACACAGAATGCACCCAATAAAATGATCGAAAATGATCTTTTGGTGATTCAGGTGTTCTGATGCAGGGAGGCTTCATGTTGCATTGGTGTACGGACCTCCAGGTGTTTGTTTGAAAATGGTACACTCACGAGTCAACGTTGTTGTGACACTAGACTCCATCGCCACGTGTGTCTTTTCAGGTGTGAATTCGGGTCTTACTTCATTTTTATGGATGACAAGGTGTGACCGCATCGAGAAGCGCACGTGGAGAAGCTCTTGGAACGAGAGAATATTCGACGAATGCCCTGGCCGGGCCTGGCCTCTACCTTTCCCCACAGAGCACATGTGGGATTTGTTGTGGAGACTCATTCAGCAGGCGGCCGCTGTGGAGAAGCGGTTCTAGACGCTTCAGTCCGGAACCGCGTTGCTGCAACGGTCGCAGGTTCGAATCCTCCCTCGGGCGTGGATGTGTGTCATGTCCTTAGGTTAGTTAGGCTTAAGTAGTTCTAAGTTCTATGGGACTGATGACCTCAGATGTTAAATCCCATAGTGCTTAGAGCCATTTGAACCATTTTTGAATTGCAGCAGGTCCATATGAAACAACGACTATCTAGCAATTGTCAACTTCTCTGGTGGAGGAACAGAATTGCTTACGACAAGCACGCCTTACCTACCACTTCGCCAGCATGGTAGCGCGTTGCACTGCTGTCCATGGCGATCGTACTCCCTATAAACAACCGTGTACCGCCTCTTGTAATGCCCATGGTACCATCATAAATCGCGGTGACTTCAGCGTAATTACTGTCTTTGAAGAAAGGTGTAATTTCTGTTCGTCTCATAGCGTATTTGTTTGATTTACGTTGTGTACTATACTGTAGCAGTTCTTTCTATGTATGGTTCAAGTTTCAAAGAGCTCTGTCACTTGGCAGAGATCCATCACTCGAAATTTACTTTCGTCCATAACGTTTGCACACCAGCATATTCTGTCTGCATGTCAAGACAAAACTCTTTTAGGAATTTGGATACGGTTTTCAGTAATAAAAAGTTGAAAGTTACCAGCCCGGTTTTTGTATCTCTGCGTGTAGGATAATATCAGGAATTAGGCTAGGGATTTTGATACGGTTTTCACTAATATACAGGGTGTTACAAGAAGGTACGGCCAAACTTTCAGGAAACATTCCTCGCACACAAATGAAGAAAAGATGTTATGTGGACTTCTGTCCGGAAACGCTTAATTTCCATGTTAGAGCTCATTTTAGTTTCTTCAGTATGTACTGTACTTCCTCGATTCACCGCCATGATTTCATACGGGATACTCTACCTGTGCTGCTAGAACATGTGCCTTTACAAGTACGACACAACATGTGGTTCATGCTCGATGGAGCTCCTGCACGTTTCAGTCGAAGTGTTCGTACGCTTCTCAACAACAGATTCCGTGACCGATGGATTGGTAGAGGCGGACCAATTCCATGGCCTCCACGCTCTCCTGACCTCAACCCTCTTGACTTTCATTTATGGGGGCATTTGAAAGCTCTTGTCTACGCAACCCCGGTACCAAATGTAGAGACTCTTCGTGCTCGTATTGTGGACGGCTGTGATACAATACGCCATTATCCAGGGCTGCATCAGCGCATCAGGGATTCCATGCGACGGAAGGTGGATGCATGTATCCTCGCTAACGGAGGACATTTTGAACATTTCCTGTAACAAAGTGTTTGAAGTCACGCTGGTACGTTCTGTTGCTGTGTTTCCATTCCATGATTAATGTGATTTGAAGAGAAGTAATAAAATGAGCTCTAACATGGAAAGTAAGCGTTTCCGGACACATGTCCACATAACATATTCTCTTTCTTTGTGTGTGAGTAATGTTTCCTGAAAATTTGGTCGTACCTTTTTGTAACACCCTGTATAGGCAGATTGAACTGTAAGATTTGGTAAATATGATTTATATTTATAAAAATGATGAGTATTTAAGATGCGTATTGTAATCCGTGCCATATTTCACTGGCGTTTGCAGTGTCATCTCGTGGTAATAGTAGGAGGTACGAGCTGGTGAGCTAAAGAGGAAGCGGTATCTGGTGGAAGAACAAGTGAAGCAAACGGCTCCCGCAACTACAGAGAGCAGCAAAGTTTGACCAGGATGTACACATACCTGTTGCTATTCGTACTCTGAAGAGCCAAAGAAACTGGTACACCTGCCTAATATCATGCAGAGCTCCAGCGAGCGCGCACAAGTGCCGCAACACGACGTGACATTGACTCGGCTAATGTCTGAAGTAGTGCCGTAGAGAATTGACACCATGGATCCTGCAGGACCGTTCATAAATCCTTGAAAGTACGAGGGGGAGGAGATCTCTTCTGAACAGCACGTTGCAGGGCATCCCAGATAGGCTCAATACTGTTCACGTCTTGGGATATCCAGCTGCACACGACCCACACCATTACAGAGCCTCCACCAGCTTCAATAGTATCCTGCTGACATGCAGGGTCATGGATTCATTACGCTGTCTCCGTATTCGCACATGTCCATCCGGTAGATACAATTTGAAACGAGACTCGTCCGACCAGGCAACATGTTTCCAGTCATCAACAGTGCAATGTCGGTGATGAAGGGCCCAGCTGAGGCGTAAACCTTTGTCTCGTGCAGTCATCAAGGGTACACGAGTGGGCTCCGGAAGCCCATATCGGTGATGTTTCACAATGGTTCAAATGGCTCTGAGCACGATGGGACTCAACTTCTGAGGTCATTAGTCCCCTAGAACTTAAAACTAGTTAAACCTAACTAACCTAAGGACATCACATACATCCATGCCCGAGGCAGGATTAGAACCTGCGACCGTAGCGGTCTCGCGGTTCCAGACTGCAGCGCCTAGAACCGCACGGCCACTTCGGCCGGCGGTGATGTTTCGTTGAATGGTGCGCATACTGACATTTGTAGATGACTCAGCATTGAAATCTACAGCAATTTGCGGAAGGGCTGCACTTCTGTCACGTAGAACGATTCTCTTCAGTCGTCGTTGTCTGCTTTGTTACAGAATCTTCTTCCGGCCGCAGTGATGTCAGAAAAAATGATGTTTTATCGTATTCCTGATATTCATGGTAGAATAATGAAATGATCTAACGGTAAAAGCTCCACTTCATCGCTACCTCGGATATGTTGTGTCGCATCACTCGTGCGCCGACTACAACACCACGTTCAAACTCACTTAAATCTTAATAACATGCCATTATAGCAGCAGTAATCGATCTAACAACTGTGCCAAACACTTTTTGTCTTATATAGGCGCTGGCGACCGCAACGCCGTATTCTGCCTGTTGACATATCTCTGTATTTGACTATGCATGCCTGTATCAGTTCCTTTGGCGCTTCAGTTTAAATTAAGATCCCCGATGCATTTTCTGCCTATATGAGAAGGGTAGTCTCAGTAACTACTGAAGAGACTTTGATACGGTTTTTGTTTGAAAGGTTTGTATATATAATTGTGCGTCTAGTTTATTGCCGCTATGGAAGACAAGTAGTCCGGCCGTAGGTACTTAAAAGGACACATCACCAACTTGACCCCACATTTTCAAGAGAGAGAGAGAGAGAAATAGAGAAAAAGAAAACACAGTTGCAAGATATCACCCCAAAAATCTATCTCGCGTGACAGTCTGAGCCATAATTCTCATAGTACCGCAGTTATGACCTTATGAAAGTACTGCTGTTTAACATACGCGCGCACCTGTTTGACACTCGCTCCACCTCACTGCAGCTGCCTAATGCCCGAGCGCGATGTTCTGTTCAGTGGAATGAGTCAGAGGTTTGTATAATACTCTTTTGACGTTGGTAACGTGCTTTGTTCATTGTCTCAAAGTGTGCGGTTTCTAACCCGCAAGTGTGCCAGGGATCTCTTCCCTTTGATCATTTTTACGTTGCGATTCACAAATGGAGCGTAAATTAATGAAACGAATGAGTGTGTAATTAAAGAAGTAACCTACCGCTTTTTAATTATTAACATCGCTGTTGTGTTTTATTTTCCTTGAATTTCAGTGGTGGCACTGTTAAAGCGATTTACATTTGCAGGATTACATTCCTCAAAGTGACTGGCATGATTAAATTGTAAATGTAAAATCATTAGTTTCATTGTATAGTAGTTCGTCAGTTGTTTACGTTTATTCATTTTGATCTTGAGGCATTTATATAAATGCACAAATCAGTACAAGAATATTGTTAAAATAACATTGAACATACATGTGCGTGAGGTTGGCGTATTACATATCCATATTACTATTTTTCGCGTAGAATAACATTTTTTCTCCAACAAGACTTCAAAACACGTTGGACAAATGTGCTCCCCCCCAACCCCACCCCCACCCTTTCTCTTCCCCCGCCTTCAACAATCCGCGAATAGTGTGGCTCTGGTTGTTAGTCTGCTCCGGCATTAGGCGGCTGCTGTGCGGCGGAGCGAGCGGCAAACAACCGGTGCGCCCGGAAGTTTAAAGGCTGTACTTTCAGAAGGTCATAACTGCTTATTGTCAGAATTATAGCCCAAATTTTCGCGCGGGCTCGCTTCATGGGGGTGGTATCTTGCAAGTGCGATTTTTTTTCCTTAAAATATGACAAGTTGGTGATGTTTCTTGGTTAGCGTTGTCTGTGCAAGCTGGGGCATGTCAGTAGCATATAATATATGCACATCTAATTCGATTTATACAACTACAAGGATACCTCATGAGCGTTTATATCAAAGCATTCCACTTCGTTGGACTCCGTTTCATTTTTTTACCACTACTGAGGTACGGAAAATGTTCACAGATCCACGTTCTCTTTTCTTTTCGTTTCTTTTAACAACATTCGTTTCACTCACGTGTTTTCTATTTTTGTGTCTCTAAATATTTCATGTACACTGACTGATCTGATATGATTTTTTTACGCATTGTCAGAACAACTTTGGTGACTTCCTCCCCTACAACGGTTAAATCTGCTTACGCTGAAGCACCAGGGATCGTTAAAGGGTACTAAAACATAAGTAATGACATTAAATTTTCACCCTGTATCACATCTGCTTCGTGCTGAGCTTATAAGATCTCCCGCAAGTTTAGGAAAGCCAGTGGCCTTGCCGCAGTGATAACAACTGTTCCCATCAGAGCACCGAAATTAAGCGCAGTCGGGCTGGGCTAGCACTTGAGTGGGTGACCATCCGGTCTCCCGAGCGCTGTTGGCAAGCGGGGTGCACTCAGCCCTTGCGAGGCAAACTGAGGAGCTACTTGACTGAGTAGTAGCAGCTCCGGTCTCGGAAACTGACATATGGCCGGGAGAGCGGTGTGCTGACCACATGCCCCTCCCTATCCGCATCCAGTGACGCCTGTGGGCTGAGGATTACACGTCGGCCGGTCGTTACCGTTTGGCCTTCATGGCCTATTTGAGAGGAGTTTAGTTTTAGATTTTTCAAGTTTCTGAAATCTGGGTTTCCAAAAACCGTCTACCTTATATTTCAATTACATTCTTTACGTCAGCTTTTGTTTGTACAGTATTCTGTTCGGAATTTCACAGGGCTTATGAGACGCCAAAAACAACTTTCGTTAGGCCTCTGCAGAATCATGTGAAGACGCGGAGAAGTTATAGGAAGGGGTTAGGAACGTCTGCCGACATTCTAATTGCTGCAACCATTCGGAAAGATTAGATTCGGAGCCGTCTTGGAGTTGGAGGCTACGAAACGAACAGAAAGCGAACGAGAAGCGGGTGGGACAGTTGCACAATGGTGCGCGGCAGCCGCTGGCGTGAAAGCTCCGGCGAGTGGCGCGGCGGCGAACAAAGCGCTTTTTCCGGCTAGCAGTGCACACGTGCGATCCAAGATGGTGCCCGCCATTCCGCCATTAGGCCAGCAGCGCACAACCGCGTGCACCAGATCGATTGTGACGTCACACGCCGCAGCCAGCCCCGCAAACAAAACAAGCGGCCGCCCGCGATTTCTGCCGCTGCTTCCGAATAATAGCCAACACCTCCCGCCCCCCAATTACCGCCCCCACCCCGTCCTCACTAACGACGCTGCACCTCGTTCGTCCACTGCGACGTACTCGTGTGGCACCCTACAACTGTCGTCGCTTAAAACGCGTTTATTTCGAACTGTCGCGTAGAAATAATTGCTGGTGAATGAATTTTTTCTTTATTGCCTTTTCTTTTTAATTGTGGAACACTGAGTAAGCAGCAAGCGAGTGAATTTTGTGCACACACGTTTCAGTAATGTTATGAAACTTAGACACCTATTGCGTTCATCGAAAAGTGGGAAACCGGTTAAAGTCAGAAGAAAATGAAAATATATTAATATAGGAGGTCCCAACTGTTGAAACTAGAATCTTCTGGATACTTCACCTTACCAATACGAACAAATTTTCCATAAAACCCATTAGCAAGTGTGGGGGGAGGGGGGTGTGCTTTATGCCCACGTAAAAAAATAAATAAAATAAATTTGTTAATTGGTGTTGACTTTTTTAACAACATACAATATACAGGGGCACTGATCTGTAAGTATGGTCCAAAACCTGACAATATCTTTCAGCGCACTGTTAGCAGTATCAGTGCATTACCGATAATATCTAATACCAAGCTGGGGGTACTTTACGACAACCACAAAAATTTTTTAAAAAATGCAAATTTAGTTAATTATTGATGACTTTCAGCCAAAACATACATTTTAATGACATAGTGATGTGCAAGTAAGGTCCTGAACCCGAACATATTGGATATGACATTCATTGTGGAAGTGACGTCCATTACTAAGATTTCAATTCCTGGGTCAAGTTTAAGTGAAAAATTTAAAACATTTATGGAAACTGATAGACGAAATAATTGAAAACAATAAATATTTCTTTCAAAATTTTAAATATGTAGTAACAGGCTAGATTACAACATTTTCAAATGGTGGGCATAAATTAACCCCCTCCCCCATTGGTATTGCAAGGATTAAGAGTATTATGGCTAGACTGTAATATTTTCAAGAGGTGGGCACGAAGTACTCCCTCCCCCGCCTCCACCTCCCACTCCTTGGTATTGGAAGGGTAACGTGCATCAAGGTGTAGCGTTTCGGCGACTAACGCAGGTAGTATCCATTAGGGTGACGACTTTTATGGCGTGCATTCCAAACCGCTGGGAGAGATTGTGCGCTAGGCATTAACTATTAATACCCTGTGCCAACAGTCCTAGAGAGTAGCCTGTGTGAATTCAGTTGATAGGAGCAATGGGTATAAAACGTAAATATCTTAGCTAGCATCGCTCACAACAGGAAGCTGAAGTGTTGCGGGATTCAGAACATTGACATACGATCGCGGGTCTTTAATAACATCAACGTAGTTATAACCATGAAACAATTGTGGAAGAGAATTAAAATGTTGCATCAAAAATTGAAAGTGATACATTATTTGCAGTCTGTATCACAGACAGACAGGTTACATGATAAAATAGCAATAACGGTGAGGTTAGCTCAGACACTTTGTGAATAATTAAGGTTGGAGCACAAGGCGGCAGGCACGCGAAAAGACAACGTTATTATTACGAAACAGATTCGGATTCTGCGACTATGCATTGGCGTTAGCTGTTTGCGACGCCAGACTTGGACTCGAACCCGTACTTCTCAGATATCGCGAGCAGTCGTCTTAACCACTTGACCTCTCCGAACACTCTGGGTTGTAAGAAGGTGACGCATGGAAACTTTGGATCGTTCCCGAAGGCGTGCTCGGATAGCCGGAGTGGGTAAGGCGACCGTTCGCGATAAGCGGAAAATCCGGGTTAGAGTCCCGGTATAGCAGAAGTTTTCCTTTGTCGCACATAGCTGACGACACTGCGTAGTCGCAGAATGCGAATTTATTACGTAGTGTTTACTACAGCTGTAACCTTCAGTTACACTGTCTGTTCCTTCAGAAATACGTGAATTGTACTGTGAAGATGCAGACGCTGTATTAACACAGGAATTGTAACCATCAATGATGCATAATTCTTACGTTCACGCTGTTAATAACTTGGTGAAATTGACCCTGCCCAGACAACGGCGTGGTGATTGTAACTGACCGTCTAGATTAGCGTGAGGCCCTCTTCGTCATCTTCGGTTACGGCTGGGACACCTGACCCCTCCCATGCAATCTACACATTACACCGAAATCTTCAAACTATGTGCTTGATGCGTCGTAGAATGAGAACGTCAGTGACCGACGGAGAGTAAATGTTTGCGTCGGCCGGCCGGAGTGGCCGAGCGGTTCTAAGCACTACAGTCTGGAAACGCGCGACCACTACAGTCGCAGGTTCGAATCCTGCCTCGGGCATGGATGTGTGTGATGCCCTTGGGTTACTTAGGTTTAAGTAGTTCTAAGTTCTAGGGGACTGATGACCTCAGAATTTAAGTCCCATAGTGCTCAGAGCCATTTTTTTTGTCTGCGTCGGATCGTCCTCGGCAGGACACAAGACAATGCTCACATTGTCAGAACAAGTTGTGCCCATCCAACAGTGGCCGATGCCGATGAACTGGTCTAGCGCGCGTTGCTGTTAGCGTCTTCCAACGGTGGCCGCCGCAACACTTTCAGCGTGGTGGATGATTTATGGTCATTACACCACATATGTTTCTGATGTCGCTGGCTGCCCGTTGCTCTTGTTAAGTCATATAGGAGACGTCTGTTTCGTGAACCCGAGATGCTCTGCTTCCAGATGGATGACGATCGTACGTACGCACCCAAACGAGCGCTCCTCTCTGAAGCAGATCGCAGTCGACGGACGTTCGGAGTTGTCGTCCATGGATCTCCTTCTGTAGGCTGTGACCTCTGATGGTGACATTCTATACGAATTAAGAAACATGTGTCACGCCGTACCCATCACGTAGGCGGTTACCACCACGCGCATTTGTCCACTAAATATCTTTCCAAGCGTTCTGTCTTTTGGTTTGATTGCTAGTATACCTGTACAGGGCCACCCGATGTGGCCGAGCGGTTCTAGGGGCTTCAGTCTGGAACCGCACGACCGCTACGGTCGCAGGTTTGAATCCTGCCAAGGGCATGGATGTGGGCGGTGTCCTTAGGTTAGTTAGGTTTAAGTAGTTTTAAGTTCTAGGGGATTGATGACCTCAGATGTTAAGTCCCATAGTGCTCAGAGCCATCTGAACCAAACCTGTACAGGAGTCTGATACTGAACATAGTTTCTGTCGCAGAAGGTCTGAGGGACCTGGCAAATAAATTGTGGGCTACCATCTGTAGCTAATTATCGGAAGCCGTCCAGTTGACAATAACTTGATTCTTCTTTCCGTTGTTGTGTAGTGCATGGTAACTAGGAAGGGGTAGTATGATGGTTCATCCACAACCGCCATTCACACAGTCTGATAGAATGCTCCAGCAAAATCCGAAAGTTTTCTGTCCCGTGAATATTTGGTAAAATGGTTCAAATGGCTCTGAGCACTATGGGACTCAACTTCTGAGGTCATTAGTCCCCTAGAACTTAGAACTAGTTAAACCTAACTAACCTAAGGACGTCACACACATCCATGCCCGAGGCAGGCTTCGAACCTGCGACCGTAGCGGTCTCGCGGTTTCAGACTGCAGCGCCTAGAACCGCACGGCCACTTCGGCCGGCAAGATTTGGTAGGCCAAGAATTTAACGGCTGTGTTGATTACCGGGTTCCACCGGTCTGCTCGTGTACTCAAATGAGGTCTTCTGTTTGTCTGTTCATATACGGCAAGAAGACGTAGAGCCGCGAAAGTTGTTTACCAAGATGTTCCTGTGTTACGGATGAAGTACATCGAAGTTTGCATCTGGCGTTTATTTTCGCTCGAACTGTTCGGTGCAGGTAGTTAGGTGAAAGTCCGCAGTAGTCAAATTCGTCGTTTTGCACGCTGGGATCAACTACATTCTACTTCCCTCACGATCGATCGAGCGTCACACGCTCGAATGACCCGACCGTCATCTCTGGGAAAAGGGGAAAATTCACTTCTCCTATTTTCATGTTGTGAAAGTACTTATTTTTCCATCAAAAGCTTTACTTTCCTTGTGAACGAATAGGAAACTGTTAATTTTCACTTCGCGTGATTTCTTAGATCCAAAACGTTTATCATTCGATTTTGAAAATTAAGCTGTTAAAAAATCTGATCTTTTCACATGTAGTAGTGTGAAATCTTAGATTCTTGACACATTCACCTTTTCATAATTTGTAACAGTCATCATTAAATGACGCTATTTGTCTGATAAATGCGGGATACTAAATGGTGTCAATGCTGCCATCGAAAGCCGACGGACTTCGAGCGGATTTAGCCCAGTGTCTAACAGTGCAAGAGAAACGAATCACTAGCGATCACTGTAGGCCTAGTATCGGATCCTCGTGTAATTTTAATCGTGCAAGTACAGAAAGCTCCCAATCCCAATATCCACACATTTTTCCCCCAACAAAGACCGATTGCACTGGACAATCGTCTGCCATTGTATTTCAATAGCACAAACGTTATACCATACAAGCAGTTAATTGTTGTCTACTTCATATGACGTTGCATCAGTAGGTCCACTCAAGCTCTTCTTGCCGCTCACTTATTAAAAGGATGTTTAGTCACTTCCCTGCCGCTGACTGCTAATGCATTCTACCTAGGTCACCACATGTGAAGCCATAAAACTTCTCATCTCTGTGAAGTAGGTAAGACATTGTTGAAATAACTTACGGGTTTGCTGCCGGGTGACGTCGTCGAACACTACCGATATTTCGGCAGGAGCACACCCTGCCATTCCCAAGGCACAAATGCAAGGAAGAAAAAATGCGCAAGCATTTCTGCCTTGAGAATGGCAGGGTGTGCTCCTGTCGAAATATCGGCGGTGTTCGACGACGTCACCCGGCAGCAAACCCGTAAGTTATTTGAACATTCGATTTGCCGGGAAAAGTTAAGGTCTCACAGGTAAGACATTAGTTCCTTCTCCAATTTTGCGGCCTCCCAAATGCCTGTAACGTCGATCGTGGCACGTTAAATATCTTCGTAGTTTTCAGTGTCTATACAGTTTTATTTCTGACTGCGCGAATCACCTGCTCATATTTTATTGGTTCCATTTCTTCCTTTTTCCTTTTGGGATATATCTTGGCTTTGCGCTTGGTAGTCTACAACGAAAAGGCACAAGTTAGTCACATTGAAACAGTGGTCCAAAATATGGCAATAACCCAAATTTTCACCATTACTGCTAAGTAATTTTAGGTTAGTTAGAAAACGACTGAAAACAGTAGTTATTAAAACTAATTTTTAAAGCAAAGTGAGGTGGGGATTTTACAGAACAGCTGACTTCGAATAGTTACACAAGACTTCGAATAGTTACCAAATTTTGTTTGTTATCTAAAGCATTCGACGATCTATGCAGGAATGTAAGCGTATAGCATAAATAAATCGTGTACTAGATTCCTGAATAAAACCAACCTTCTTTCAGGAGCAAAATGTGTTACATTACTTATTCAACGCCCCTCGTACCAAACGATTAAATATTCCTGTTTACATCGCAACTTACGGAACTGCCATGTCTTTACGAAGGAACTAAAATATATTTGCCACATGCTTAGTAAGACACAACCCAATTTCTTTATCATTTAGCCCTCCACCTACGCTGATAAAATCATGAGGACATCTGTTTCCTATGAACAGGTGACTACGTAACAGCTGACGTTATATTGCGGTTCGGAAGATAGGTCAACAAGTACACTTAGGCTTTCAGCTCAACATGGCGAGAAACACAGCAGAGCGCTATTTCCTGATTACTGCGACTAGAGACGCACGAGCTATTAAATGGTTCAAATGGCTCTGAGCGCTCGCACGTACTCGCTCCAGCCCGCCATGATCGGGCATGGCTTGTCCGAGTATACACCTCGTTTGACCACTGTCTGCCCACTCGGAGCATACATACTCGGACAAGCCATGCCCGATCACGGCGCGCTGGAGCGAGTACGTGCGAGCAAAATCTCCAATTTACAAACCTGTAGATTTCGCTAAACGACTGAAAGTTATTGTTTACTTTCCTGGATCAGCAGAAGTATAGATCTGTTTAGTGGCAGCTTGCGCCTCACTCGCAAGAATAAATGCGCGCTTCTATTTTCTGACGCTGGAAGATCAGCATCCCAGACTTAAGGGACGTAACATAGGCTCATCCCTATTCTGAGACCCTGTCTAATAGCTCGTGCCCGCATCTCGTGGTCGTGCGGTAGCGCTCTCGCTTCCCACGCCCGGGTTCCCGGGTTCGATTCCCGGCGGGGTCAGGGATTTTCTCTGCCTCGTGATGGCTGGGTGTTGTGTGATGTCCTTAGGTTAGTTAGGTTTACGTAGTTCTAAGTTCTAGGGGACTGATGACCATCGATGTTAAGCCCCATAGCGCTCAGAGCCATTTGAACCATTTAATAGCTCGTGCGTCTCTAGTCGCAGTAATCAGGAAATAGCGCTCTGCTGTGTTTCTCGCCATGTTGAGCTGAAAGCCTAAGTGTACTTGTTGACTTATCCTCCGAACCGCAATATAACGTCAGCTGTTACGTAGTTACCTGTTCATAGGAAACAGATGTCCTCATGATTTTATCAGCGTAGGTGGAGGGCTAAATGATAAAGAAATTGGGTTGTGTCTTACTAAGCATGTGGCAAATATATTTTAGTTCCTTCGTAAAGACATGGCAGTTCCGTAAGTTGCGATGTAAACAAGAATATTTAATCGTTTGGTACGAGGGGCGTTGAATAAGTAATGTAACACATTTTGCTCCTGAAAGAAGGTTGGTTTTATTCAGGAATCTAGTACACGATATTACTCCCCACTCTATCGGCTAAAAAACCCTGTTATTCAACATAATCACCTTTCAAAGCGACGGCCTTGCGCCGCCTTATTGGGAGGGCCTTTATGTCGAAATAGTACCATTCTACTCGCCGACGTTGGAGCCATCGTCTTGCTTCATTTATAACCTCTCCATCGTCCATGTACTGCATCCCGCGGAGTGCATCCTTCATTGGGATAAATACATGGAACTCGGAAGGTGGTAAATGGGAGCTGTAGGGTGGATGAAGAACGATACTACATCGAAGTTTTGTGAGCACTGTCAACAGAGACGTCCTGGTGCGCAGTGAGGTATTTCATTGTGATCCGTCGATCACCTCGAAAGAGAGTGTCCGCATGTTCCTATATTGGAGGAACAACAGCTGTGTGCGGCCGGCTGGGAGATCGGACGGGTCTGCGCGATCATCATCGCAATAGCGATGATGAAAGACGCCTCGTCCAACGACTCGCCGTGCTTTTGTTCTTCGCCAGGTCTCTTTAGACATGTTGCAGTCGTCTGTGAATATCTGTGATGCTCTGGTTTTCCGTCGAAAAAACTCAATGAAAGCTCTCTGCTTGGAGGGCAGGCATTTTTAAGGAAACGAATAGCGCCGCCACCTATATGGCCTGAAGCGGGAATATTTCACGATGTCCCATAACAAATTCCACATTTTTTCAACCGAAACTGCCAAGGAGACATTGTTTCAAATTACTCTTTGAACATCTCTCGTAGAAAGGAAGCAGATTTCTTAAATGTTTATTTTCTAGTATTATTAATAACCGTAATGACTATGACATCATTCAATGAGTTTGATGAATCAGCAAAGGTTCGTGACAGCTATTCCAGGTGTAGATGAAAAATAGCTGTGAGGTTAGCTACACCAAACAGTATGCGGGTAAACTGTGTTGACCGTTATGAGATTCTGTGTTCCTGCCTATATCGGGTGAAATGTTACTGTTAGTTTATTCATGGTCGGTTTAAATGAGCGACGTTAGAATTTGTTGTAAACATTACACGCACTACCAACTACGTTCTAATTTTACAGTGTCTGTTAAGGCGCAGGGAATGAGGCAACCTAAAAAGAAATTCAGTGACGCTTTATGGTACTCTGTGCTGGAAAGTCCGTAGCAGATCGTCCCTCCCGATTAAACAACGCTGAAAACCGACTGCGAATGTTATCTGATGTTTCAACCGGAATGCCATAAATTTCAAATTTACAGTGCCCCAAATGGAAAATCAAAACGCTGTGAAGAAGTCTATACCTATATTACTTTCTGTTGTGTCCCCACTAGACGCGGTAGACACAACAGGCTGTCTCAGCGTGACGCTACAGTTAGTATGCCGCCTCTTAGGAGGCACACGTACGAGGAACTACTTTGTGATTCCACTACAAGACTTCCAAATTGGCCATTTATCTCCAATAGCTACAGCTGCCACTACAGAGATCGCTGAAATCCGGAACTATTTCATGCATCCGCCAAATAGTTCAAATGATGACATCCATACGCTGAGCTCACGATTTAAGTGACTGCAAGCCAACACTCTGCCAAAATTGGTTCAAATGGCTCTGAGCACTATGGGACTCAACATCTTAGGTCATAAGTCCCCTAGAACTTAGAATTACTTAAACCTAACTAACCGAAGGACATCACACACACCCATGCCCGAGGCAGGAGTCGAACCTGCGACCGTAGCAGCCTCGCGGTTCCGGACTGCAGCGCCAGAACCGCACGGCCACCGCGGCCGGCACACTCTGCCAATTCCAGTTATCATTTCCAGTTCCAGCATTTATCAGACAGCCATTGCCCAGCAGTCGTCAACAGTTAACGCGGCAATTCTCTACAGTTGACTATATGTTATCTGCATTGCCGATCCTTCTAGCAGTCAGACAGTTTACGCCGAGTGTCGAACTTCATTAAAGCGATAGCCGAAGTGTGTGCCAAGTTAGAGACTGAACATAATCTCTACGAACTTGATTTAAGTTAGTTCGAAAGTGTCTGCTGTGTTAGATTATATTAGATTCATCAGTGCCCCAACCCTCCCACAAAGCAAAGGTAGAGTATCTAAATTATGATGTATATTCTCTTAATAAATGATTGTTATTGCATTCACATGTTGCCACTAGTGATTCGGTATTAGAGGTATTGCCCTGTGAAGAGTGAATAATTAGTGTGCCAGCAGGCCACGTCAATTTAGTTACATATATCTATGGCAGAGGATTCACTGCCTGCTACCTTTATGCTGGACGCCTACCTTAGGTGTACACAACACTTTCTGTAGTGGATTTGTTCATTGTTGTGATATGGAAAGACTGTGAAGCAGGTGTTACTGTAGGTGACTACCCCGTTAAATGAACTAGGCTCATTTCCACAGCTCACCGGGCGACGTTTTGTGAGGGAGTACAGCAGAGAACCTAGAAAACAGTAATCATATAGATCTCTCAGTTTTGTTTCGCAGATGTGTTACCGGCAAAGTGGATTTAAGGAATAAGCACGGTGAGCCTAATACAAATTCGCTGCTGTGTAAACCCGTAAGTGGTGTGCAGTGGCGATATGGAGGCACGCAGGTTATCTGCTACTGGTCCAAGGATTGAAAGCTAAGCCTCACCAAAACCGATTGTAATGTAATGCGAAAACAGTCGAGAAGACTTCGTTTAAATTTTCTGTGTGATCGCTGGAATCAGTTACAATTCCCAAGTACCTACGAGCGTGTCTTAGGAGCATTTCAAGTGGACTACAAAAATCGTATCTACGAGAAAATCAGATAGCTAACTCAGATTTATGGGGACAATAAATAAGAAAGTGTAGTGAACGCACGAACAGATCAATTATAGAAATCTTCGTTCGACCGATTCTTGATTACTGTTTAACTGCCTTGGACACTTCCCACGTTATATAAGCGTAATAAAACTATATGATGCCAATAATCCGGGACCATTCATCGTGGGTTCCTATAATTGGCATGGTGGTGTAACATCACGGCACAAAAAAGTGTCGAAGGTTTTGTGCATCGTAGAGAGACCAATTCCCCTAACATGCCTCATTTCCCTTAACATACATTTTGTCATAATTATGATGAGGGTAAAATTCTGATCTATAGAGAGAATACCGACCATCCTCCTTACTGTGAACCATCCTACAAAGGAAAACGTAAGTGGTAGGGGATAGAGGTGGAGAACAATTATGTTGTACGGCATACCCATATACAGACCCAGTACCGTACAGTCGTTTGCGAAGAGATGTATAGATGCATCTGTTTCGTATCGATTACTGTGAAGAGTGCTCGTGCTCTGTCCTATTATGTTTGTCTTGAGACGGTCGGTTATAGAAACAAAGCGGCGGTAGTGGACGAAACGTAGCTCTCCTACAGAAAGTATTACGTTTTCTAGCACCAAGGTAGTCCTCGAGCTTATTATCCAAGTATGATTCAAGAAGCGCTCACAGTGACGCCCCACCTCATTTTATCAAAAACTGGTTGCGAGCACAGGTAAGAATATTAACGTAGAGCGTTGGGGGACAGCCCACTGACGAGAACGCTACCCTACGTCTCGCCCCCTTTTGGCCAAATGCTACCGATGAAATTATCTGATACCACACAGGACTGGAACCTGATACTTCAATGCCGATCACTTTTGCATTAGCGAATGTTGACACAATTGTTTACAAATATTCATGGTCTACAGTTTTCCTTTTCACTTGTTTACATAAACTCAGACTAGTTACGCTTCCGTAACTCAAACCTGAAAATTTTTACGTAGATATAATTCATTATATATCTCGAAACATAAGTGTAGGGTGGTTATAACGAAGCTTTCGCTAGCTGAGAGGGCTCCCACGATGATCATAGGATAATGAAACTTCGTGGAAACATTTGTAAACGAGTGATCGTAGGAAATGGAACTTGGTGGAAATATTTGTAAGAGAAATAACGAGTAAACCACTGAAGGAAACACATTTTAATTTCCACGTGAGAAGGTAACATTTCTAATAGGGTGCCAGGTTTACTTACCAGGTTAAAACGTTGCTCAATGTGACAACTGTGTGCATCCACGGCAGCCTGGAAGTTTGTGCATTTCCATTTCACAACTGTTCGCACGACTTTTCGAACGGTGGACCATGGAATGTTCAGCAGTAGTGACACGGCTCAAGGCTTGCTTGAAGATCGCACATCGTGTCCAGCATTCTCAGCCATGGCAACAGTAAACTGTTCAGTAATTTGTGGCGCAATCGGCCATCTGCCTCTCCCAGCAGCAATTCCCAAATTTCCAGTTCATTCGAACCTTTGAATAATGTTCAACAATACCGGTGGAGGACCTCTCTGTATTCATTTAATGAGTCAATAATCGCGTTAGAACAGTGGCACTCTTACTGTTGTTTTGTAAAACACATTTACGAGTAAAGCTGTGCTTACTTTGTCCAGACACATGTTGTCTGTTGCAACTAAAATCCACACTGATACTTGTGTTTCAGCCTTCGTTGCCGTTTCAGTACCGGCGCCTAACTGCTAGTCATGGCACTAAAATTACTATCAACGGAAACCATGCAGCACACAGTCTGAACATTATTTCTATAAAGCTGGGAAGCCATACGGTAAATGGTACACAGAGTAGAATGTGTAGTGGCGTTAGATCGCTGACTGCTATTACATTGGAGTAATTTTATCTTGCATGCTTATTTATCCTGATGTGTAACTTCTATAGCTCCTCTTAATAATTAGACTCACGGAGGTTAGACTACGACCAGTACAACACGCCCTCTATTCCACAAGGAAAGTGAGGTAGTACTCCGACTGCAATGTTTACCCTATCGCCAGATTGTTATAGTATAAATGATAGGTTCAAGTTTGAGAGGTCTATAAAGCCAGCTGAAGACGTTGACACAGAGTATTTGGGTCACTTTCTACACAGTATGATGAAAAATAAACATGAATTCCTATAAAATGAATTCCTTGATGCAGTGTGCAGGGTGCAGCGGTCGAAAATTTCAATTTTAGGATTTTTTATCAGTCTACAGGCAACGGTTTTGCCGCAGTGGCTACACCGGTTCCCGTGAGATCACCGAAGTTAAGCGCTGTCGGGCGCGGTCGGCACTTGGATGGGTGACCATCCGGGACGCCATCCGCTGTTGCCATTTTCGGGGTGCACTCAGCCTCGTGATGCCAATTGAGGAGCTACTCGACCGACTACTAGCGGCATCGGTCAAGAATACCATCTTACGACCGGGAAAGCGGTGTGCTGACCCCACGCCCCTCCTATCCGCATCCTCCACCGAGGATGACACGGCGGTCGGATGGTCCCGGTAGGAAACTCGTGGCCTGAAGACGGAGTGCTTTTTATCAGTCAATGATCGCAAGAATGTTTCATATTTTATTTTATTACTACTAAAGTAAAATGTAAAGCCATCTCAAACACTAACACAAACAATACAAAGTCTGATTCTCTCCGTGTTTTTCCCGGACAGTATTGCAAAATTAAATCAAAGTATGTTCACTCATATATCTGGAATAAAGAACATTTAACTTTGTGTATAGTAACGCGACGTCATTACGTTCACGCAAATGGCTTTTATCATGTGATTCTGTGAATTCACCACTTAAAACGAGAAACACACGTTTCTCAGTTTACACGGCAATGAAGTACATTTGGACCTCAGTGACCGCTAATAACCTTCAGAAAAGTAATTATCTGACTGGAAATATATCACTCGTATTGTGTGTGAATTACAGTATGGTCACGGTAATCACGGTAACGGCAGAACAATCTGAAAGCTTCTCAAAGTATTGGTAAGAACAGAAGACGGAGAGAAATTCCAAGTAGTTGAAAAATGAGCATCTGTGTTTCTAAAGTTCGCACGGGCGGAGCGAAAGAAATAATTTCCCAAAAGAAACAAAACTTCTAAAAATGAGTTAAAAGTTTCAAAATAAAACTACCCTCTTTCATCTCCGTGGACCACATCAATGTAAGCCACATGAAGAGTTTTAAACTTTTAAAATTCTTCCTTCCAGTGCGAAGTTCGGAGCCGTGGTGTCGACCATTCGCAGCGCGGAAAATAAAAGCGAGAAGAGACGTACAAACTGAGCACAGACTCGACATTAACAGCGTTAATTAAAACTGCACTGCAGCTAAGAATTACATCCGAGAGCAGATGAACTGCACAGACTTCGTTGCCCCGGGGAAAAGAACCTGGCGCCGACATTCCCATCTGTTCACGCTAGCTCCGACTGCCAGAGAAAACATTGTTTCTTTTATGAACTCCACGGCTTTTCAGGCACCACGCGCTCACTTTCGTTAGGAAGAAATTTCTGTCTCAACAGGGATCTCGCGTTTTCTGAATGTTTCTACTTTCCGAGAGAGTGACGAGTTCCAAAGAACTCCTTACTACGTTTAAAAGCTGGGAAACTGTTTTGAACTGCAAAATTTTTGTGATGTCGACAAATAAACATAATAAATAAACTAAAAAGTCGAGGAGAATCTTTTTATCTATTATAAGTCCTATTAGCACAAGAAATTAGCTCTTGTTAAAGGACAAGAAAATTTTATAATAGGTGAAGTGTTGTACTTATCTACATCCAATGAGCCGTTTTAAGAAGAGCCGCCTGTCTTCAGTTCAGCAGAGAGTTGCTGAGTCCAGCCAGTTTTATGTTGATGATGTTTGCATCTACATCATATTTATCAAGCACAATATTTCCTCAGTTGTATTCTATATCGTACTTACGAAGGGCGTTCAATAACCAATGCAGCATATTCTTTCTGAAAGCAGGTTGTTATTCAGGATTCCAGTCCGCCCCCGTAGCTGAGTGGTCAGCGCGACAGAATGTCAATCCTAAGGGCCCGGGTTCGTTTCCCGGCTGTGTCGGAGATTTTCTCCGCTCAGGGACTGGATGTTGTGTTGTCCTAATCATCATCATTTCTTCCCTAAAGACGCGAAAGTCGCCGAAGAGGCGTCGAATCGAAAGACTTGCACCAGGCGAACGGTCTACCCGACGGGAGGCACTAGCCACACGGAATTTCCATTTTACCTGCCCATCATCCACGTGCTACTTCTCGCTTAGTGTATTCCTCATTGGGCCAAACAGAAGAGAGTCGAAAGGTGCTAGATCCGAGCTGTGGGGTGGATGAGAAAAAACAGTCGAATGAAGTTTTGTGAGCTCATCTACAGTGCGCTGACTTCCGTGAGACCTTGCGTTGTCATGGGGAAGGATAAGTTCGTTTGTATTTCTGTGGCGACGAACCCGCTGAAGTCATTTCTTCAGTTTCCTGAGGGTAGCACAGTACACTTTAGAGTTCGTGATTGCAGCACGAGGGAGGACATGAAACGGAATAGCCCCTTCAGAGTCAGAAGACCGCCTCCATGACTTCAGCGGCTGAGGGAGCAGTTTTGAACTTTTCTTCGGTTGAGAGGTGGTGGGGTACAACTCCATGGATTGCCTTTTTGTTTCCGGTTAGAAGTGATCAACTCGTTTCATCGCCTGTGACAATGGTTACGATCAGCCTCTTTATGGTCTTCTGTTAGGCGGGAAGGAACGCAGCGGGAACACTCCTTTGAGTGCTCCAACTAGTGGACGAATGTTTCAGCACTACAAACAGAGACGTCCAGTTGAGCAGCGAGGTGTTTTATTGTGGCCCATTTATCACCTCGTCCCAACATTGCAGGAGTGAAGAGCTATGTACGGCCGGCTGGCGTGCAGGAGATGGGACACGTTTTCGCGACCTGGTTGTGATGATGGCAGACGCCTCGCCCAATAACTCAAGGCACTTTCGTTCACTGCCAGGTCACCACATACATTCTGCTATTGCCTAAGAATATCTGCTATGCCCTGGTTTTCCGCCAAAAGATGCTCAATGTCAGCTCTTTGCTTCTCTGCTTGGAATGAGCCTCCGTTACATACGCCATTTTGAAGGGGACGTATAGCGTAGCCACCTGTCAGAACCTTTGAAACTATAGGGGCTTAAGCGGGAGTATTCCATGATGTCCCACAGTAAATTCCGCATTTTTTCTGTCGACATTGGCCGAGAAAAAATATATGTTGCTTTACTTATTGAACTGCTGCTCTGATACTTCACCATTCTACGTTAACATTGTCTATAAAATACTTAACTCTTTTTGAATGTTATTGAATTCATTGCGTCGGCTCCATATAATACACTTCTTTTGGTTAAAGATTATAAATAACTACAGTAGGTGTTACAAATTGTGATATTCGCAAATGAACCGTCATACTTCTACTTCAGGCTATTAATAAATCAAAACGATAGGCAAATCGTGCTGCAGACCTAACCATTCTTCATTAGAATCTAAGAAAAGTGATTAGGACAGACTCACGCCTGTCTTACGGTACATCGAGACTCTAGATTCGCTGCCCATCTATTGTGGGGCGCATCCGTTTTGCTTACATGATGAAGAAAAGAAGGAAGGAAGATTGGGTTTAAGGTCCCGTCGACATCGAGGTCATTAGAGAGGGCACAAAAACTCCGATTGTGTCAAGGATGGGGAAGGAAAACGGCCGTGGCCTTTCAAAGGAGCCATCCCAGCATTTGTCTGGAGTGATTTAGGGAAATCACGGAAAACTTAAATCTGGATGGACAGACGCGGGCTTGAACCATTGTCCTGCCGAATGCGAGTCCAGTACGTTAACCACTGCGCCACCTTGCACAGAACATGACGAAGGAAATTCGCCGTGTCCTTTAAAACGAACATTCCCAGAGTTGGTTTTAAGCGATGTAGGGAAAATAAGTTAAACCTAAATACAGATGGCTAAATGGGGATCTCAAGAAGGAAGGAAGATTAGAGTTTAACGTCCCATCGACAGCGGAGTCATCAGAGACGGAGCACGAGTTCGGATTATGAAAGGATGGAGAAGGAAATAGGCCGTGCCCTTTTCAAAGAAAGCATCCCGGAACTTTCCTGGACCGATTTAGAGAAATCATGGAAAAGCTAAGTCTGGATGGCTGGACGGGGATTTGAAAGGGACACCCAAATGTGAGTCCAGTGTTCTAACCATTGCTCCATCTCACTCTGTACGAAGACTTCCGCCATCGTCCTCTCGGATATGACTCCAGTGCCTTTAACATCTGTGCTGTCTCCCTTTAAATATATCACTGCACATCTTTCGCGTAATTCTACGTTTCCGAAAATTTTATTCCACGTTGAAAGTCAACTTCATATGCGACTAGATGAGAAGCGCCGAGTCTGCCCTCGCACAATGCCAGGCCTTTAAAAGCAAATTATGTTAATAAAATAACGGTCAAGCTGCTACGACTATAATCGGTTTCTAGCAAAAAAACTGAATTACCTACGAGCCTGATTACGTTTGAGTCTCTGCGTCATGTCACCCCACTTTGTTGGTGAAAGAGAGAGAGAGAGAGAGAGAGAGAGAGAGAGAGAGAGCGAGAGAGAGAGAGAGAGGAAACCACTGCACTCTACATCACGACAAGAGATTAAAATTACCCCACGGCACACGCTGCGTTTGCCTTCTGGTTTATTGAAAATATTTCACGCAAAAAATTTCTCTTTCTCTTTTTCCTGACATAATCTACTAAAACGTAAAGGACTGCTGAACTTTAACAAAAATAGTTCAGCTGAATACGAAGTCCTTAAAAACTGTTATGCCAAATGCTTCCTCCCGCACTAAAAGAGTGTGGGGTGTAGAATTACCATAGCAATACTTTTAGACGTTTGAGTAAATAGAAAACCAACGTACCTTTTGGCATATATGCAAATGTTCGTTTATCACACTCCGTGGGAGATTTTTGGGTTGGGTACAAGGTATGGCTTGACCGGTAAAACAGACACATACACACACAAACAAGCGCACACACACACACACACACACACACACACACACAAACACACACACATACGCGGGTGCCCATTCTCATTTATATTACTATCTACGGATGCACAGAACGTGATTGTCGCACTGCTGAAAACATGCGGAGGACATTTCATAAATAATGCACAAATTTTTTTTTACTTTCAGTTTTATTTTATTTTATTTTATATTTTTTCAATATCTCTTCGCTGTCCCTCAGTATAGTCTCCCTGCATCCTTCATCTCTGTGACTGAATCTCAACGTTTCGGAAGTTCTGTTATTCCATCCAGTACACCACATCATCTGTCGAATGGCTTGACTATAGAAAGGTCTTCCAGAGAAAGGATAACGATGTCCAAGCATAGGTTTTTTCAATTTTGGGAACAAGTCAAAGTCTTGCGAACTCATATGCGGGCTGTATGGGGGATGTGGCAGCATTTACGATCTGTATTCGCGCAGTCTTTGAACTACAACACTGCCAATATGCGGACAAGCATTGTCGTGCAGAACGAGTCTCAGTCTCGAGCAACTGAGGTCGAGTTCTGTGCATTTTCTGCGAGGGTTTTGCACGAAGTTACGATAATACACTGCTGTGATGCTTGTTCCTCATGGGGCTCTATCTGTCAAGATAATTCCTTGGTGATCATAAGCAAAAATCACTAATTGCTTCAACTTTGATTGTGTACATTTATTTACTTATTTTTTGACCTGGAGCATCTGAAGCTCTCCACTCACTGGACTGTGATTTCAACTCCGGTTCAAGGCCTCTAATCGGCGTTCCATCAACAGCGACTATTCGATACAAGAATCCTGGACCTTTATGGCCGAATCGTTGTTTGGGCAAATTTGTATTGTCCAGGCGTTTCTGCTCCTCTTCAGCAATCAAACAGGGTGGGACCTACCTCGCAGAAATTTTTCTCTTCTTCAGAATCCTTTGTCAGAATACGGACTACTGATGTTGGGGCAATTCCAGTGTCTTCAGAGACTTTCTCAAAAGTCGCTTTGTGATCATCATCAAGAGCATCTATCATAAGTTTAACATTTCGTTCATCTGTTGACGTTTTTGGCCTTCCGGTTCTTGGATTATCATCTATGCACATACGACCATCACGAAAAGGATGAAACCAACGTGAAACTGTACTGTGGTCCACTGTAAACTCACCACAAACATCACCGTGGATTTATGTGGGGTTTTTGACTCGCAAAGTTTCGATTTTCATGTACGGCAGCTGGTCTTCAATAGTTACAGTACCAGAGACCTCTTCAGGGTCCATCTCTAGCTCTCACCAATATTATATTAGAGTACACAGCGCAACAACAAAAACACTTGCTTCTTCCCCAAGCTACCAGCTACATCTGATGTAATTTTCATTGTAGCTGCATCAAAAAATCCACAGTATTACCAAACTATGTATTATTTACAGGATGTCCCTCCTATACGAGTACAAGATAGGACTGCCTTTAAAAAAAGGGCAATTTACCTCCTCAAAAGACGGTAAGGGATTTAATGTGCTAACTGTTGTGACATCTACCAAATTTGGCAAATCTGGCAGTCCCAAAGCTCTTGCTATTCTCCCATCTAACGAAATTTATGACAGGAAAATTTGAAAATCGCACTTCATAAATAGATTGAACCTACCACTACTACTACTGCTACTTCTTACTGGACAAAACAGTCAACAAAAACATCTGTCCCCAAGGAGATTATGTCAAGTAAAACGTGCGTGACTGTAAAAAAAAAAGGAAAAAAAGAGGATAGTCTTCTGTAGCCAGATTTGGAAAATTTTACCTTGTTCTCGTAACAACGAATTTACAAAGCTACCATTCATAATGAAGCTTATGAGTGTTACGTATAGAAGCTCTTTATTCAAACCTTCCCCTCTAATTAGAAACATGCAAGTTTTTCACATTCTGTTCACAGAAGACTAAACAACATTCGGGTACGATTCTCTTGAAACTGTCATGAAGATAGCTAAAGTGTAATATAGGTCTTGCTTAACTACAAAACACTATGTTTTGGGAGGAATCGATATCCTGCATTGCTAAAGCACCTCTCCTCTTCGCGTCTGTCACTACGGAAGAGTAATGTCATAAAAAACCTCTCCTATTAGACTGAGAGCTGATATGTCCCGCATCTCCCATCTCGTCTGACCCGCATTTCGTCCTGTATGTGAGGAGGAGAGTACACTCCATCAATTTTCTCGTATCAGCTCAATCTGACCAGCTGGATCCCAGGGGAATACCGAATCCCTTCTTCTCAATCCAATTTGTCTTACAGGTTTCCCGCGTTAGATTAGTATATGTGTTTAGAAACTACTAATAAGAAATTCCAGTAAAGAATTTTTTTCCATACTGAATCGGAATAATTTTCTCTGCCCTCCGCTGTGCCTCCGCTGCCTGCCATAATGTAATTAGGAGCAGTGGGCTCCTTTTGTCATTACACAGAAGGAACAACTCTAACAATTCAGTAACTGTGACAAGTTTTGTTGGTTGCGGCACTTGTTATTAGGATGAAACAGAGCGTAAAATTATTTATTTCCAATTTTCACATCACACATTTTAGTGGGGTGCAGCAGGCGAGTCCCGTCATAAAGGAACAGCGTGTCCCCGTGTTGAGCATAGTGGGCGACGCGCATCGGGCTGTACCTCCACACAGAGCCTTCAAAGGGCTAATTAACGTACTGAGCAAGCGTCCGCCGTCAATAAAATAAAAAGAAAACGCCCTTTCTCCCTACAGTTTCTCTAATATTTCCGTCGCTTTGATGTTTAGCGCCACCGAAATTTTCTCTGCAGTCTGCTGCTGACCACCGGCTCTTTTTACGGCGTTATTGCTCCTGAATTTTGTGCCTTTCGCGAAACTATTGAAACGCTAACAAGACTGTTATTTCAAATCTAATTAGGAAACCAGACGCGACAAAATGTTGCTTTCATGTTTACATTCAGAGGTACCACTTTGCAGTGAAACTGACATGCATCTCCAAATCAATTCCGCAATTCAGCTTTCTGCGTTCTACCTAATGGTGAAACACTTTCACTGTAACAAGAAATACAAATATGACGGTTGAATGGAAATATCAGTTCGTCTGTGGTTTATATACCACATGTCACAGCATTTTTGTTAGCATCTTATCAACATGAAACTAAATGAATTTCAAAAGTTCTTCTGACTTCAAAGTGGAGAGATGCCATATCATCTGTTTTTATATGAAATCATTACGGTGGTCTATTGGAACATCTCGTAAAATCACGAAAATGCTCACACAGAATGACTGCTGCTTAGTCCATTGTTTTATATGACTGGTCCGTATTTCTAGAGACTGCGGTGGACATGGTAACAAAACACTAATTCTAAGTCACAACATTATTACTGCTGGGTTTTTAAGTCCGAGTTTCGTATTAACGAGAAACTACTCTCCCACAATGGTATATACTCCACGTAGTTGTAAGATAAAGAACCAATAACATTCTTTTTGAGTATCCCTAATATCGATGTTTTACTAACAAACTATAAAAAATTGAAAAGAATATATTTAGCGTTTTATTTAACCGTTAAAATGTTAGCATAGCTTCTGTTTCATGTGTCGTGCTTAATTTGTGTTCACATTTTAACTATACGTTCGACTCGTTATGGAACGGCTAGTGAGTCATTTATTTCTGATCAATGCCGGCAGAAGTACTGGTACGAATCCGCTGTGTCAAGCTAATGTTATTTTTGATATTTTGCTTCAATAACATCTCTTTACATAGGCGCATTCATTTCTGTACTGCAGCAAAAGGGGACACCCTTCCTCCTCATCTCTACCGACCCTTCCTCCTTCCTTGTTCTTCTTAAGATACGTATCCACAGTGTTAGTTAGGTAGCCTAGCAGAAAAAGAAATCTGATCTGTATTACTGGGAAACGGTTGCTTCACAATCCTGTACCAAGTTATTAATTATTATACGAGGAACCTCCTCAAAAAGAAAAACCTATATAAAAATAATGATTTCTGAAGTTCAGTGTATCCACTGATTGAGTAAAAGTGGCAGATTGCGGGCATGTGTATGCTAGGAATAACGTGATTATAAGTTGGTTTCACATATTCTTTATTGTCAAGGGTGGTACCAAAAATTTGATCGTAAAAGTTACCCTTCCGTGTACGTGTGTGAACCAAATTAATTAATGAAAAACCGCCCCAGTTGCTGTTGAGAACTTTATTGAGACTACTACCGCTTTCGACCTTTATATTAGGACGTTTTCAAGTGCAAACAACTTTCTCGGCAGGGCAACCACATTTCAGAAACATTGTGAATAACCATGACAACACTCAGTAACCATTCAAAGTATCATAATGACTATAACAATTAAAAAGTCAAGAAGATGAGGTGTTTATAAAATATGCATAGCTGTATGAAGCTGCTTTATTTGCAATTATCGGTTTCACGACAGTACAGACGCATCGTCAGGTTCATAGTGGCTATATTTCCATAACGTAAATGGAGAATTATAGTGTCCCAGCGTTCGCGGAGTTTTCATGTGGTTCTGAAAAATTATGCTGTAGGGAAGCAACGTCCAAACGATAAAAGTGCAAGTTGGATGGATTTGAAATGTTACGTTCCCAATGAAATCGTGTGGAGAGTATAACATTATTGTCTTTATAATCTTTACACATATCACCGAGCATGTAACATTTCAAATCTTCCTGACTTGCACTTGTATCATTTGGAAGTTGCATCTCTACATCATAATTTTTCAGAATCACTTGAAAATGGCCTAATATGAAGGCCCAAACTAGTAGCGGGCTCAATAAAGTTCTCAGTAGCAACTGGAGGCGTTTTCCATTAATGAAAACAAACAGCTGCGGAATCAGCACATGGAGAAACTAAGAATCAAGTAATATAGGAAACTGTACTACATTTTCTTTCGTTAAGACTTCAATCAAAGTGTAAATATCCTAGCACACTGGAAACACTGCTGTTTAAGTTCTAAAATGAAATGACGTTTAAGATTTACCGGTGAGAGTATTAAACTCATTCTGACGATATTGTTCCCTACAGTAGTGTTTTGTAAACAGAGTAATGCAAAAGATTCCTTCTTCGTGTAGTGAATCACAGTTCAACCTAGTTTTATGCAACTGCAAAATAAATCACATAAACTGGAACAAGAGTCTCGTTAGTTATTGACTATAGTATGAGTGTACACATGGACACTGTCGCATTCTGCAAATTAATATCCAGTGACACTAAACAACTTTGAATAAAATGGCATGAACACGTATATTTTTGTTGTATGTAAGGACAGTAGAGCGCCACTTTTCGACACAAAGGAAAGATTCAGAGATGAATTAGCGAATATATGAAGGAAATAGCTGACATGTTTGCAGCAGCCTAATAATGTATATTTTAGGGTAACTGAAATTCTGTTACAATATGACTAATTTCATACTAAACATAGATGGAAATTTTTAGAATACATTCACTCTGTTTGTAAATTTGTGAAAGGCTCAATTAAAAGAGACTGAAAAAAAGACTCCCAAATCTCGAGCACAACGTTCCGATAGGAACACTGCAAATATAAAAGGTATTAGGTTACTTACGTATCGAGCATTGGTAAAGTGGCTCTGTTAATAGCTCGCTACGTTCCTTACTCGCAGAGAAAGTATGGCGATTAATCATGCAGATACAAAATACTCTGGCGGAGAGTTGCTTAGTGTGAGTAAGCGATCACCATCACAAAATAAGGGAAATCAGAACTCATACGCAAATATATCTATGTTCATTCTTTCCGCGCGCTGTACGAGATTGGAATAATAGAGAATTGTGAAGGTATTTTAATGAATCCTCTGCCAGGCACTTAAATGTGATTTGCCGAGTATCCATGCAGATGGAAATGTAGATTCGACCTTTACTATTCCACCACCAGCCGACCAGCCGCCACTGACTTCGCGATTTCGAGCAGAATGTTCCTGTATAAATTACAAAGGGAAAGAAACGCAATAAACCTAAAATCATGGAAACTACATTGATTAGCCAGAATATTATGGTTACATCCGTCGCTAATGCTCTCGTTCTTGACGGCACTGTAACTTTAATTTTATGACGGGCATCGCTCTATCGAAATACTCCACTCCTGGTACATAAAACAACTGTAATTCGTTATGGTTTTTCACGCTGAATAGCATGTAAAAATCAGAACTCTGCAGCATACCTATTCTAAATTCTTTATACTTAAATTTCACGGCCGTGCTGTTGCAGTTGGGTTTTGTGGGTACGCATCACCGACTTGCTTAGTACTTCATTACAGTACATTCTAGCCTCCGTTCCTTTCAATACATCCACCGTGTCGTGTTGAATGTGCATTCATCCATATCGACGTGATGTAAAGGAAGTAGCGGGATACATCTTATAACTGGTTTCACTTTTTTTTTCTAGATTCGTTCACATGACCACTGCAGTTGTAAGCAACGATATTGTTGTGTCTATCTGGGCACACGTCGGGGTTACCTGCGGCAGGACCTCCTTTGGAAGAACGAGTGATATACACTTCTGAGTGCTGAATGAACATTGCGACAGTAATTTGTTACCATAGCTAATAGCTGCCTCTTCCTGCGCTAAGGGACAGTTGTACGTATATAACAAACTTTCTCCTCTGAATGCGAAAATATTTTGTTGACTTCCTCCTACATAGGAAGAAATGATTACCGTGATAAAATAAAAGAAGTCAGGAATTCCGCGTGATATTCGAGAGTGGACCGGTAAAGTCACAGTGTGAAGTCGGTCCGATGAACCCTCTCCCGAGTACTTAAGTGTGAATTGCAGAGTAATCACGTAGACATGTATGTATATGTGGAGATAGAAAACTATTTTCTGTTTGATTGTTAAATAATCAGTGCTGGACATGATACGAGACACAAATCATTACGTACCACACTCGTAGCCGGCCGCTGTCGCCGAGTGGTTCTAGGCACTTCAGTTCGGAACCGCGCTGCTGCTACGGTCGCAGGTTCGAATCCTGCCTTGGGCATGGATGTGCGTGATGTCCTTAGGTTAGTTAGGTTTAAGTAGTTCTAAGTCTAGGGGACTGATGACCTCAGATGTTAAGTCCCATAGTGCTTAAAGCCATTTTTGAACACACTCGTTCTGCTCCACCTCAAGATGTCTCAGTAGTATTCTTGGAGTTCATTATTGGCCGCTTTTAAGCTACTACATTAGAACACTTTCGAAAAATAAATTTGTAGTTCTGATGGTTAGTTTCCAACGCCTGCAATTTTCGCAAACAGATACACTATATTTATTTGTCAGGAGCATTCGTCAGTATATCCGCCAGAAGTCCAACTGAAGTTTCTTCCTCTTAGATAAGCGCAGATTAATCCACATTTGATACTGCCGGTATTCACAGTCTAACACAAACAAGAATCGTTCTTTTCGTTCTTACTATGTGTAGTGCGCCAGAGAAAATGCCAGGTGAATGAAATAAATTATCCACTTAGAAGGCATGTTACCCGTTATAAGATACATTCTGTTTGTTGGCTGATTGAATGTCAGGCTACGAAACAAAATGTAATGAGTTCGATGCCTGCTTGGTTCTAAACTTCCTCCACATACATAATGTGTCTTTAATATCTGGCATCCACTCATGTACGTGAAAAATGGTGTGCTATGTCGTTATTCGAGCTGTACATCAATATTTTGTTTCGTCTATAACTGATTGGGTGTCTCTTTTCGCAGATTAATTGTGAGGATGGGAATTCCACCTCCAATAAAGCCAAAGTTATTAAAACGTATGTTGTTCCAACATACCTTCTGGCCGATAACAAATTTATTTATGGCTTCATAGTACATTCTGACCACTAATCACGAAAATAAAGCATTAATACGAGTGATTTATTGAAATCATTTCCGAAAATCGTATCGCAATTACTTACATTGACTCAATATTTGGATGAATTTGTCAAATATTAGTGCGAACACTGGCTCACTCCTAGCGGTTGCAGGACACACCGATGACGGTGAAATACTCGTTGATAAGTGTTGTGTACATAGTTCCGCGTAGTCGGCGCGTACACAACTTCCCAGTAGAGCGCGCCCCGCTAAGCACAACAGCACAGGCGCAGCTCTCGTCCGTCTCCGCACTACGAGATGGCGCTGTCTTAGAAACGGACCAAATCCTGCTTCCGCCGATCCGCGTATTAATATGTAACGCAGCCAATGAGATTGCTGCTAACGTAGAACCTTTTCTCCTCGCGGATCACACTCGTGCAGTGATACCTGAACGCTCGAGGTATTATAACGAGTGTACAGACCTCCGATTAGTCAGTCTGCATTTGTCTGTACTAGTCTATAGTCAAGTTTCAGTCTGCGCCTAATAAGATTACCATATTCCTGTACATAGCCATGAAGAGAAATGTATGGACACTTTATCAAGTATCAGGGATATGTGAGAATAAGATTAACGTACCAAGACCAAAGGAACTTCAGATTGTCAATTGTAAATAGCATCCAGAATCAAGTTAAGTAATTTCTATGCTTTTTATTATTTTAATAAATGTGTGTGAAAATTAATCAAGTTCAGTTTAAAGTTGGTGACTGTCACTCTGCTACTCTAAGCGTGCAAGTGGCATTTCTATCGTCTGACCTAATGGCAGAAGATCAACACGTCACGATAAGACCACGAGACATATTGCTGACACTCGCCTACTTCGTTAGAGCGACAAGTCAAATAATCTGATGGTGTGTGTACCGAAGGTCTTACAGTACGCACACCACAACATGTCTATCAGGTAACAGCACATTTCAAACACAATTCGTGTTGTTTTTTTCATAACCAAGAACATTTCTCTGGATTACTTCCAGCAGCAATGGCAACGATCAAATAATTCATATTGCTATCACAACCCTTAGAAACCGTAACATTTTCTGCAAGAAAAAACAGACTGTTTTAGAGAAGTGCAGACAATAGAAAAAATAAGCTACAAAATCATTTCCATTCCTTAATTCTATAGACGGTTGACCTGGTACGATCTAAAGGGCAGAGTACTTGCTTGTATTTGCGCATCGTGCGCAGCAGATTATTTTCTTTGTTCCTCTTTCTGCCGAGTAGTGGAGCGGGTAAAATGTCCGAGCTAGAAGATGCACGCTCTCCCACACACTGGAGCACTGTAAATACTTCTCAGCGGATCTTTGCATTTTTGTAACCAGAAGCTGGAAGTGCTGTGACAATACCAGCACAAAAGAAGGAGGTTGCGCTCTAAGAAGCATCAGGCAGAACACAATGGAGTACTGTAGATGCGCTTACAGCGAGAGGAATCTGTAAACACGTCGGAATCGCGGTCTTCCCTCCGGTGGCCGCGCCGGCATCCGATATTAATGACCGAGTTGGCGGCGTGCCCGGGAGCCGAACCCACCCCCGCAGAGAAGCGCAACCAGGCAGAGGCCTGCGGCGGCTTCGAGGCAGCCCTCGCTGCAGCCGCCGAGGCGGGCCCCCTGTAAACTCATTTGATCTCATTACTATCGGATTCGAACAATGGAGGCCTGCGGGCCCCTTCCCCTTCTCCTTCCCCGCAGGGCAACCTTGTCACTCATCTGACTCACACATGTTCCGCCTATGCTAATACAAGACCCTCGCTAATTCCGCCAACGAGGGGAATGTGGAACTTAATGCATTCTCGTGTAAATATAATGAGAAACTGGGGAGAGGCTCTAATAAATGCATCCGGAGCACCTGCCTGCCGTTGTCATGACGACGTTGTTCAGAAGGCTGGACAGAGTATCACCGCTGGCGGAGATTGCGGTTCTTCTCTCGACATATTATTGAATAGCAGTGCGCAAGCATGTCTGCTAGTCCTACCAGTTACGTGTTTAGAATTAAAATACAACATCATATCATACAGGTTCAAGTGGCTCTGAGCACTATGGGACTTAACTTCTGAGGTCATGAGTCCCCTAGAACTTAGAACTACTTAAACCTAACTAACCTAAGGACATCACACACATCCACGCCCGAGGCAGGATTCCAACCTGCGACCGTAGCGGTCGCGCGGTTCCAGACTGTAGCGCCTAGAACCGCTCGGTCATCCCGGCCGGCTATCATACAGGTATGTGAACAAAACATCTACATGACTATTTAACTATCGCTGTCGCATATTAGATGATTAGAGTTTCACGCGGTTCCTCTAAGAAAATTGATTGGTGAAACGATTGAAAACGGTAACACTATGAAGATGACCACAGAGACACTTGCATGGTAACAATTACTGAACTATATGAAATAAAATCGTCATAACTTCTGAACGGTTTGCGTTAGGATGTTCAAACTGCACGGTTGGCCGCGAGGCACGATGGGAATTAGTATACGCTGTATTGTTTGGTTTAGTGACGAAGCCCACTGTCATTTGGATGGGTTCGTCAATAAGCAAAATTGGCGCATTTGGGGGACTGAGAATCCGCATTTAGCGATCGAGAAGTCTCTTCACCCTCAAGGGGTGACTGTGTGGTGTCCAGTGTCCAGTCACGGAATAATCGGTGCGATATTCCTTCATGGTACAGTGACTATCGAAAGGTACGTTAAGGTTTAGGACGATGATTTCTTCTCCATTATCCAAAGTGACCCTGATTTCGACAAGATGTGGTTCACGCAAGACGGAGCTCCACCCCATCGACGCAGGAGAGTGTTTGATGTACTGGAGGAGCACTCTGGGGACCGCATTCTGGCTCGGGGATACCCAGAGGGCACTGACATGGGGCTCCATTGGCCGACATATGCGCCTGATCTGAACACATGTGACTCCTTTTTTGTGGCTATATTAAGGACAAGCTGTACAGCAATAACCACAAAACCACTGCTGAGCTGAAAACAGCCATTCAGGACGTCATCGTCGACAGCACCGATGTTCCGACACCTCAGCGGGACTGCAGAAATTTGCTGTTCGTCTGCCCCACATCATCGCCAATGATGGTAGGCGTATCGAACATGTCATAACCTAAATCCGCAGTGACGTCTGCAAGTCTAATAAAGTGTGTGTAGGCCGAAATTTGCAACATATTTACGTTTTTTTTCATATAGTTCAATGATTGTCACCCTGTATGTAAGGCTGGCATAGCAGTTCAGAATTTAAAATGGCAGATGACACAGTAACAACAGAGAGATAAATGTGCAGATATTCAAAGACTTAATTAATCATTTGCGTAGCTGAAAAGATTAATCAGAAACACAAATGGACTCTAATCAACATACAGGTAACACCAGCTGACTCACACAAAGCCACGACTCCCAGAGATGATAGTGTTTCAACAGAAATTACCAAAGTCCCAGCAAAAGGGACATTGCAAAATTATTTTGAGTGTTTGTGTGGTGGAATATCATTTCACGATCTGGATCAGTCCTGAAACTGTTTTGGTTCAGAAGAAAGAAGAGAGATGGAAGATCAACTTTAGAACTTTCTCTGTCATGTACAAGATATTCACTAAAATTACAACCGATCGCCTTGATCATTGGATTTTGTTGCCAGACAAAGAAAGAAAGTTATTTTACGCTTGAGTACAGCTCAACAGGTCACAGGCATTATTGAATAAAATTGTAGTATAGCACAATGACCATGATTTACAACGATTCTTAGTATTCATAGACTTCGAGAAAGCTTTTCCCTCATTGTGAACAAAATCATTGCAAATAACCTTTCAGAAACAACGCATTATTTCTGCTGACAGTTATACACCGTAGATTATATGAATCAATGATACAACTTCCTTTACAATTTTTTAGGATAGTGAGAGGTTTAGTATTGAAAAATCGCATAGAAAACGCAGTTTCATATAACCAAAGCATCCCCACGGTAAGTTTTCAATTCCTTAAACTAAGTAAAAGAAGAAAATATACGGGTTAATGTTTCATATGTTAATCATCTTCGTTATGCTTGTGACCTAGTACTGCAGTGAAGATAAACTGTAACAAGTAACTGGAGAATTTATCACAGTAAATTTGGAAGTATGTCAGAGAATCAGTCTTAATAAGACTAAAATAAAGATCGTACACCACAGTGAATCGAAAAAATTTACAAGAAAATCATAGAATCCCTTTCTGAGTTTTCATATATAGGATATTTTAAGATAATTATTATATGGACAGGAAAACAAACAGTAAAAGAGGCCTCGAATGCTCTTGGAAAACTAAATATAGTTTTCAAAACTAAGATTCTGATGTGTCTAAAACGCCTGATTGCTGTCTTTGTGTATCGCAAATTTTTCTTGTGGAAATGCGAAAACCACCGATCAACGGGGAAACATACGTTGCAAATTAGTGAGAGAGAAGGAAAAGAAATAAAATGCAGAGAACAGACTAGTATGAAAGATGTGATTACGACTGTAATGAAAGTGGAATGGTAGAAGGCAGGACATAAAGGTAGGAGAATGTATGGCAAATGTACTAAGGAAGTTCTTAGCTGTATTTCACCGTATGAGCCAGTGGAAGGTGAGTAGATGGATTCGAATCGCAACAATGTCGTGCTTACGGCTGTACTAAACACTACAGAAAACTTCAGATACATGTAATATTTTTCATATCACAAGCTTAGTTAAGGGGTACCAAGAAGTGCTCTATATAACACGAGCGCCCATTAGATCACATAAATCCTAAGTATTCTAGGCTGATACGCAAGCGCTACGGTCGCAGGTTCGAATCCTGCCTCGGGCATGGATGTGTGTGATGTCCTTAGGTTAGTTATGTTTAAGTAGTTGTACGTTCTAGGGGACTGATGACCTCCGATGTTAAGTCCCATAGTGCTCAGAGCCATGTGAACCATTTTATTCGCAAGATGCATACCCCATGCTGAGTTTTCGCACTTAATTCTATATGGTATCTGCTGATATACGCAGGGAAATAGTGTTTAACCCTGAGATCTAAGACGTGGAACTTCGCAAAGCATGTTGTGTTACATCGGTTATACAGTAAACTTTCATTTCTTGTTGCACAGTCTATATCATTCAGAACATTCATTACTGAAAGAAGCATTTGAAATTGAGATAAATCCTCTTATGACACACATGAGTATTATCGAGCGTTCTTTCTGAATAACTTTTCAAAAATGAGTAGAAACGAAGACAGGCTGCAGTTGTAGCGATTACGAATGTAGCAGAACAGGAGATAATGTAGAATATCACAGACTCTTATCACTCGAAATTTGGAGCCTCAAAAGGGGAAGGAATATAATGAAAGGTTATTGTAGCAATAAAACGGATCAGTGCAGAACCAACAAACTGACCAACACATGTTACGCATATGATAACATTCATTTTAGTGAGAAAAGTGGACCCAGTAATACAGAGAAAGGTTAGATAGCACTAAAATATAGTTATTAATTGACAGTAATGAAGCATCGTTTACGATCAACTGTAGTGGATATTGAAGTGTTATAGCTACCTAGTTAATCTTTTCCTCCTGTTAAAACATTAGTAGAGCCGTAGCTTTAAACAACTTCACGTAAACTATAACCGCAAACTAATCTAGAGATTAACCTTTGAATGGTACGAGCATTTCGGATATGGTTTCGGCACAAGAGTTTTCATAATTTACGAAATATTAGAAAAACAAAATTAATTTGGAGATTAAAATACCGACGAAAGTTGTCGCAAAAAGGAGCAGTAGATCTCAAATGCAAGTGATTCAGAAACGGTCTTCGCCAAACTTTGGTAGACGCATCTCAGTGTTCTGAGAGCATCTCAGGTTCGTCTTTACGGTTATGACGGCTCTTAAAGCTTAGGCAGAAACGTGTTTACGAGTGCTTGCAGGTCTAGGGCAATCTTAAATTGCTCCGACAGCGCAGTAACTTTGTGAAGTCAGTTGGCACAAGTAATTGGACAGAACGGAAGGTGTCCGCGGTTTTAGAGCTTTACGGCTGTTCGACGTCGCTGTCATTAAGGGCAAAGCAATTCGCTGTTGATTACTGCTACTCAAGAGGGAATCAGCTTCGTTCTTTATTAGCGGAAGGTTTCAGCATCTGTGGGCTCTGCACCGGAAGAGCGGCGCCTAACTTAAATGAAGATGGTGGGCCACGGATCGATTGACAGATCTTTAGAGTACACATAATTCTGCTCCTGCACCGCAACTAAAACGACGTCAAACGTAAAATAAGAATAGCTGAATGAAATTTCACCACTAAATACCCACGACCTGCATTGGCTTCAGTTTTGAACGCAATTACAGCATGGAATCATATTCGCCTAATTCTGCTCCTTCTGTTCGGCATATACTTGATATATTGCAACATTTAGAGCACAACGTAACAGTTTAGAGGAGTTAATGACACATGTGGACTATGCGGCGTCAGCTAGAAAATGCCCTAACTAGAGCACTGTCTGGTTTCTCCTCACACCAAGTCACAGGTAACACTCTCAAAAAAGTGACAAAAATTTTGGAAAGATGTTCAGGTAATACCTGAAGACGTGTAATATGCCACGCTTCTATTCAAGAGGATTTTCTTGGTTTTTGATGTTCTGTGACTTGTTAAGTCCAATAATAACGAACGTTCTCAAGAAAATGTTCATTTACTGGTTCCCATACCCTGTAACAAAAGGTACAGGAAACCTCAATTACAAGCTCTCCAGAGTCGGTAAAATAATAGATGAAATACGAGTATGCATTTCATGTAGCCTGAGGTTGAGTTACAATAATGAGAAGCGTTTATAACGGGCTGGTCACCTGAACACATCCACTCCCAAAACAATGAAACCTCCTAAGAAAAATTCTTAGGCAGCAAACTTTTCAGATGTATTTTTACTACAAACACCGAGCGAGGTGGCCCAGTCGTTAGCAAACTGGGCTCATATTTGGAAGGAGAACGGTCCAAATACTTGGGCGGCATCCAGGTTTAGGTTTTCCATGATTTTCCTGAATTGGTCAACGTAAATACCAGAATGGTTCTTCTGAAAGTATGTATCCGACTTCCTTCTCCATCTTTCTTTAAGCTTGTGCTCTACCTCCAATGACCTCATTGTCGATGGAACGTTAAACTTTAATCTTCCTTTTTTACAACAAACATAAGTAATGATTTCTTCCCGAATTAATACTTAACGTACAACGGAAGTATATCACTTCTCAAGTTAGTAGCAGTAATGCAACAAAGCAGATACAAGGCCATCACATAATGCTGCCAGTTCTCCCCCCCTCCCCCCCCCCTCCCTCATGCTCCCTCCACATCCCTTCTAGGACAACTGCCTTACTTGTAAATGATGGGAAACTCAAAAATGCGAGACAGAGCGTTGTCCATCTGGTTGGAGGTATGAGCCTAGCCTGCATGAGTGCCACATTTTCCATATATATTTAAGTTCTAATTTCCTGCCGAATTAGATTATCACTATAATTTACTACCAAAAACATCTATATTTATCTCACCCATATCTTTATCGCTAAAATTTATGAACCCATTTGGCCACTGGAAGTTTTTGCAAGATGTCTTTATCATAATTAATATAATTTATGACCAAATATGGCCACCTGAATTTTTTCCCCTACTTCTGCCATTCCCACTCTAGAAAATATTTTTTCCTAATTCCATAATGCTGTCCATGAAATGGACATCATTCATTCTCTGTAAAATACAATGCAAGGTTGATCATCATTATCATGAAACTTCAGATCTGCCACTGCAAGATAGAATAAAAATAACTGTCTCTCACAGCCTTATGTAAGTTACTATTTACCCTTTCCTCTCTATAATTCCTCATTATTATTATTATTATTATTATTGTTATTCGTTGTGTATATGTGTTTCTGATTTATTATTATTTCTCCTTTAGCACAGCAGCACGCAGATGCAGTGTGGCAGCGATCAGTACTGCCTGATACATCAGAACAGAACACGCAACTGTTCCAAGACATTGAGTTTCCACTGTTTGCACTACCATCTGTCAAGCCTCAGCTAAATATATTCATTATACTGCCCCTCAGCATTTCTCATCAGCTGACTGCCAACGGATCTAAATGTGTAAATGTAGGCATAGCTCTGGATAGCGACTGTGACATAACTATTGAAATTGAGAAACTTCAGTGTGTTGTTACAGTGTGGACAGAGCCGAAGGCTCTATGCAGCATAATGGAATACACCGAGAGGCAGATAATGACCGAGTATGACCCACTTTGTCCTCCTCCAGACATTTACATCTTTACTAAGAAGAGGACCATCATCGAAATGTATAGGGATTCAACACTAAACTTAACATCAGGAGACTCTTTGCAATACATTTCCTTGCATCATTCAAGCGATGATCATCAGTTATATGTGAAAATTACTTTCCAACAATTGATCTAAGCTAGAGGGAACGGAATCTTTCATAAATCGGGATGGAAACATACTAGCACGTTCCTAATCTAACTACATCTACAAAGAGGAAAAGTTGTGGAAATGCCTTCTGGCTCATAAAATATTGATGATTTAAATGAATTTATAAAACAATTTGTAGAAGCATTTCAGTTATGTGCAAATGTTTATATGTTTGAAACAGAGATAAAAACAGGGAACATAGAATAAACTTTCGATATAAAGATTAAGCAGAAACGCTATTAGGTTTTTTAATAATAGAACGACACTTTTTGTTAGGCATAACTAATCCTATTGTGTATAAACAGCTGCCTGAAGATGATGTTTCTAATTTCCATGCTGTGTCAAGCTAACGTTAAGAAATACTACTGACGGAAGAGAAATAAACAACCTTTTTACAATACTAAACAGCAGACAGCCTTGTAACTTCCCCCAACATTGAACAAAGAATACGAAAATGTTTCACTGAATGTTTATGCTCGACTACTATATGAACTTGTAGTTTTGAGGATGGTACGACTTCAAAACAAACACAATGATATTTCTAAAAGTTCTAAGCTTCAACTACACATGATTCTGGATATAACAATACCGAATAACACGGAGAATATTAATTCATTTCACCGCAAGTATTTCTGAACTTCGCACCTCCTGAAAACTAGTCTTAATCATTGCACTTGTTTGGTCTACTTTTCTTCGGCCATACACATCTCTCTCGACACTCTTTTCATAACAGTAAATCGCTACTTCACTAGCACATGTAACGGAGGTAGTAGTAAACCTCCACTTTCAGTAGAGCGTTGTCTATAATCGTGAAGGGGACACTGCCGCTTGTGTACGTTGTTTAGTCTTTCAACATGCATTTCTCTTGGACGGAGGAAGTAGCAGCTGGAAATGGTGATGTCGATGGCGAAGGTGATGATATTTGGTAGAGACGGCTAAGATAATATTCGTGTTGTAACTACCTGGCAATGCGCTCTAGAACGGACTGAGTGGATGAAACTGAGCACTGAAGATATAAGACGCGCAACCAATCCAAAAGCGTTGAGGTGATTTGATTATTGCTATTGTAAGGGGTACAAGGAGAACGATGGAGAACTCTCTAAGCGTTTCTTTGCCTATGCAGTCGGAAAATCACGAGAAGAAAAGTACTTACAGCTTCCATTCAGGCCGTTTCCATTACAGTCCCAATTCCAATAGAGTATATGAATCACTTCGAACCGTTCCCGCTCATTCAGTTCACGTAAGAAAGAATTTTACGTGCTACTTGTAGCTCGAATTTAAACCGCCGTACCTCGGTATAAAGATCATTGGATGTAAAAAAAAAACCTTTACGTTTTCTTCATTTATCTACGTTCCTGGAAAGTTTGAACCGTTTAGTACAAATTTAAAGTACAGAAGTGCAGCGCTTCAAAAGTTTTCCAGGACGACGTTTTTTTCACTTAAAATCCAAACAAAGGAAGATTTTTCAAACGATTAAAACTTATATTAGACCAAGTTCCGACATACAGGTGGACAAAATTTGAATCATGAGTCACGCTGCACTCGAAACTTGCTTAAGAGAGTCAAATCCGAACGATGCCCATACAAATGTTATTATTGGTTCAAATGGCTCTGAGCACTATCGGACTTAACATCTGAGGTCACCAGTCCCCTAGAACTACTTAACCCTAACCAACCTAAGGCTCCACACCTCAGAGTTGAACTGACTTCTAACCTCGCGTGCTGTTAGTGCTTGCTACAGTTGTATCTGTGCTACACTTAGTTTCGTACCAGTTTACGTTCCACTACGAGTAATCGTTCATTTCAGTCTCCTATACAATGAATCAATATAAATTCAGTTTTTCACGCTGAAAGGAGTTATAATGAAAGATATACAGTAAAATGGGGATTTAATGTACGATTATTAAACGCGCTTTTATGTTCTTTTATCTAACTTAATTTGTGCATAAAGACAGTTGGAGAGCAACTATCTGACATATTCAAGCGTATTCATTGTTCCTTCTAATTTTTTTATTTTTATTATTATTTTTTTTTCGTTATGGCGTCCCATCTTACTTGGTACAGGTTGCTCCAGAGTAACTTAATGGGATATACAGTCGATTACATTTAGAAAAACCAGGTCGCGTTCATTGAGCAGCACATTTGTTTTACCTGGTTATTGCGAAATGCAGAAAATCCTTCTTACAAGATACGTAAGAGACTGAAGAACGATTACTGACAAGAAAAATTTCAGAATTTAATCCTAAACGCTATCATGGACGTGGAAAAAAAAATATTGCAACGTTGGCATGTCTGCTTCGAAGTTAGAGGACGCAAGCATAAATGACTGCTATGCATGTAAGTAAGAATGCCTGAACACTATCTTTAAACTGGCACCATCTCCGTTAGTAACAATGCTTTTGACTGTGGCACTTTCGGATCAAGGTTCCTTACCTTTTCTGATTCAGTATCGTCCGTGGAACTTTGTCTCATCATAGAAACACGCTTAATGTGACCAAAAAAAAAATTCACACGTCTGCGGCTGGTGGCGGTGAGGTAAATTATTCCGGTTATTTACGTCCTCGACAGAGCTTCTCTCATCTTCCCGTTGGTGGGCTGCTGCAGTATTTGTCCAATTTATAGACAGGACAATACTAGGCAATCAGGAGCAGCCATTCATGAAACAGGAAGGCACTCAGCCAATTCTGCCACGGGTGTGCGCGAGCCGCTCGGCTTTCCACAAAATTGTTGCAGTCCGCTGCTAAATTCAATAGACTCCTGATTGCTGTTATTTCTGCCTGTCAGAATGTAACTATTGAAGAAATGAAAGATACGATTTGGGATTATTAATTTTTTGGACATTTTGTAAATAATTAATCGAATATTTTTTGAAACACATTCATTCGGCTGATTGTCGCATTCGGAATGATGATATCCAACATTTAACGGGGCGTCGGCAGCAAAGACGTTATAAGTGGGATATTCGTCCTGCATTACCGAAGTCAATGGAGAAATCTTGTTAAAAGAAGTTACTAGACCGTCACTAACCAGGAGTTTCTTAGTGACAGTGCAGGAACCAGACCCTGCTCAAACTTCTCTCTGATACGTATATCATATTGTAAGATTACCCATACAGGAGGCGATATGTATACAACGAAAGAATTTTGTCAAGCTACTGCATTTTCTTAGCATACTCTAGTCAGAGAAATATTATGTGAATTGACATTTTTATTATATTTCATTTTTCAAATTTTTTACACAGGTGTTTAATGTAAGTAAGAGATAAACCGCATTAGACGCCGTATCGGGAGGTACAACGTAAAATCTTGTATATCAGCGACATTTAAGGAGATGTTACCATGTGCAGCCAGATACGTTGCTCCCTTTTTAGCCAAAGTGTACACTTAGTTAATAAGAAATTCTCTACGGTATTCTGTAAAAAAAGAGACAGACAACGTCCTATCAAGTCATTGACGAAATTATTCGATTGTCTCGAGTGAAACAGTAATGTTGTCAGTGATCTTTAGTTCTGAAACACAGCAGCTTTGAGGAGTATAGATCACACACCATCATAGCCTACATTTGTAGTTCATTATATAAAAAATTTCCAAATTCTCGTGGTGTCATAAAAGATTTCGAAGCAGAGGGTAGCTTTACAATAAAGCCTTACTCTAAACTGGTTCATAAGAGAATGAACACTAGATAATTAGAGTTTTTAATTGAAGGACGGGATGCAGATGTTGTGAGCAGAGAAAAACATTGCGGTCCTGCTGACGTAATGATAGTAGCTGCCACTAGTGCTGAATCAAGAAATCATGGAAAACCCACATCTACCGTGCATGGAGAATATTTTAACTGCTTCTCCCGTACAGTAGGAGACGTCGCGCCATTTCTCTCGGTACACAATACACTGGTTAAATGTGCGGCAGTATACAATAGAACGAAAACAGTAACATGGCTACTACTGTGTGGGAAGTTTGTTGCCTGGTTACGTAATGGAACATTCCGAAATCGCTTATTGCATGAAGCGTTGGGAACCTTGCTGTCCATCTTCCGTAGCCATGACATGGCAGACATTACTAATAATTACCACAGAGTCCGTTTCAGTCACCTGTGCGAGCCGCTTCTACCCTTTCCAACAATGGCTTGCCCTGCCTTCATTCCGATGCAAAGATTTTCACAAAATTAGTGGATAACGTCTTTGTCACACTTCGTTCGCCAATATAAAGTAGGCAATATTTACTGAATAATATAACTTGGCTAGACGTGATGGGCAAACGTATGACCTTTTAACATTGTTGCAGCTGACGACGCGGCTGTAGGAAGCGAAATCGTTTGTTAACCAATAAAACAAGTATTTTACCAGCTGTCGGCAGAATTCTTCTTAACATCAGGCTCCAGAATGTGTACAGACAATGCAGTGATATACAAGATGTATTCGAACTCCAGTGGCAAAATTTCAGAGCTTCTTCTGGAATATTTTCAGAATATTTGGGAGTAGGGGAAACTTGGTCACCGGTGGCTCGTTACAGTGCACTAATTTAATTACGATTTCAAAGTTGTTCCATTTGGTTCAGGTCGGGACTCTGGACGTCCAGTCCATTTCAGGGATGTTATTGTACATAAACTGTTACCTCACAGATACTGCTTCACGACAGTGTGCATTTCCATACCGATACAAATAATCATTGTCTCCAGAATGTTCCTCTTCTGTACGCTAATCCCGTAAGGTGTGTTCATATACACACATCAAAAAAAGTCTTGCATCACGGCGGTTCCCAGAACTTCTGAAGATAGGCGTTGACTGTGGATATTATGTCACAGACACAGTCCGTCTGACTGTACAGAAATGTCAATAAACCCGCCCAAAGATGTAAACATTCATGCATGAGCAGCGCCTAGTAGACGGAGGGGGTCCGACAGTGATCAGTTCCAGTCATTCCACCAGGAAGGAGGTACACGGCTCGTGAAGTCTATAGTTCAACCATGTCTAGACGAGTAATACCGCGGTTCGATCGGGTCCGCATTGTTTCTTTGTGCCAGGAAGGGCTCTCAACAAGGGAAGTGTCCAGGCGTCTCGGAGTGAACCAAAGCGATGTTGTTCGGACATGGAGGAGATACAGAGAGACAGGAACTGTCGATGACATGTCTCGCTCAGGCTGCCCAAGGGCTACTACTGCAGGGGATGGCCACTACCTACGGATTATGGCTCGGAGGAACCCTGACAGCAACGCCACCATGTTGAATAATGCTTTTCGTGCAGCCACACGACGTCGTGTTACGGCTCAACCTGTGCGCAATAGGCTGCATGATGCGCAACTTTACTCCCGACGTCAATGGTGAGCTCCATCTTCAGCCACGACACCATGCCACGCGGTACAGATGGGCCGAACAACATGCCGTATGGACTGCTCAGGATTGGCATCACGTTCTCTTCATCAATGAGTGTCGCATTTGCCTTCACCAAGACAATCGTTGGAGACGTGTTTGGAGGCAATCCGGTCAGACTGAACGTCTTAGACACATTGTCCAGCGAGTGCAGCCAGATGGAGGTTTCCTGATGTTTTAGGGTGGCATTATGTGGGGCCGACGTACGCCGCTAGAGGTCATGGAAGGCGCTGTAACGGCTGTACGATACATGAATGCCATTCTCCGACCGATAGTGCAACCATATCGGCAGCATATTGGCGAGGCATTCGTCTTCATGGTCGACAATTCGAGCCCAAGTTGTGCACATCTTGTGAACGACTTCCTTCAGGATAACGACATCGCTCGACCAGAGTGGCCAGTATGTTCTCCAGATATGAACAATATCGAACATGTCTGGGATAGACTGAAGAGGACTGTTTATGGACGACGTGACCTACCAACAACTCTGATTGATCTACGCCGAATCGCCGTTGAGGAGTGGGACAATCTGGACCAACAGTGCCTTGATGAACTTTTGGATAGTATGCCACGACGAACACAGGCATGCATCAATGCAAGAGGGCGTACTACTGGGTGTTAGAGGTACCGGTGTGTACGGCAATCTGGACCACCACCTCTGAAGGTCTCCCTTTATGGTGGTACAACAAGCAATGTGTGGTTTTCATGAGCAATATAAAGGGCGGAAATGGTGCTCATGTTGATCTCTATTCCAATTTTCTGTACAGGTTCCGGAACTCTAGGAACCGAGGTGATGCAAAACTTTTTTTGATGTGTTTAGTTCTACATAATAGTATCTTTATGCGCAATAAGGGGACCACATCTCAACCACAAGAAACATTCCCACACAGTAACACCACCTCTTCTGTACCTCACTGTTGGCACTACAGATGAATGCAGATAAAGTCCTCGAGGCATTCGCCAAACACAAACCTTTCCGTCGTATTGCTACGGGGTATAGCGTCATTCCTCAGTCCAGATCACGTATTTCCAGTCATCCCCTGTCTATTGGCGTCTCTATTTACGACATACCGAGCGTCGCTTAACAATGACTGCAGAAATGTGTAGCTAATGCGAACCTGTTCGTCAATTGCATCCCATTCTCTGTATTTCCCTATGCACAGCCATTGTGCTAGGCGGACCGCTGACAGTGCTTTGGAACTCGCGAGTGATTCCTTATGCTCATTTCATGCGATTCTTCGAATTATACCTCTCAATTTACCACAGTCCTTGTGCCACAGTACATGAAGTGTGACTGGCGTTGTTGTAGCTGTGGTTGTTCCTTTGCGTTTCCACTTCACAGTGACATTACCAGCAATAAACTTGGGCAGCTCTAGAAAGGTTGAAATGTCCCTGATGGATTTGTTACTTTGGCGACATCCGACGACTAGTGCACTTTCGGTTCACTGTGCTCTTCTGACCAACTCTGTCTGGTGTTGCTGTTTTTCTTCTGTCAACACAACTCCCTCTGACTCATTTTACACTAGCGAGACCGCCTCTCGTGACATCTAGTGGTCAGTTCCGCATTGCATAGGGGTGTCCGTATACTCTTGATCGGACATTGTATATTGCACATTCGTGTGCAGTCATGCAATGATTTTAGTCTGTTGTTTCCGTCATTCAGATAAGTGAAGATGCTCCAGTCAGACGATTCACCTGCATTCCTCATATACTACGTACTATTAATGACTAAAAGTATATTTTTTTCTATAACTGAAGCATGATTTATTTACATTGGTTACTTTGATATATGTGACCTGATAGAAAGTGGAAATATTATTTTTCACGAATTCAGTTCTTTAAATATATGGAAATTCATCTGAAAGACAACTAAAATAAAATGTGAGTTACTTGTTGTTAAGATCACAATATACTGGAATCCGATCATTTAGCATATTTAGCACTTACCGTCGTCGATGATTCCTAAACTCAGTTTCATTATTCCACGTACAAGTATCTCATTTTAAGTTAAATGTTCTAATCCGTTATTCAGGAATCACTTGTTGATGTCACAGGTTTACGCTTCAAGAGGGCAGTATAAGCTGAAACAAGTTGTGTGCATATGACGTGACCAACAAAAGGCCTCAATAAAATTACAGGCTAGGTATATACTGTCTCCTTCATTTAACATGTGTATAACCGTCATAAGCAATACGGCGAAAGTGTACACAATTATCAAACGCAAGAAAGAGCTACATTTGCAATTATTGTCGGCGGTTTCCCGATGCAAAATATGTCTTCAGAATTCTGTCCCTCTCAAACTGTATATGTGATGACAAGTTTATCGTTGGAATTATGATACATATTGAATTAGATCAAAGTTTGTGGTAGAGGACATCGCGAACTGTAAATAGTCATAAAAACGATCATTCATTATAGCTGTCTAGAACAAGAAATGCTGTTCAATACAGTGTCGTCAAGTGCGTTCCTCTTACAGGCCATCAATAAAAGGATTTCCTGGGTGAAGTGTACAACAACTCCTACGCACAGTTCACATTTTTTAGGAAACTAGGAACAATTCACAACTCTTATACATCTAGGTATTGTTGATTGTTAACTCAGAAAATTATATCTTTCGTAGTTGTCGCAATCGATGTGGCTGGTGTTGTACTTGAAAACAAACACAGACAAAATTCAAATCTTGTATCGTGTAATAACTGAGATAAAGCCACAGACTGTGTCGGGTGATCTAAATTTCACATTATAAACTCTTCTCTTTAATGTCCTAGCTATGAATTCCCTTTGTCACGTAAATTAATGAAATATATCGCTCATTAAAGCCAGTACCGCGCTATATCGATCCCTTTTTAAGGACACCCATGTGTAAACACCCAGTGAATATCCATAAATTGCCGAAAATTAATTATGCAGCTACCGTCCGAAACACATATTGCACGTGTATAATGCTTTGAAAATCATCAAACACAGTAATGTTTACAGACCATATGGAAGTTTAGAGCGTAAAATTCATGAGCTGTGGAATCGTTATGTGACAAATTAACGTGTGTGTTGGCTACACGGCGAGCAAAGTCCCAGGAACGACGACCAGAACATCCTGCTTATACAACGTGCCGATGAGACCTGTTCACGGGATCAGTCAATTAACTGCTGTTTTATCGAAATTGTCCCCGCTTCGCGTGAATTTTACCCCCGAGATTTACACCACTTTGCGTCGCTGTTCTGATCTCAAACCACTACACAATATAAACACGCTCATTTATAGCGTGGATCGTTATAATTTTTACTGTTCTCATTACACAGCTGAAGTAAATAAGCGATTGATTAATCGCTTTCTGGTGGCACATCAAGTTTGTGAAACAAAAACAAAATGAACAAAAAACTATTACGCGCATTTTCATTCGTGACCTGATGCTTCAAACATAATGAATTAAGTACCTATTACGTGCATTCGGACGGAAATAATGAGTAGTTTTTACGACCTGCCGGTGAGTACTATTGCTGTTTGTGATGGTCACTGTATAATAAGGTTCAGAGGATCGTGAGGCTATTCGGTTTCTTTTTTCTCGCGGTATATCGAGGCACCAGAATTTTTGCTGTCTTTGAAATGACAATTCACCTAAAGCTATTTACGTAATCCCAGGTAGCCTAAACAATGAGATCTGCAGAATTTCACGCCCTCTCTATCCCATTGCGAAAATAAGTACAGTTTCATACCGACCCGGGCTCATCGATAGCCACGACACGAGGGATTGCAGTTTTATGCACCCAGTCCTTTTCACATCAAGAGGAAGCAAAACTCATTCAGTTATAACGCATTCTGTATCGACTAGACTTTGCTTGTCATTTTTATAAGAGATAAACTCTCCAATTTTGACAATAAAAGAGGGTCTGTCCGTTGTTTTGTATGCTGTTCGTTAAAATTGCATGTTGGTCGAGGGATATAAGTGTTAGTTCACTGAATACGTATACAGGGTGGTCGGAAATTCCCGTTACAGACTTCTAGGACTTGCAGAGGGGAGTGAGTACATCGTATTTTGAGTAGGAACCCATACCCAGGAAAGTCATCCAACGAGACTACAGAGCGTGAAACGTATAGGCGCGGGCGTCTGTAAATGTACGTATACACGGGGTGATTCTGTGATGATGTTACAGACTTTCTAGGATGATGGAGAACGATAAATGTATTAATTTGAAGTAATCATCTCTTTACCGGAAACGAACAAGTCGAAAGTTAAAACGAAAACATTTCTGATACCTCTGACAGTTGAACATATGTACCAGTTCTTGTGTTGCGAAGAGTGTAGGGCTGGTAACTTTCAGTGGTGGTAGTGTGGCCAAAAACGAGAAAAAATGTCCAGTAAAAGTGGGCTCTAAAGAGCGTACCGTAACAGCTATAAGCACTTGCTCAGTAGAGGAGATGTGGTTCACATTAGCGAAGATAAACGAATGGTCATAACTCCTCAGGTACGCAATTTTGTGCCCACGTTTATTGGACGTTTTTTCTCGTTTTTGTCCACACTACCTCCACTGAAGTTACCAACCCTACACTCTTCGCAACACAAGAACCGGTACATGTATTCAACTGTCCCATAGTGCTCAGAGCCATTTGAACAATTAACAGTTTGTGTGGCTTCCCGATTAACAATTAGCTAAAGCTGAATTTCATTCATTGACACACTATCATTAGGCGTCATCGCCGTCCGAGAAGCATGAGAAGTACAGCTACTTCTCATGTGTCCACGTTTTCTAGGGAAAAAAATCACAGCATCCATAACAACGGAGTGTTATATCCAGGGCAAGAAGCAACGAAACTGGGAAATTGGGTGACACTGAATTGTGGTTAAAGCTGCTTGATGAAGATTCCGCATTTGAACCTCGATATGAGGATGTTGCGTGTTTCTTTCGCTCCACAGACATCTGCGAACCTGCTTGTTTACAAGAAGTATTCAATACTGTAGACTGCGTCATCATCGGTCAAGCCAGAAATCCGTCGCTCTTAGGTGCACATAGATATTTTTGCCAAAATTCTTCAGTTTATTACTTGAAACCTAAATTTTCAACATTTAAGTAATTATTCCAAGGAAGGATCTGACGACTTTAACCCTTGATTTCGTACTTCTTCGTCTGGATCACGTCGAATGGTTCAAATGGCTCTGAGCACTATGGGCCTCAACTGCTGAGGTCATTAGTCCCCTAGAACTTAGAACTAGTTAAACCTAACTAATCTAAGGACATCACAAACATCCATGCCCGAGGCAGGATTCGAACCTGCGACCGTAGCGGTCTTGCGGTTCCAGACTGCAGCGTCTTAAACCGCACGGCCACTTCGGCCGGCGATCACGTCGAATATCCCAGTCCCTAATTACATAACCTGCTTACGATAGCTTATACTGTTCGTCAGCAAACACAAAACTGCACCAACGACTCGAACTTTTAAATTCAGCAACCCTTCCATTTACTTTACACTTTGCGACGGCGATAGAATTATGGGGTGGACAACACAGTATGCGATATGGACTTGTAATATTCTGAGAGCATTTCACAAATCGTAGCGAAATACACATTGTTGACATCTACAAGCGGATAAAGTTTTCTCAGAAGGCACACTACTTCCTGATAGGACAGGAAAAAAGGTCTGTAGATCAGGAACATTCTCTTTGGAAGCAGTAAAGTGATGATCTAGTAGACACAGCGACAATTCCCAGTCATCACATACATCTTGATATGTCGTTAACGGTGGAACATTATGATTTTTCGCAATTACTGCTGTCAAGGCTGGTATTAGATGTTGCGACATAGCCATCTACTGCTGATATCGGTCCTTGTGAGCTGCAGTCTATTGTTGGATTTCAAGAGTTCCAGTATTGCAGCGTCCATATTTTGGCACTGTGGGTTCCGACAGCCTCCTTGTCATTGTTGAGTAGTGATACATTGATGGTTATTAAATACGATACATTGTCTAGACAGACCACAAGTACAATACTCAAAACCAAATCTAGGACCATTCGTTTATGAGCTGTAGGTGAGAATATGGCGGGCACAGTAGATCTCTTAAAGTTCAGTTCCGTTGTAGTGGTCGTAGAAATTACAGCCGGATCACAGCGTCTGATCACTGAGCGATTACAACAAGCAAATTATCCTCAGCCATGCAAATTGGCAGCTTTATTCTAAGCTGGAAAAAGCTGATTAGCACCACGTGATCCTACGTGCCGGCGGGAGGCGCCTTTCTAACTTTTCAACACCGCTCGCAGTGTAACGGCTGTGATTTGCGAGGGCCGCGCAAACCCGATCGCACGTACCGATACCCGAATTCCTGGATACAGCGGAAGAACTTGAGGGTACAAAATTATTTCAAATGTTCTACGGCCAGGAAAACGGCGTAACTACATGATGATTATTACCACAGAAAAATTTTATTGCGCAAACCGATGAAGATATTTTTCTGTAGACGTCACATTTATTGTGTAAGTGGTCAATCACTGACTCATTCGCTTTGGGTGCTGTTGAATTTTCTTACATATAGGTTGAAATAAACGTAGTGAAATGACTAAACACTTCTGTCGTCTTAAGGAGGGAGGAAGTTGTCTTCAAACATTAGTACGTAGTATGATGCTCAGCTAGAAGCTCGACGAAAATTACGGCACTGAGGCACGTAACTAACTGCAAAAATCAGGAAGGTGTATGACGTTATAGATCCGAAATCCTCCCACAACAACAACAAAAAATTACAACTAATTAATGCTACACGTCATCGTCATCTGGAAGCGTAACGTACAGTGTGCGTTTCTATCAATTTGACACTAATCACACGCACAAATACAGCCTTATCTGATCCAAGGGAAAAACACGTAGCTAATTAGGAGAGAGGGAGAGAGACTACAATTAATTTCACCGATTATGTCAATTCGGACTGTCCTAGCAAATATAATAAAAACATACTTTAATTCTTTGCAACATAAGATGTTGAGAATTTCACTGGAATGGGATAGTGTCATACAAGCAATGACAACGTTAAAGCGTACCACTTATAAAAATGGTTATGATCCAGTTGGAGTTGATCACGTTTATATAAAAGTGAAAAAGAAAAAAGGCAGGAATAAAACTGACAGTAAGACAAAAGAGCAAAAGTATATTTCTGTGACTTACAATGACCTGCCCTGGGATAAGACTGAGCAACAATTTTGTTATTCTAACGTAGCCCTTGCCTTTAATATAATTAATTCTTTGCGCTATAAACGGAGGCATACAGCAAAATATCAGCAAGATAGGTATAGAAATGGTGGAGTGTAAAAGCTGCACTGCGGCGAGTGCGAAGGTTCAAAAATGGTTCAGATGGCTTTAAGCGCTGTAGGACTTAACTTCTGAGGTCATCAGTCCCCTAGACGTAGAACTACTTAAACCTAACTAACCTAAGAACATCACACACAGCCATGCCCGAGGCAGGATTCGAGCCTGCGACAGTAGCAGCAGCGCGGTTCCGGACTGAAGCGCCTAGAACCACTCGGCCACAGTGGCCGGCGATTGCGAAGGCTCTTTTGTTGGCCAGACGGGTAGATCTTTTAGATCTTTTTTTACTCACTTCAGAGACCATCGAAGTGTACACAACAGAACTACGTTGGGGGACTATCTTCGCGCGTAGATTAGTAGACACATGCCGCAGTACGAAAATTCTGCACGAATCTCCCAAACGTAAAAAGCTTAATGTATTGGAAAACATACAAATTTACAGAAATAAATAGAGACACCAAGATCACCTTCTTAATGGCCATTTATAGTCATGTGACCATATCTTTCAGCATTTTTGATGATGTATTATAAGTTTAGGTAAGGAAGTGGAAGAAATAGCAGGTTACTAAGTTATTTAACTTAACAGGTAAAGTGTGTATTTATAGACATGTAGGCGCTGATAGGAGAACAGCCTGCAGATCCCTTGCCATTACTCCTAAACGTGATACGTAACCTATCCTCCGTGTAATGGTCACATTGCGTGACAGATGTACGCTTTGCATCCAGCACTTAACGGGTATCCCATATGACAGTCATTTGCTATTTCACCGTCTCGTGCAGTAATTTGTAGCTTGATTAAAATACACCTTCAAGGGTTGGAGATATAACAGTTTCAATCTCGTCTCTTGGCCATAGTACTCAATATGGATCTCGGACTCAATCCAGCTACTTGATTTTCTTCATACCTATTCGCTTAAATGCCCCCATTTACGGTAGGTCCTGACGCCCAGCATGGACTACAGACATCCTATACGCGCTAATGACCTATTTACATACGCACTATTACGACCCATTCATACCTTTCATTTTATTACAGAAGTCTACATTACTTTTTATAGCATATAGAATAAACACCTCACACCCAATAAGACTTGCATCTGAATAGGAAGACTTTTGATGGTTCAAATGGCTCTGAGCGCTATGGGACTTAACATCTTAGCCATCAGTCCCCTAGAACTTAGAACTACTTAAACCTAACTAACCTAAGGACATCACACACATCCATGCCCGAGGCAGGATTCGAACTTGCGACCGTAGCAGTCCCGCGGTTCCGGACTGCAGCGCCTAGAACTGCACGGCCACCGCGGCCGGCTGAAGACTTTTGAAATAAGTTGAGCTTCACATAGTTTTTGCGTAGCCCTAACCCCTTTTCATAGGTGATACTTTGCAGAACCCCTCGAGATCTGGCCACTTAAGCATTCGCGCTCGCGCCAGAGAGGTTTTCATTGATTATTACTGTTGTTTTCCACTATCAATAAGTACATATTATGTAATTACTATAGATTTTATACTGAAAATAAACCCATGGTAATTTTATATGTTTGGTGAGGTGGCACTGCTAATTGTTACATCGGGCACATTGAAAAAATCCAGCTTTATCTCTGGTGCACCACTATTAATTGCTTGTAACCACAGCATGTGATTATTTAGCTTGTGCTGTATACGCCCTCCAGCGGTGACATAGGTAACTTTGTAGCGGATCTGCTGCCTCTATATTAACACTCCGCCGGCAGCGCAGCACTGTGCGACAAGCTTGGGAGAGTCATGTACACCGCAGAGAGGCATTGATGGTACTAGAATTTAATCAACTGGGTTTTTATCAAGACATGTAGACGTGTGGATTGCCTTTCGTGCTTTGTTTTCGTGTAATATATCATGGTAATTTTATAAAAAGTTTCGTAAGGTACGTGGAATTTTGTATTTTATATAATCCGTAAAATTAATTGTCGTCTTCCCCTCTCATTAACTTCACGTTTTCCCCTTTCGTCAGATAACAGCAATCCAAGACTATCGAAACTGGCCATCTTGGAACAATGACAGGGTCTACAATGCAATCGCAGCGTACGAAGTGTGTTCATTTCCAACCACACAGATCGCCCCACAGCACAGCATGCGTACCTTACAAAATTCACAAGGACATTTATACCAACAGTGTTTTATCCGTTTGTCATTTCCGCCTAGTCCCTGCGTGTACTCGTTTGTTACACACACGATATGAAGGAGAGAGGAGGAGAGAAACACATACAGGATTTATGGGGGTGGGGGTGAAACAGTGAGAGGGAGGAAAAGGTGTAGTAATAGAAATAGACAAACAGATGGAACGATTGGAGATACGTGCTAAAGCACATTTAACTAACGCTAAAGACCGAAGTAGCTTAATAAATTCAAGATTACTGCCAGACACACCACGTTAAGTTAATGCACATTTACGGTTAAAACACTAACATGATGTGGATATGTTTTGAAAAGAAATAGCAACACCCCCACCCTCCATCCTGCCCGCCACCCCCACCCCCTCCCCATGAACTCGGGGATCATGCAAAGCCAGCAGACTGTTCTTTGGAAGCACTCGTCAGCTAGCATTGCCCACGAGACAATAAATAAGGTCCGACAATGGAAGCTTCGGTGACCCGTCGACATTATTGTATGTCCATCCGCAGCAACGATTCGGACTGTCAGATATTTTCGCAGGCAATCTGCGTCTGGCGCTTATTGTTTTCTCGTCAGGGCTGAACATTAAATGTCACGCCGCAGAACCGGCGTCAAGAAAAATTGTTCTCGTTACGGCCCGCAGAAATCGCTGTGCTCAGTTTCCTCCGGAATAGGAAGACGTAGTATCGCGTGTCAGCGCTGATTGATGAGCGCGCGCGCCGTAATACTTCCATCTTACGTGGAAATTCGCAACTGCCTACCCGGCTCTGATTCATTCCAACGTCGAGCACGCCACACCAGGCGCTACCGAATCGATTCAATAAATTTCTGCATTCACAGTACAACGAGCGCTCTAAAATTGTTGGAAAAAGGCAATTGCGATGGAAGGTAGGAAGAGCTACATATGTGATAGAAAGATATAATATAAACTGGCGTTTGTTATTGACCTAATCCTGAAAACCGTAAGCTGAATAAATTACTTTGCCACATTCATGCATATTAAGTTACCAAAAGTCACAAAATCGACAGTTATCTCTTCCCCTCGCGCGCTCGCATAAAAAAAAGGAAAAGGTCGAGCGACTTTGTGCTGACCGCACTGAAAGATATGAATATTGATACAGAGCAACAGAAAACAATTGAAATGCTATGAACACAGATGAAGACTAACAGAGACCGACACATAAAGCTCTAAAACCCATTTTATTTACACTTGAGGGAAAACATCGCGGGGTTTATACACTATTAAATCGGAAGAATACGATAGATGAATGAACCAACTGATAGCAGCTGGCTTTCTGTCAAAAATGGAAACTCTGAGGGAACGCAGTAGCTAACACTTGTATAAATACTATAAATGAATATTGTGCTAGGCAACGAGAGCTACTAACTTTTTCCACACAAGATAGCCTGACGTTTATCAAATATCGTACAGCTGCTGTTCAGTGAACACTGTAACTTGGAAGGGAAGTCTCAGTAGCTAGTCAAAAGAAAATAATACGCACTGTAAGTTGACGTATAATAACGGATACTCTATCCAACCACCTTGCCAGCATACTTTACGATATGTCTCAGCATCGTAGATATGTGTGTATCGCAAAACCATAGAAATTCACAAGCACGGCACTAATTTTAACAAAAAAAGATAGTTGCCAATAATGAATAACACCCAGTTACAGCTTTTCATATTTAAAAAGGAAAATAAAAGTGTACGCACAAAATGGTAAGCCTAGAGAGAATTCATTCGCAAAGTAAACTTTTTGAATATAGCCGTCCTAATGATGCTGTTGTCGTAGAACAACATCCCACTTAAGATGAGGGACGCAGCGCCAGACGAAACTTGTGGAAAATTCTAGCATTTTACGTCACTGCCTATTGTCACAGAATGCTCTCCATTAATCAGTTACTTTAATGTTCGATACTATTTATTGCCCGAGACATATCCCGTACAAGTGAGCACTTACTAAATGACTAGTGGCGCTTTAGTCTGGAACCGAACGACCGCTACGGTCACAGGTTCGCATCCTGCCTCGGGCATGGATGTGTGTTATGTCCTTAGGTTAGTTAGGTTTAAGTAGTTCTAAGTTGTAGGGGACTGATGACCTCAGATGTTAAGTCCCATAGTGCTCAGAGCCATTTGAACCATTTTTCTTGTCTTAAGTCAGTATTGTAATATACTAACATCGAGAAAATTTTAACGATGGGAAATAATGTACTGAGTGAATTGGAAAGCTGAGGCTGAACGGAAGAAGAATGTATCAGTGATCAGTTTTTCTCGTTACAGTTGTGGGTTTAACAGTGGTCTCGTTTGCGGCTGTGAAGAATAGTGAATGTGGTACATCAGTCCCGGTCTGTGAAGAGCCTTCTGACGAAGCAACACTCCGTGCTCTGACCCTGACGGGCATTCGGGAGCGACCCCCGAATCATCCTCTGCCAATGGCGTCATTGGATGCGGTAAGGAGGGGCGTGCGTTCGGCACACCCATCTCGCGAGCGTTATCGGCTTTCTTGGTATTAGAACCGCTATTTTTCACTCAAGTAGCTCCTCAACTGCCATCACCAGGCCGAATGCATCCCTTTCCAGTCCTTCCACGAAGGAAACGTTTCTGGCAGTAACGGGAATCGAACCTGCGTCCTCCTCCCAGCTACCAGACGCGGTATCTACTTAGCGACGGAGGAGAGCCTCCAGACGAAGCGGAGGCTCAGAAATCTAATACCAGTACAACTTGTCGTCTTCGAACTGTCCGCATGCAAGTTTTATGGGCACTGAACAAATAGCTAACCTCGATTTTTTCCTGTCACCCAGTTTTAATAATGTGACTTCGTTATGAATCAGAATATTATCAGAACACATGTCATTGCTATGAAAAGTAATTTGTTTTTTCTTTAAGAACAAACGTTTTATGAAAGTATAAACGTGGAAGCATCTCTTTGTTATACAGGATGTCCCATTTATCTTGAACATCCGAAATAAGTTTTTGTCCAGAAGGGCAATAAATGTGTCGAGCAAATGTTATGTAGCTACAAACGGGAGATTCATAGCATCATTGCTGTTCTCGAAACTTTATTCGTTACGAAGATATCAGTGGTAGTAAGTCTTGTTTAAATAGTGCCTTGTATTTTATGTTCGATGAACTGTTCGCTTCCCGAGACCTGTTCAAAATCGTATCACGGTGTACCATTCATGTAAACATGAGGTTATTAAAAAGTAACACAATATTGACTTCAGCTCTCCTGTACTGGCATACAGTGCCGATACGCAGTGTAACGTAACTCTTCCATTAGTTGTAGCTGACAGTAAACAAACGGAACTCTGCAAAATACACACCAGTCATTCAGTGAACAGTCTTAAGCTGGTCTGTGTGAATAAGGCGTACACTAACGAAGTGAATTTAAGTTAGTAGAACAGTAACCGGAATGCTGCTTTCTTATTTACAATACACTGAGGTGACAAAAAGTCATTCGTTAGTGATATGCACATATAAAGATGTCGGTAGTATCGCGCACACAAGGCATGAAAAGGTAGTGTATTGGCGTAACTGTCACTAGTACTCAGATGATTCAAATGGTAAGGTATTCGATGTGATTATGGTCGCACGACGGGAATTAACAGGCTTTGAATACGGAATGGTAGTTGGACTAGACGGATGGCACACATCATTTCGGAAATAGTTAGAAAATTCAATATTCAGCGATACGCAGTGTCACGAGTGTGCCAACAATACCACATTTCGGTAATTACCTCTCACCACGGACAACGTATGACCGACGATCCTCCCCAAACGACGAGTTTAGCGAGGTTTGTGTGGAGCTGTCAGTGCTAACAGACAAGCAACACTGCGTGAATTAGCCGCAGATATCAATGTGGGGCGCAAGACGAACGCATTTGTTAGGAAAGTGCAGCGAAATCTAGAGTTAATTAGCTATGGCAGCAGAAGAGGCACACGAGTTCCTTTGCTAACAGCACGACATCGTCTTCAGTGCCCCACTTGGGCTCATGATCATATCGGTTGGATCCTAGACGACTAGAAAACCGTGACCTGGTCGGATGAGTCCCGATTTCTGTTGATGGTATGGTTCGAGTGTGGCGTAGAAACTACGAAGGCATGGACACAAGTTATCAACAAGGCACTGTGCAAGCTGGTGGTGGCTCCACAATAATGTGGGCTATGTTTACATGCAATGGCCTGGATCTACTGGTCCTAGTGGTCCCGCATTTGACTGGAAATGATTATGTTCGAGTATTTAGAGACCATTTCCAACCATTCATGGACTACATGTTCGCAAATAACGCTAGACTTTTGTGGATGACGATGTGACATGTCACTGGGTCACAATTGCTTGCGATTAGTTTGAAGAACATTCTGAACAATTCGAGCACATTATTAGGCCACCCAGATCGTCCGACATGAATCCCATCGAACATCGAAGTTCATTTGATCAAATGTATTTCACTCGTTGCTGCAGGTTTTACAGATGACAAAGTGACTAACTTCGGCAACACAAAGCTAGACCAGTCGCTCTATCTTCCCTTGCATAACTCGTGATCAACTCCACTGAAGGAAGACATGTAGATTGACTGGCAGCTAGGTTAACATAACTTTAAACTGATCTATATTCTGGGTAAGGTTATTATAGCTTTATTAAATTTGTTGGCATCCGACATTGACTTACAAGTAGAAGGAACCATTTACTACTTCATCAGATGAGTTGTTATGGTGCATCTCCTACCCAGCCGAAATTAAGAGGCATTATTTATTTCGAAATCTAAGAGTTACTGTTATTTTGAAGATAAATTTTGTCTCTGTCATCACACAGACAAAGACTAACGACGTTTCACATTGTTGAACACAATGTCACACGCGGTTTACTGTACTAGTCTCACGGCATTCACAAGTCAAGGTTCATACGCAAAACGACAATACTGCAGAATTCGCTTTATACTAAATACGTGTAATACGTAATTATCTCTGTCACAGACGAAAGGTTAGAAAGTCACATTGGCTGCGTGATATATCCTACACTATTCTGTGTTCGATATAGGAACAGTAGATAAAGACTTTCACTATAGCGCACAGTGTACAATAGCATGATAGGGAATGTAGGTTCATTATGAATTAATGCTTGGCACTGTGCTGTCTCGATTGGAGTTGCAAGCGACCATCAGTGACACACAGTTTAAATCTGTTCTTGCCACTAAACGTACATCTGTGCCAATCTACACTCCTATTTAGTCTGTCTCTACTACACCATCTGAGGCAGACAAGACAGTGATGAGGCGTGGGAGACAACAATGAAAGTTTGCCATTCTGTGGAGAATGTTATGAAAACGTGTACTACCATCTCCTCGCTACAAAAGAAACGCACGCAAATTGATATCGAAAATTTAACTGCAACATATGAGTCCGTAGTTTGGCGTATAAATAAATCCCACAGTAATTTCTGCAGTTACATTCTGGTGAAAGATCTGTCAGAAACTCCTGTGAACTTCTGATGTCACGTGCATCTTCCCGGTCTTGGAACTGAAGACAATAGTTCTGAGCAGTATAAGACTTGACACAGTATCGTAAATATGGACAGGGTAGAATCCAAAGCGTGTAAAAATCATCCACTGATTACTCTTCAAAATACGTACAGCGTGATAGAAGCAACAGTCATCATCAAATACTTTTGATTTATAGGAATAAAGACATTAGTCCTTCACTGGCACGTAGACGTATACGAATGTTCAGTTCAAGGCGATAAAATATTTACGATGTATAATGAAACGTTCTGTCACCACAAGTTACTGAAAAATAAGTGGAAAACGGTGTTGGGACGAATTACCACATTATAGATATTTCAAGATACTGCATTCGGTTTCCTGTTTCCAGGAAAATGGTTCAAATGGCTCTGAGCACTTTGGGACTTAACTGCTGAGGTCATCAGTCCCCTAAAACTTAGAACCACTTAAACCTAACGAACCTAAGGACATAACACACATCCATTCCCGAGGCAGGATTCGAACCTGCGACCGTAGCGGTCGCGCGGCTCCGGACTGTAGCGCCTAGAACCGCGCGGCCACTCCCGCCGGCCGTTTCCTGGAACTTCGCAAACAGTTCACCATGATTTCGTTATAACAGTGTCGTAATTTCTACAAGAGCCATATAGAAAAAATTTTACCAAGCTACAACGAGTGCCGCTAAGTCAACAGGAGATGCGGCTAAGACGATGATGATTTCGGTTTGTGGGAGCTCAACAGCGTGGTTATGTGTCCATTAAAATTCCCAATCTTTCCACTTCCTAGTTTCGCCAATTCCTGAATGATGATAAAATGATGAGGACAACAAAAACACCCAGTCCCTCGTGGGACTAAAATCCCCGTGCCGCCCGTGAATCGAACCCGTAATCCCGGGACCTACAGGCAGCAGCGCTAATCACTCAACCACGAGCTGCGGACTGCAACTATGAAGAAGTGTCTTCATGCTAAGTAAACTCTGCTGTGAGTGTGTCCTTTTCCTTCATCAGGATCATACTTTTTTGACTCTAAAATAGTTTCTCGCCCTCCTCTTTTACACTTAAGGTACGGTTCGTCTCTGCTGATGGCAATGTGATTGAACGCTACATTCAGTATTACTTCTTCGTCTTGCAGAAGTATCATCACCAACTTGACTGGCAATTTAAGGAGAGAAAATCATAATTGCAAGGTATCAGCCATAGAAACCGATTCTGTGCAAAAATATGGACCATATTTCTATTATTACACAGTTATTATCTTCTGAATGTACGATTTTTAAACTTCACGTGCATCGGTTGTTTGTTATTCGGACTGCCTCACTGTAGCTAACTAATGCTCGATCCCTTCTGTTCGCGGGACACTCAACGCGAGGGAGGAGTATGGGGGAGGGGATTACGTCTGCCGCGTGTTTTGAAACGTTGTTCCAGGAGACACTGGTTCTTTTTTTTCCTGTAATGTGTTCAGTTATTGTGATCGTTTCTCAGTTTTGGTTACTGATAACTTGATACCAGTGCCTATAAGTTTAAATTATACATCACAGCACTGAAGATGATCACTATATGATTGAAAATCGATTTTGCTATGAATAAACCATCAATATTACGGCCAACGCTGGCCTTCCTTTTAATTTACCATATATGGTCGTTGTGCACACAGCACTCCATGGAGTCGCGAATCAATGAGTCCTTAGGTTAGTTAGGTTTAAGTAGTTATAAGTTATAGGGGACTGATGACCTCAGATGTTAAGTCCCATAGTGCTCAGAGCCATTCGAGTCAATTTGTCGCAAAGCCATTAACAATGCGATGTGGATTTTTTACTAAGATTACAAGCAACGGACGACATGCATTTTAAAGGATTTAATCACTGCCTTGCAGTACTCCGCACATAAATGAACGTTTTCCATTTAACGTCTCAGTCCAATCTCAAAGGACACATTCTTCACAGATAACAAGCATGAAGCTAAGAAGACGAGAGGTGGCTTTTATTTCACGTGAACTGTAGGTCCACGTATAGCGCCTGGGAAGCTGGTTATTAGAGTGGCGGTTGGCAAGGACAAACCACCTCCATTACAGCTTCGCCTGGGAAGGTAATGCGGTACCTCTCTGCGCTCGTAACCGAGTGTAGGATTCTACACGTTTCCATCATTATTCCTCAATCTCTTTCCACACAGATTTCCTACTTAAAACTGACGTCTCTTATTTCGACGATGTACGAGTAGGTTCTAAGACAGTGAAAAAACTCTGACAGCATAAATGAAACTGCGTCTAAGGCCGGCCTCTGTGACCGAGCGGTTCTAGGTGCTTCAGTCTGGAACCACGCTGCTGCTACGGTCGCATGTTCGAATTCTGCCTCGGGCATGGATGTGTGTGATGTTCTTAGGTTAGTTAGGTTTAAGTAGTTCTAAGTCTAGGGGACTGATGACCTCAGTTGTTAAGTCCCATAGTGCTTAGAGCCATTTGAACTGCGTCTAAAAATCAATATTCGGATTTGCTTGAGGATAACAAATTTGTTTACCTGTAAATTAAATACGTTGTTGATTTACTACGTGTAATGAAGTGAATTCCCGGAATCCAAGGTTATGGAATTTCTTTTGTAATGCGACAGATTCAGTGGCTGATTCATTGAATTAAGTGCTGCCTAGAAAAATACTGATGGGACAGCGCTTTTAACAGAGACTTGCGATAAACATTTGATACGTGTGATGTGTATTTTAGAGCTGCGCAATTAAAGCATACATCACTCAGCTAAGCTATCAGAAAGCAAGTGAGGTGTTGCAGTGGTTTATGCATTTGTGAAAACAGGTTTCACATTCACGTCCTGTCATTTAAATTTAGATTTTCAGTGATATCCCTAAAGCGATTGCGGCTAATGAAGGGACAATTATTTCAAAAGCACACTACTGATTTCCTTCGCCGTCCTGCCCCTAACTCATGATGTCCTTCGAAGATCAAGGTTTAGTGAAATTTCCTTGTCCCTCTTGTTTTGCCAGTTTTATACATGACTGTTACTCAGGGAGCCAATACATCTGAAGGTATCACGGTCACGGGGCATGAGAATCTATCCGTTTGGTTTAGGCGATAGGACCAGTATCTCACCAACTTATCCCTTATCTTTGTCTTCTGAATGAAGATTTGATAAACCTCTATTCCACAAACTGATGCACTCGTAATACGTATGTGGGCTTATATGGTAGTTAGAGAATAGAAATTAAGATTAAAGTTTAACGCCCTGCTACGGCCACGTCATGAACAAATGGAGCGTCTGAAGAAAGAAGACGGGAAATCAGAAGCTGCTGTTTAATGGGACGAGTTCACTATATACCTTATCTGATTCTGAAAAACCACGGCTAACTAAAACTTTATATCCAGACAGGATTGGAATCCAGCTCGCCAATGTCTTAATCGCTGCATTATTCCCGTCGGTGATGATCTGAAACATATTTCATTACCGAGAACTGATTATCTGGAGTTGCAGTCTATGAACGAAATTACGTTCGTAAGATGCTTGGAGTGTCGCTTGTCTTTACAACGGTTACCGTATTTCACATGCGAAACATTTTACTTTTGCGCCTTCTAACGGAAACACGTTCCTATGGGATGTTTAAGTAGTTTGGCGACTGATACAGAACTTTCCTGAAAGGTTGGACGAGGACGTATCTTGGATGGCGAGTGAACTAAATGGCTCTGAGCACTATGGGACTTAACATCTATGGTCATCAGTCCCATAGAACTTAGAACTACTTAAACCTAACTAACCTAAGGACATCACACAACACCCAGTCATCACGAGGCAGAGAAAATCCCTGACCCCGCCGGGAATCGAACCCGGGAACCCGGGCGCGGGAAGCGAGAACGCTACCGCACGACCACGAGCTGCGGACGGCGTTTCGCAGATGATGTAGTTATCTATGAGGAGATTATATCCGATACTAGTAACAATAACGCACAGAAGATTTTGACAAAATACCAGCCTCATAAGAAGATTGGCGACTAGCTCTTAATGTACAGGTTGCTCCAGAAGTTCGCTAACATTTGAAAATTCTATACTCCACGGAATAACGTATGTAGAGAGGTAAAAATTTACAAATATGCTTGAAATAACATGGGGTTTTATTGAAACGAAAAGTGCACAAGATGACCAACAGATAGCGCTTCGTATGATACAAAAGCAATAATTAGCATAACAATGGATATTTAGCAAAGACGTTGTTCTTCATAACAAATGCTCAATATCATTCATCAACAATACCTATTGCCGAGGGAGAATGCTGTGAACATGACTGTACAGCGTATCAGTAGATACGATGAGAAAATGCCGTAGGATGTTGTCTGTTAGCAATCCCTTAAGGGGGGTGCACGGGTAGACATACATCAGGCAACGCCACAACCAATGATGACACAGATTGAGGTCTCGGGCCTGAGAGGCATGACGGACATGGCGGCACAGCACGCGAAACACACCAAGGATGTGCATAAGAGAACTTCCACACGTGTAGCAATAGCGGTGGAGCACCATTCTGCGTAAAAGTCGTACCTTCCAGCACGTGCTTATCAGTCAGGCTAGCGATGATCTGACTCCCTACCTCACTACTGCTCATTTTATACACGGCTCTCAAGCGCGTTGCTGTCCAGCGCCTTCTGTTGGCCAGTTTTTGCACTCGTTTTCGGTTCCAATATAATCCCATGCTACTTCAGGCATGTGTGTCAGTTTTTACCTTCCTACATTACTCCGTGAATTAGTGCATTTGCAAATGTTAACGGACTTTTAGGTAACCCTGTACATAAATACAAAGCTGTACACTTCACGTAAAAAAGTAGTAACAGTTCAATTTTTTTTCTGTCTTAATCGTGCTGCTTTTTAAGACAGTGTTACACCAGACGCGCCTCTCCTTTATTCGGAAGGTATTATCAGTGATGGGTCTGTAAATATAGCACTCACAGTATCTTTCTACATTTTGATTCTTATAGGTTAAAAACAATTTTTGTTTACGAATGTGGTGTATAATTTAGTTGCCACGTTTATTAATCCTTTTTACTTGTTATGAAGTCCCAGGATTTTCCCTCGATGTATCAACAGAGGTTGTAACAGCAATAGCCTTAAATGGGTTTTCATCTTTCATGATTTTTTGACTACTTATTACGCTGCGTTTATGTTTTGTGGAGATCACTACACTTGTCCAAAACTTCATGCAGTTCTCCTCACAGAAACTTTATTGTGGTACCACCCGTTCTACATTCAACACTGTTTTTTTTCTTTATATTTATTTGTTTTCTTGCGTGTTGTGAGTTATGCTGTACTAGCATCCCATTTAGAATATCTTTAAGTACATTTTAGAATTAAAATTTTACATAATAACTACTGTGAAAGATGGCCGTCCAAGCAAACTTAGTATTCTTTATGTACAGGATTAATAAACAACGCACAGTTACAGCCAGTTATATCATGCGAATACTTGGGAATAATAACGTGCGAAAATTTGAAGTTTTCCGTGCTTGTTGTGAGTTCCGCAACCATTGCATTTGCAGTGTCTATAAGAATATTTTCGAAAAAAAAAAAAAATCAGTCGGACTTGAGGAAACATCGAGGGTGTACAACGAAGAGATGAGTGAAATTTTACAGGCTTGTTTGAATGGCGAGTGAGTGTAATCAAAACTGCATTGACTGACTATTCCGTACATTCTTGGTAGAATATTTTATACATTATGAGCGGAAACACATAGACACTGATGTGTTATTATGCGATATTTATTATTTATTTCCCAAACCTAATTTCCTCGCTCCAACAATTCCAGACTCTGTACGCAATGGAAATATGTGGGACATCGATAATACCTGAAACGCACGCTAAATTATTCACTTACTCTGGTGGGTCATCGGCGCCCCCACGTGGCCACTCCGGAGGCTTCAGACGCGCGGGCACCACTGGCGGCTGCAAACAGCACAGGCGGCGGAATGCGCCAAGATGCGTGCGAGGAAGCCAGCCGCAGCGTATCGACCAGGCGGCGAATGGCGAGCTGTGTCATTTGGTCGCACTTGCAAGCGCATCTGCGCGCCAACTGCCTACAAATTCCGCCGTTTGAGCCGTCCCTGCTGAATTCCATCTTCGGCTTTTTGGGCGCGGACTCCTTGTAAGCCACGGATACGGCCCCCCAAAAGCCTCAGATATCATGTCATTGCCGCTGCAGACGGAATCTGCAGTCCCTTGAACCACCAGATCCGCTTGCACAGCACTTCTTCGTGAAAACAGTCACACACCATTTCACTACCACGTCGAAATTCTGGTAATTTTTGCAAAATGCATCACACAAAGAGATAGCCACGACCGACGACGTTATAAATGCAGCGCTGCATTGATACTAACTGCTTTCTCCTTTAACTTGACAAATTTACAAATGTAAGTAATCAAGTCTTAGAGAATCATTTGTTCAAAGTATTTTGTACTCATTAATGGTAGGGAAAAGTGGGGTAAAGTGGTCACTCCAAGGAAAAATTAATTTTCACTAAACTATGGTTACCGATACAATATATTATGTTACAAGGCATCGCAACAAATATTCGTAAGTGAAAACGAAAATAATATTTTGTGGCTAAATTTATTTTTCGGAAGTCGTACTAAGTGGCCACTTTTCCCTACCTAGGGGGTAATGTGGTCAGTTCCATCGCAATAGGATCCCATGTCTTTCGGACATACTTTCCATGCATCCTGATATCTTGGCGTCTGAAACAATTTCAAGCAGTTTGGCCAAATCGT